>NC_066885.1:20810153-21138903 GCF_022985175.1 Labeo rohita | reverse complement strand
ATGCACTATGAATCAAATTATGCCAGATTATACGTATTCTGCCAATTTGCACCCGCAGGCTATTTTATCTGACATCTGATTGACCCGCTTGAGCTGGCACGCCAATGCAATGTTCTTCTGGAGTGAAACTTTCTAGGTGCATTCTTTTGTTTGCACAAAGCCATTTATAGTTTTTCTGACAATGCATTCCCATTCCCTAAGGAGCTTGAGGGAAGGCTGTCTCATTAACAATGCATAAGCCACCAATCAGAAGGTGTGCAACCAGAGTAAGAGATGTTGAAATGAAACCGCACTGGCTAAGATATCACACGGTGTGTCGGAAAGGAATGCCGCAGCAATGCTACAGAATAAATGAGAGCAAGGGAAAGAGAGAGAGGATGGATATTTGCATGGCTGCTGAGGAGCAAGGAGGTGATATAGGTACCTGATGGCCCGCTGAATGCCTGTCTGGCTCTTAGATTGCTCTGCGGAGGCCCTAAGACATCATTAGCCTTTCCATTCAGTCTGAAGGCAGCAGAAGATGAGTGGCACCTTGTTCTGAATGGCAATGATGTTAAAGTGGAACACTGCGTGTCGGAGCCGGAGCCAGTATTATTTTTAAAGCCACTGCCATTGACGGTTGAACCATTCTTCAGCTGCTGGGACAGCCTTTCTGTTCCATCAACACCAACGTTCGCCATGTCCCAGTCACTGTAGGACCTTTTAGTTTGAATCATCGTTTGAGGTTTCTCAGGAGTCTGAGTGAAAGATGGTTTTCCAAGGGAAAGGGACAGAGTGGATCTATACAAAGTCTGTCCAAGAGGGATTGTGAGGGATTTGTCCAAGTACAGAGTAGATCTGGACAGCTTGGACGGTGGGAGCTCCAGATGGGCACAAGAGCGGAAGATAGGACGTTTCAAAGAGTCTGTTTGATCCTCTTCCTCAGTGTAGCTGTGCTCATAGACTGGTGGAGCTTGGGGACTGCTGGGGGTCTCGCTGGCACAATGTCGTTCTCTGTTCTCGGTCACCGTCACCACAACTGTCTTGTGTCTAGAAGGCACTGGAGTGCCAGCAATGCTTTGTAGGGTTTTATTTTCACTGCGGGCCAGGAGCGAGGGCGGTCTGTCAGGCATGTTCAGAGGACGATAGGTTGAGTTTGAGTAATCCCTTTTAGGAGACAAACTCCGGGCGGTGATGGTGATCGACGAGAAGCTTGACCGTAAAGTGGGTCTGTTGTAGCAATGTAGAGCTTCGGGGACACTGCGTGTCCGACCCAGGAATAAAAAAGGACTAGATGTGTGTTCTGATCTCCATGGTTCGTCAAACGATGTAAAGCCAGATAAAAATGGGGGTGTTCGCCTTCCTCTCACAGGGTCCTCCAATCTAGTTCTCAGACTTCTCCATGGTGTCACAGGATTTTGGTGCCAGCAATACTCATTATCCACTACCTGTGAAGTATATGACCTTTAGTATGAAGCTTTAGCTTTTACAAAATGTTATAGGAATATTCAGGGTTAAATACATATTAGATCTATCAAGACTGAGTTCACATGACTTTTCAATGAATGTACTGGATGATTTAAGATGGTTTCATTAATGATTAACTCATACCAATATACAATCTAAACTGACTAAAACCCATTAACTAGTATGCATTTGCAAGCAAGCTTTAAACATGTCTAATATCTAGCAGATTAGATTTTTAACTGTATGACAAAGTATATGCAACATAGAAAATTTACTTTCTGTACCAAATGTACCAAAAGATCAAATCACTGCACAAACTGTGGGAAATAGAAAAATTATTTTCTATAGTAATCAAAAGCATGTCAGTATGGAAGCCTGTTTCCGCCACTGAATAAAAAATAAAAAAAGGTTATTGCGACTTATCTCACAATTCTGACTTTTTTTCTCAGAACTGGGTGATACAAACTTGCAATTCATACTTTTTTTCTCAGAATTGTGAGATATAAACAATTTGCACGATATAAACTCGCAATTGCGAGTTATAAAGTCAGAATTCTGAGATACAAAGTCGCAATTCTGAGAAATGAAGTCAGAATTGTGTGATATAAATTGGCAATTGCGAGTTATTAAGTCAGAATTGTGAGATATAAACTCGCAATTCTCTGAACAATCAGTCTTTTTTTCTCCTCATAACTGGACTTTATAACGCGCAATTGTGAATTTGCATCTCATAATTCTGAGGAAAAAAGTCAGACTCGCAAGATGTAAACTCGAAATTGTGAGAAAAAAATCAGAATTGTGAGATAAAAAGTCGCAATTACCTTTTTTATTTTTTTATTCTGTGGCAGAAACAGGCTTCCATATATCAAAGATGTGGTCAATGGTGTTTAACTTGTATTTAACCTGGAATATTAATATAAATTGGAGCAGTAACATCCTCCCATACAGTGTAACATCAGATATTTTTTTCTTCAGGCTACAAACTCTAAAAGTGTTTTGAATGCATCTGTGATATTTGTGATCTTTTATTACCCCCACTATAAATATGAGTTTCACCCAGAGGCAAAAAGACAGACACGACATGTTAGACAGTCTTGCTGTATTATGATGAAATCATGGGGAAGTGAAATATCAGTAGCAACTAGGAACACTGCACAGATTTCTGTACTGTATATTTACAACAACTAGATGATAATTAAACCTTTGCATGTTTGCTTTGGCAAACTGCAGACAATCCAGGAAAGTATTCTGTCATAAAAATCTCAGGTGAAGGTATCAGAAATGTGTGAAAACAAACTGTGAGGAAGATGGTTAACAAACACATGCCTCTGCTAGATAACAACAGAATGCCTACAAAAACAAACAACTGTGTTTGAAACATTACTATTAATTTAGACAGCTGGCATTTTAATTTTATTTGCAATGGATCGCTGCTGATTTACGGAATCGGGAAAGGCCAAATAGGGTGACTGAAACTGTTGTTTTTAATTACAACAGCCAACCTCCAAATTTATTACCAAAACTGAAGAGTGATCACATACCACAAGACTATTGTTTAGTATGAATACTGAATGTTGACCTCCAGGTTGAAATAATGAGCAATTATCAACAACAGACTGAACATTAAGTCAATATTCTATGCACTAGAAATTAAGGACACAGTGAGATGATGCTGTACAGATTAAGTACTTAAATAAAGCACTTTGAGGTAACAAACAAACAAGGGTAGTATCTTCCCAAATAAAGTGTCTTACAAAAACAATTATGTGACTCTGGACCACAAAACCAGTCTTAAGTAGCATGGGTATATTTGTAGCAATAGCCAACAATACATTGTACGGGTCAAAATTATCGATTTTTCCTTTATGCCAAAAATCATTAGGATATTAAGTAAAGATTATGTTCCATGAAAATATTTTGTAAATTTCCTACTGTAAATATAACAAAACTTAATATTTGATAAGTAATATGCATTGCAATTTTCTTAATATTTGGATTTTTTGGAAAAACATTATTATTATTATTATTATTATTATTATTATTATTATTTTATTCTATTTTATTTTGTTTTTATTTATTTTTTTAGCACCCTCAGATTCCAGATTTTCAAACAGTTGTGTCTCAGCCAAATATTGTCCTGTCTTAACAAACCATACATCAATGGAAAGCTTATTTATTCAGCTTTTAGATTTTAAAAAATTGTCCCTTATGACTGGTTTTGTGGTCCATGGTCACATATGTTTTTTAGAAATTAGTTCGTTTAAATCGAAAAAGTTTAAATATGACCTTAAAAACAGACAAACATGATATTTAAAAAAAAAAAAATGACATAAGTCATTAACAGAATCAAATAAGGGGACACAAAGTCTCTTGATTAATGCAAAAGGTATTTACAAGTGTATCAGGCTACGAATTTGCGATTTTTGTGTCTGTCATTTCACTCAATGTTTACAAGTGAATTGCTTGCCCTGTGTGACTTTTGAAATCTTAAATTAGGTTTCATTTTAAAACCCAAAAGAGCTCGATACCTTATCTAAATGTATACTACATATCTAATTTATACATAATGGATTTTATCTGTAATTCGCTTCTTAGAAGTCTCTCTTACCTCATTAATGTTTGGAGTCGACTGATAAGAGCACCTCCAGCCTCTGAGTCGCAAGTTTGAGCGCATGTCTCTTACATTTCAAGCTGTGGAAAACAATAATATATCATTCATAGTTATTAATTAAACATATTACACCGGTCACAAGTTTGCCTAAAGTGCGCCACACAGGTGCCATAATATACAAGCGCGGACGCGTTCATAGCAGCCGAATTACGTCACAACACTGAACGCCGCTTGTCAGCCCAGCCTACTCCCTTCTGCTCACCTTCACTTAAAATTTTCATGAGCTGGCACTATTATCTAGTTACCACGCCACTCTGAGAGAGTTTTCAAGTATTTATTTAGCTTAGCTGCTCACAGCTTATTATCATAGTTACTTCATGAATAGTTGTTCCAAACAATTACCGCGTTCTTACAAAGCTTTTCTTATTCACACTGTGGCATGCTGTTTATTCATGATGTGAATAAGCTCTGTTAACCCTCCAGCTGCCATATCAGCTTACATTATTTAAATATTTACTAGCAAAACAATGGACATTCTTGTTTGAGCCTCTGTCATGGTTGACAGCATTGCCTATACACATTTTATACACATCTATAACAAGTTTAGCTGTCATTTTCAGTCAGTGTTTGAAAAGTTACTCCAAAAGTAATAATTGTGAATTACTTGTAAAAATTCAAAAACCCATCCTGTCCCTACAAGTTTCAGCAGAAGAAAATCTAACAGCAAAACTGAATTCAGTTTAATAAATACAGCAACATGGGAAAAACTACATCCCATGTGGATTTACGTGATTATGTTCCCCTAAAAACAAGATGATTCTGTATTACGCTGCAAGATTGGAACGTGTGGTGATTGAGGACATAGGTCACCCACTTTAAACAAACATGTATGCAAACCAACTGAATTTCCCCATCTATCTTCTGAAGCAAAACTCATTATCCTACTCTCTTGCGCTTTAGCTCAACAACCGAAACACCCAGTGGATGAAAAAGGAAAGGAACCGTAAAACATTTTCTGTGAAAAAGAAAATTATGCATTCATTGCCTTTGTTTTCTGTTGGTTCTGCTTTATCTGTGTTGAACCAGCGAGGGGAATTGTACTAACAGCTGATCTGTCTCTGAAGAGTAGCTGGGCAATATTGGATGTGCCTCTCCACATTGACTGATTGCTATCATCAGAAGGGGCTGAACAGTCACGGCTCTTGCCCTGACCTGAGGATTCATATGGAAAATAGAGAAAGGCTCAAGAGGGTGCATCTGTGGGGGAAATCGCTTGCTACGTGAGACTGCCAAATCATTGCGGACCATCTGCAATGAGTTTGTGTGTTGCAGATTTAGAAATTTAATAACTGTTTTCATTCTTCAGTGTTGAATTTAGGATTTTAATCAGTAAGTAGTATTTTCTTTCATGGAATTTTAATAGTTTCCCCACTCACTACCATTTATCTTTGTCCCTAACATGTAATATATGTATAGCAATGACTTTCAGTAGAGGGGTTGTGACAAATCTATTCTGATTCGGGACATGCGTTGTGGTATGCTCCTGATTGTGCGGTGAAGAATAATACAGAAGAGAAGAAATTGTTGAATAAAGTTGTTATTTTTGAACTTGTCAGTTGCGTTGCTGTCTATGCAGGGTCGGAAAGCTTTTGAATTTCATCAAAAATATCGTAATTTGTATTCAGAAGATGAACAAAGGTCTTACAGGTTTGAACGACATGAGGGTGAATAATTAATAACAGAATTTTTTTGGGTGAACTATCCCTTTAAAAATGATGGACAAACTCCACAAAGTAATGAAAACACTAGTCTCACGTAGACAGACCTTCAGACTGACAGCAGAAGGTCTGGGAACCTTGGCTGCTTTAAATGGCCAAGGCCTGCCACAAGAGGCCATATGACTGACAGTTTAAGCAACCAATCACATTTCGTTTTGTGCTACATCATGTTTAGGGGTGTGGAAATGTCTATTTGACGTCTGCATTAACATCTGGAAGATGTAGTTTTTAGAGTGTTTGCTCATCTGCAATACGTTTATAGAATGTTTCCTATCAGATGTCAAATAGACGTCTATTAGATGTCTTTAAGATGTTTATGATTTATAATGTATGTAAAACTGACATTTTACAGACGTCTGTCAGATGTTTGTACACAGCAGATGTCTGTTAAAGATCACTTCATCTGGAAGGCATCTGCTGTGTACGAACATCTGACAGATGTCTGTAAGATTTCAGTTTTACATACATTCTAAATCATAAATATCTTAAAGACATCTAATAGACGTCTATTTGACATATGATAGGAAACGACCCATAGACATATTTCAGATGAGCAAACACTCTAAAAAAATACGTCTTCCAGATGTAAATGCAGACATCAAATAGACGTCTCTGTGATGTATGTGTGCTATCAGGGTACTGATAGTGAGAAATCATCAAAATTCAAAATATATTTAGAAACCAAACACTAAAACTATAGATACAATGTAAAACTAACCCTGATAGCACATGTACATCACAGAGACATCTATTTGATGTCTGCATTTACATCTGCAAGACGTATTTTTTAGAGTGTTTTCTCATCTGCAATATGTCTATAGGACGTTTCCTATCAGATGTCAAATAGACGTCTATTATATGTCTTTAAAATGTTTATGATGTAGAATGTATGTAAAACTGACGTCTTACAGACGTCTGTCAGATGTTTGTACACAGCAGATGCTTTCCAGATCAGTTAAACTATACCAGACATGTGCCATGTGCCATCAATATTAATGTAACATCTGCATCCTAAAGTAAAACCAATTGTAAACTTATATTTACTCCTTTCAAAACAATTGATGGGCAAAGAATCAGATTTACATCATTTATATCATGTTTTCGTTTCTCTCATCTGAATTATTTTGGACCAGCAAAGCTGCTTTGGGCTTCACATTGGATTAAAGCATAAACCAACATGGTGTTTGTAATGTGATATCAAGCATGTCTCTGGCTTCTCCCCAGTGCTGTTGAGTCGAGAACAGTATGCGGTCTGTGCAGTGCTGTTGTTGTTCCAGAGCTTATTGTGATGGGTGAATACACTGATTCACATGCAGAGGGAATGGGATGATGCCATGGGGGCATTGCAGCTGGGTAGGGAAACATCTCTAAGCACCATCGCACACAAATAAACACATCAGCAGCCAGCTATAACAGCAGGGGAGGTACAAAGAGACAGTTCTGCTGGTGAGACTCCCTGATAGGCTGTCGCCTCGTATCAAAGCATATCTCTGCTTTGACTCCAAGGTGTTTGATTACGATGATAATTCAGCCACTTGATTAATGCCTGCAATAATATGTAAGGACAGTCTGCTGAAAGCTAGTCTCAACTTGTAAATCTACTGGACTTTGAGGGACAACAGGCCCTCAAATATAGGTATTCAGGCAAAAATGACTTGCAGAAAGCATATGCTGTGTCTCATTCTAGTTCCCTATTATGTCAGTATATTATGAATCATTGTCAACACAAATCTGGCCACTATAAAGGACCTTGATCCACTAAACTACACTGGTTGTGCTTAGGGTCAGGTACTGAAACCCAGTGCCTACTGTTAGCTAGCTACAAAAAATGTGCATCAGTTACAATGCTTAAAGCTAACCTTCCTTTTCGTTCTTAAAGTATTGGTTCAGGCACCATTTAAGCACTGGTATCATTTTTAAAGTATCGATTTGGTACTAGTATTGTAAAAAACCCAAATGATACCCAACCCTAGTTGTACTTATTAGTATCAGTGGTTCACCTGCTCAGTCGTGAGTTACACTATCATTACCGTTAGTTGCAACAGTTTGCTAGCTAACTATGCTAAATGCATATTACTTGATTGCAATGGTTTACAAAATTATTTCAGTCTCATTTAGCAATAGTATTTTCTCATAAAATGTGCTCCAAAATTTAATTTACCGTATTTTTTACAGTGTAGGCCTACATGGGTCGCACTATGTGTTCATGCTGCAGATTCAAATGCGTTGTTGCAGCAGCGTTGAATACTGTGGGAAACTCACTCACAGTGATTTATTATGGTGTTCGTTCCTCATCGCTGTAAGAATGTACACACGAGAACCGCTAATGGAACCCTACGTTACAGATCCTGAATAAGACTGAGGAAATGGATTGAGACTCACCCAGTCATATATAAATCTGTGACTTGTGGAAATGTGCTGAGGCTCTCAGTTCTCAGTTTATTTCAATAAGCTATAAGCAGTCAGAATAATGCTGTCAAATGCTGCTTTAAAATTCTAATTCTAAATCTAAGTCGCTTGATCAGTTAATCTGCTGGAAGGCCAGATCGACACATTTAGAAGTCTCCATACTGAGGCTCAAAACAGTATTTGACTTCCACTGATCCTTCAGTTCAAGATATTTTTGTGTTTTTCTTTTTGATTCCTAAACATGTCCAGCATCTATAAGACCAAGAGCTTTTAAATCAAAGCTTAGTGTTTTGATTCAATACAAAGCAAATCTGTTCTTTCATCAAGATTTGTAAACGCTTAATCCTCAAATCATGTTCTGTGTTTAAGTTCTGCATTCTTATTATATTTATCTTTTAATTAGGTTTTTAGTTCCTGTAGTTTAACTGCTAGAGCAGGGCACTAGCAATGTCAAGATCACTATTGTTCTCAGCTGTTCAAGATTTTACCACTAAATCATCGACCAATTAATTAACAGGCCCTTGTGTCACCATAGATCATCATCCTCATCTCCACATTCCACCATATGCTTATGAGATCAGTGTAATTAATACATTTACAAGGACTAATGGCCACATGTCATATTTGTGTAGAGTGACACAGACAATGACAGTGGTAATAGTCATGGGGTGAATTTTCCCTGAGGCTGTTCAACAGGTGTACCGCGAAACAGAGCACCTTCATGGGAGGAACATTCCACCAGCCGGAAAAAATGCTTTATGCCCACAGTCTCGTAATCCCTTGACAGAAGAGGGCGTGATGTTTATGTAATGCTTCTAGGAAAGTTGTGAATAATGGATTTAGAGCCACTTTATATGTATGTCTAAAGTCAGCTCAAACAGTGGTTTATTTTCACCTGTAACAGCTCCTAGAAACACTATTTTAAAGGATTAGTTCACTCCTGAATTAAGATTTTCTGATCCTTTACTCACCCCCATGTCATCCAAGATGTTCCTGTCTTTCTCTCTTCAGTCGAAAAGAAATTATGGCTTCTAAGGAAAAAGAAAAATCCAGGATTTTTCTCCACATAGTGGACTTCAATGGCGATTCAGTAGGTCAAAGGTCCAAATTGCAGTTTCAATGCAGCTTCAAAGGGCTCTGCATTTATTCCCAACTGAGGAATAAGGGTCTTGTTTAGTGAAATGATTGGTCATTTTCTAAAAGAAATAACAATTTCTATACTTTTTCTCCACAAATGCTCATCTTGCACTAGTTCTGTGTCCAGGACTTCACGCATTATGTAATCACGTAGGAAAGGTCACACAGTTAGTTTTTCTAACCTGTGTACTTCAGTTCAAAAAGGTACGCTATGGCGAAAAACTCCGTCTAATTTTCTCCTCCAAGTTCAAAATCGTCCAACACTGTTGTTTTACCTTTTTTTGTAAAGCGCGTTTGACTTTTTTTGCACATTCACCTACGTCATGTCTGACCTTTTCAGCGTGACTACCTAAAGCATTTGTGGTTTAAAAATATAGAAATTTTTAATTTTTTTTTTTGAAAATGACAGATCGTTTCACTAGATAAGACCCTTTTTCCTTGGCTGGGATCATGTAGAGCCCTTTGAAGCTGCATTGAAACTGCAGTTTAAACCTTCAACCTGTTAACCCCCATTGAAGTCCACTAAACCAGTCCAAAAACCCTTTCTTTTTGATAAAAAAAAAAATAGACACAAACATCTTGGATGGAAATTATCAGGAAACTTAAATTCTGGAGAGAACTAATCATTTAGGTAGGGAGAAAATAGTAATATTTATATAATGTTTTACTAGGGAAATAATACTTATGCAATATTATAATAATTGTAATTATTGTAATAATTAATAATTGTTTTGCTGATACTGTACTAAACAGGGGATTTACTTACTTTTTACTACTGGGGACATTAAATAATTTTCATATTGCAATTTATATATATTTTTATTGTTTCAGTAAATAAAGTCACAGTATATTATGATAGTAGTGTCAGAAACTAATAATTACTAATTACAAATACCATTGCTTCTTAACCAGGTTTGGTCTAGGATTTTGGCACCCCAACAAAAAGCCAAAATTGCTTATCATACAAAAAGTATAATCAAGATGTTCTTAAACCCCCAACAATGAAATTAATGTTAATTCATTTTATCAATAACAATATAAACATAAAAATATAAACTGCATAGGCCTAATAATTTTCAAATTATTTGCAAAATTGTTAAGCCTTTTGAACTAGAAACAAAAAAAAACTGTTATTAAATAATTTACAAGCATAAATGTATTAATAAAAATTTGCTAATTGTCATATTATCAATATTATATACAGTACATACTGTATTTATTTACATGTTCAAGGCCTAGAAAGGCAGTAAGGACTTTGTTAAAATAGTCCATGTGAGACAAGAGAATAAATGGTTGAATAAAAACATTATTTTTGTTGTCTTTGTGTGCAAAAAGTGTTCTTGTAGTTTAATAAAATTAAGGTTGAACCACTGACGTCACATGGACTATTTTAACAATGTCTTTACTACCTTTTTGAGCCTTGATGTGTCAGTTGCATTGCTGTCTATGCAGGGTCAGAAAGCTCTGGGATTTCAATAAAGATATCTTAATTTGTGTTCTGAAGTTGAACGAAGGTCTTACAGGTTTGGAACGAGATGAGGGTGAGCAATTAATGACAGAATGTTAAATTTTGGGTGAACTATCCCTTTAAAAATATAGCTATACCCAAACTGGTCTCATGAGAAAACATAACTATTTTATGAGGTGACAATTTCATATAAATTTGTATGATGTGATTAATACAAAAGAAAAAAAAAAAAGAATGAAGCTTCACCCCAAACCTATTTGCCAGCGGGGCATACGCAGATCGTATGAAATGGCGTTGTTGGAATTTTTATGAAACAATTTGCCATAACACAGTTGTAAACAACTGTAAGATTGTGTTGTTATACCTAATTCAGAGTTGTTACAGATCCACAGCTCTCTTTCTTAGTGGCAGCCACCCATTTCCAACTAAGCCGAGGGTGTTCAACTGCACCCTCTCCCTGTTAGAGGTGCTACTCACTCCTTTTTTGTCAAATTATCTTTCTGTTTCCTCAGCTCCTTTCTGTGTGCGGCTCTCCCAGGTCTACCTGTGTGGGCACCTCTCAGCCTACTCTCCACATCCCAGGGGAGCCAGCTGATTTGCTGTAGCCCAGCCTGAAAGGTTTCCTCACTACTGAGAGAAGTGCTGGATCGTTGCTCATCAGAGGACTCGGTCTCACTGTAACCCTCACAAGGGCTGATGGACCCTCTGTAGAGCAGTTCTGTGCTGAGCCTATTCCGTTTATGTCCAGTCTCATTTGTACATGAAGGATCTTTCCCAGCAAAAAAGCTCTGAAATGGAAAATTAGGTAAACCCTCCTGGGATCTCCTGTCCTTCACAGGCTTGTTTTCTCTCCCAGTTTTATATAGCGGTTGAACTTGGGAATCCCAAGAGATCTCATTCTGAACGGTCTCCGTCCTGTGAGTCTTTCTTACGGGTAAGGTCGGTGCCGCTCTGCCTGTTGCTGCTTCATGGTACGATTCGTTCCCAGGCAAAGGATCAGATGTAAAAAGTGTCCCGTTTCACCCGGCTTCATTGCACAATCAAGCTTTAACTTATTCATTAGACTAGGGTCTCATTTATTTGTTGCGGTACAGTGAGAAGTACTGACTGTGTACAGTTGCCTGCGTTTGGGTTTTAGTGACCTGGTTTAGATAAAAGATGAGAGGAAAACAAACACAAATTTGCATAATGTCTAGAACATGCTAAACGTTTCAGCCTATTTCCGTCTTTCATTGTGTAACATTGCTGAGAAAGTCTTACAGTGTCAGACGATTTGTTTAAAACTGAGTTTTCACATAAAAGATAAATGGGTTCACCTATCCTATCAAGTGGGGAACTGTGAAATCCTAACCGCTGCATTTTTGATGAGAGCAAAATGTAAATTTAGGTCCTGTGGGTTAACCTTTCTGGTTAACCAAAATTTAGCATGGCAGTTTGCTAATTTAAAATACGTGACTGAATTTAACCTCACCCTTGTTTGCCAAAAGTAAGTTGTCAGTATTATTAAAAATGTAAACACCATGTAAAAATCTATTTTTTGTCTCATTTTTATATATAATAGTAACTTCAAGCTACATCTAGAGCAGCACAGGTAGCAAAATCCCCCAGAGCTTGCGAGTATATTCCTCTTAAATGAGTCTTGTTCAGTCAGGCATCAGTAATGTCCTCTGCCCCCTTTAATCATTTCTGCGTAGTGTGAGCCTGCTAACGTTTTTGCATACATTACCTAAGCACTGTGCACATACTTATTATGGCTTATACAATAATTAGTTCCGGGCCTCAAATTGGAAATCTCTGTCGCTCTGTATACTCATATATTCTGTCCCAGGCTTTTCCACAAAGCTTGATAATAACCTGGCTTCTTCAGGACCTATTTGCATTGGTGCAGAAAAAAAATATGCTTTTTAAACAGCTCTCTTAAATACTTGATTCTGATTGGCCAATCAAACCATCTAGTATCGCTAAAACACTTAAGGTAAGGTAAATGGCAATGCTGTATATCAGATTGCTCATCTGAGTAGGTTTAATTAAAACAAGCGTTACTTTCACGTCTCTCTTATCACACTACAGACCCCCTCTCTCCTATTTTATACAATCTCAACAGATGCCATCTTGTTGTGAAAGCAATTTTAGAGAACTTTTAGTATTAATATTACTGTAGTATTGTTACTGTACTACGGAAGCCCACTTCTGCCATGGAATAAAAAATAAAGAAATGTTATTGTACCTTTTTTACAATTGTGATTGGGTGATACAAACTTGCAATTGCGAGTTATAAAGTCAGAATTGCAAGATATATATTCACAATGCTGATATTTTTCTCAGAATTGTGTGATATGACCTCACAATTGCAAGAACTAAAATCAGAACTGCGAGAAAAAAACTTTTCTCACAAATGCATGTTTGTATCTCGCAAATTCTGACTTTTTTTTCTCACAAATGAGATATAAACTTGCAATTGTGAGTCAAATTTTGAGGGGAAAAAAGACTGATATGTTCTCAGAATCGCAAATTTATATCTCACGATTCTGATTTAATAACTCGCAATTCTAAGAAAAAAGTCACAGTTGTGAGTTTATATCTCGAATTATGACTATTTCTCAGAACTGCAACTTTATTTTATATAACTGTGTTTATGTCTCGCAATTTTGAGTTAATAACTCACAATATGAAGGAAAAAAATCACAATCACAAGATATAAACGCACAATTCTGAGAAAAAAGTCACAATTACGAGATATAAACTCGCAATTCTGAGAAAAAAGTCACAGTTACAAGATATAAACTAGCAATTCTGAGAAAAAAAGTCACAATTACGAGATATAAACTCGCAATTCTGAGAAAAAAGTCACAATTACGAGATATAAACTCGCAATTCTGAGAAAGAAGTCACAATTATGAAAAAAAAAGTCAGAATTGTGAGTTTATATCTTGCAATTCTAACTTTATTTCTCAGAATTAAGACTATTTCTCAGAACTGCAACTTTATTTCATGTAATTGTTTATGTCTTGAGTTTATAACTCAAAATATGAGAAAAAAGTCACAATTACGAGATATAAACTCGCAATTCTGAGAAAAAAAGTCACAATTACGAGATATAAACTCGCAATTCTGAGAAAAAAAGTCACAATTATAATTGTGTTTGTCTCGCAATTTTGACTTTATAACACAATTCTGTGTAAAAAAGTCACAATTGCAAGATATAAACTTGCAATGCTGAGAAAAAAAGTCACAACTGTGAGATATAAACTCGCAATTATGAGAAAAAGTCAGAATTGTGAGTTTATATCTCATAATTCTTACTTTATTTGCTGTGAAGCTGCAAAAGTGATCTGTGTGGTTATGAAAATGACAAGAAGAAAAACAATGTGTAGTAAATGGTAAAACTGTTTGCACTACAAACCAGTGTGTTCATAATTAAGATAATACATTAAAATAATATAAAAGCAGAAAAACGAGCTGTTTTGTACAGCTAAAAATGCGGATGAGACCGGAAGCCAGACCCATAACATTTACAAATGGCGATGGATAGTGTCGCAAGTTTCTTTGATATTTTGGTAGTTACAATGTATGTCATAAATCTCTGCTTGTTATTGAAAATGCTAAGGGTCTATATTATGAAGCATAATAATAATGATGCAAGCATCAAATTTAAGAAAAATATGAATAAGTAGAACAACTTGCACTGATAAAGAGCAATACTTTTACGAAAGACTAATGATCTCCTTTATTTAAGAGAAACGTTGTTTTGTTGCTAGTCCAGTAAACAACTGGTATATTGTATGCTTTTGGATCTTTTTTTTTTGTTTTAAACGTGTGTTTTGATGCTAAGATGGTTTAGCTTTATTGTTCTTGTTGAGAGAGATTTGATTTGGTCTGAGAGAACGTTTTTGGTTTCTTCTCAAATCCTCTCAGTTTCTGAGTTTCTCAGTTGGAGAGGATTAGCCTGTAAGGGCAACATCTATATAGGACGAATTATATTGTTATTTCTGTACTTGTGTATTGGTCTGGCAGATCCCATTTAAAATCATGATGGAGTATTACAACTGTACTGAAGGATTCTCTAACTTTCAGGCAGCTCGCCCATGGTGTTTTAAATAATTAAACATTTAATTTAAAGAGGTTAACTTATAAATGGCCTGCAGAAGCAGTTTCTATTGCTCTCTACAGAGCGAAGTATAAATTAGATTGCCCATTTATTTCGCTCAGTATCTGGAGGGATGGTAGGCCATCTATCCAATCAAAAGTTCAAGTGTCTTCATCAAGATAAAGTAGCGGACAGTCTATGGAGTTCCTCGAGTTTTGATGGTTCCTGAGCAGTTGTGTGACATGCTGTATACAGCATATATTGTTTTGTTTTTGTAATTTTGTTTAACTTTTTGTCGTTAAATGTATTTTGGTGCTTTACTGACTCATATTTCAGTGGGCTTGTGAATTAATCAACACTGCAAAAATACACTGAAACCAAGGGGTCAACAGAGGCCTTCAAACATGCCCAAATGTAAGAAAAAAAAAACATCAGTGAAGCCATGTAGTAAATTAAATAATTTGTAGGAAATAATTGGCTCTTTTTTCATGAGCATGTGTATGTGTGAGTGTGGGTTTACTGAATGATTTCGACTGTCTATTGGCCAGTGTAGAACAATTTCTTAAAATGGTGTAAATGACTGTGACCTATTATATAAATGCTCTTGTTAATGTTTTAACAATACACAGTGAACTGCTGTGGAGGAAATCTATTCAGAGTACAGGATTACTTATTTTTTCATTTAAAAAAATAATTTAAATACTTATGTACATATACAAATTTTCCAAAGATCACTGATATTACTCATAGATTGTACATCACAAACTGCATAAATAAAACAGTGTATTTTTATTATAACAATACATTGTCCATGCCACTGCAATATATATGCAACTATTACACAAGGTTTAAGTGCTCACTGATGCTCCAGAAGGAAACATGATGCATTAAGAGCCGGGGGTGTAAACTTTTGAATGGAATGAAGATGTTTACTTTTTATTTACTTTGCCTAAATATCATATTTTTTTCATTTAGTATTGCCCTTCAGAAGCTACAGAAGAAGACAAAATAAGTTACATTTACCATGATCTTAAAATTCAAAAAGTTTTCCTCCCTGGCTCTTAATGCATCGTGTCTCCTTCTGGAGCATCAGTGAGCGTTTGAACCTTCTGTAATAGTTGCGCATGAGTCCCTCAGTTGTCCTCAGTGTGAAAAGATGGTTTTCAAAGTCATACAGTCATTGTTGGAAAGGATTCAAATACACAAAAATGCTGAAAAACCAAAGAATTTGTGGGACCTGAAGGATTTCTCTCAAGAACAGTGTGCACTGTTCAGGACAAACAAGGGACTCACTAACAACTATCATTAAACAACAACAACAACAACAAAAACACACAGCTGTGGATCATTCAGGTAACAACACAGGATTTAGAATCAAGTGTATGTAAACTTTTGAACAGGGTCATTTTTATAAATTCAAATATTATTTTCTCTTGTGGAAAATATCTCTTATTCAGGTCAGTAAAAAAATAACATGTATTTTGTAAGATCCCTCTTGTTTTGGTAAAATAAACATTTTGCAAATTCTGCAAGGTACATGTAAACTTTTGACTTCAACTGCATATATTTTTGGAAAATTAATCATTTTATTCAGCGACAATGTATTAAATTTATCAAAAGTGACAGGAAAGATGTTATTTATAATGATTTCTACTTCAAATAAATGCTGTTCCTTAGAGCAAGAGACTTGTTTTGTGGAAAATATCAGTTTCCACAAAAAATAATTTTTTTTTATTGTATAATTACACTTATTAATATTTTTGTTTTCAACACGTGACGCTAAAGACTGGAGTAATGGCTGCTGAAAATTCAGCTTTGCCATCACTGGAATAAATTACATTTTAAGATTAAAATTGAAAACAGCTATTTTAAATCATAATGATAATTCACAATATTACTGTATTTACTGTATTTTGATCAAATAAAGCAGGCTTTGCGAGCATGAAACTTTAAAACATTGTCCATCAATCGTTTATTTATTGTCTTTAAAGGAAAAGTCCACTTCCAGAACAACAATTTACAGATAATGTACTCACCCCCCTTATCATCCAAGATGTTCATGTCTTTCTTTCTTCAGTCGTAAAGAGATTGTTTTGTTTTTTCAGGAAAACATTTCAGGATTTTTCTCCATATAATGGACTGATTTGGTGCCCCGATTTTGAACTTTCAAAATGCAGTTTAAATGCGGCTTCAAACGATCCCAAATGCGGTTGTAAACGATGTAAACGTTTGTAAACGTTTTGTGAGTTTTTCGACATACCCTAACTGTCTTGAGCTAGAATACACAGAGTTTAGAGAGAGTAAGACAAGACGAGCATTTGACATTAAAAAGTATATAAATTGTTTTATTTTTATGATAATAACCGATCGTTTCGCTAGATAAGACCCTTCTTCCTCAGCTGGGATCGTTTACAACCGCATTTAAACTGCATTTTTGAAGTTCAAACTTGGGGCACCATATCAGTCCATTATATGGAGAAAAATCCTGAAATGTTTCCCTCAAAAAACATAATTTCTTTACAACTGAAGAAAGAAAGACATGAACACCTTGCATGACAAGGGGGTGAGAACATCATCTATAAATTGTTGTTGTTCTCCTTTAAATAAGAAAAGCTGTCCCTTTGGCTCAAGAGAATTTAATGTATGTCACCTTTGACCTTATCAGCCAGAAATTACTAATCAATAACCGCATCTATTTCATATTATCATGATGACCTCATTACATGACCTGTGTATGTTCTACATACCGCACCCTAATGAGATGTCATGTAATGACTGACTTCTCGTTTGTCAGAGGTTTGGCTGATGAATAGATGATCTAGTTTTTCTCTATTCTAGTCTTCTCTGATTGAGTTGTTTTGGGGAGATCTGGCAGGCGCCAGTGCTCCAGAGCATTCAGCCTGTGCATCACTGACCTTTATCATTGTTCCATCTTTTCCTTTTAGCACACTTTTAACTTTCAACACACCTCAGAAGTTTTTCGCTCAGAGTTTGTGACAATGCAGGGCTGAAGCTTAGAATATTGTATACTTGAATGTATACTTGATACTTATGATTAAATGGTATTTTATAGTATGTAAACTTCATTGATTAAATTGATTGATTTTGGTGTTCAGCATGTTACCTGTGCATGAACTTATTGTCAGTATAACTTGATTGGCAGACTTTCATTTCCTAGACAAAAATTGGTTATGTATTTGTGCTCCTACACTACACGGCATCTCTGGCTGCTTCCTTTCCTGTCTTTCATGCTACATAGATTTTAGTTTCCTTCTTGTCAACATGGTTCACCCACTGCATGAACCTCTGTCATCTTTTCAGTTTCAGAATGAGCAGGAAAGCAGAAGATCAGACCTTTTTTCCTCCTTTTTTTAGTAGCGGATCCTGAATGAACCCTATATAGGAATTGATGTGGAGCCCTATTTGTTCCCAACTTTCACATCTTGTGCATTCTTTCCTCAGGTATCCTTTTTATGTAATGTTTAATCCAGCTGTCACTTTTATGACAAATGTTCCAATGTATCTAATGCATGACAGATGTACGATCCAAGGATAGAGAGATTCTTCCATTCTGCCTCCCTCACTCTTCTACACCCAGAGGTTGTGACAGATGTTCACTGCATTTATGGTTGATATTCCATACTCCATCTGGTCATTAGGCGAATTATGTAGGTAAACTCCACTAATAGTTTCATTTCTGCTTGATAAAGCATTTTTATTTTTATGTCCAGATGCGAAGAAAAAAAAGTTTACATTTCCTCACTTTTTCCCTATTGCTCTTCTACAGACTGACCTTGTGAGCAAATTCAGCCTACTGCTTTAAAAGATAACGAAGTCAGTTGAAATGGTGGCACTAAGGAACAGAGAAACGACACCTAAATCAAAGCCCTGCAGTTTGATGTAATTTATTAGCCCCTGTGTTGCCTGAATATTAAATGACAGATTGTAATTTGAAACACAGCAAGCTAAACATGCTGAATTCCCCAGTGTTTCTTGCATTTCTTATTGTTGTCTTTAATAAGACATGCTTTAGTAAGTTGGATGCAGGCTGCTTATTCATTCAATCACAGTGACGCAGGTCACTTTGTGTTTTTCCATATCAGTTCAGTACAATATTAGAGGTAGACTTCTTTAAAACACTTCATTAAAAAAAAAAACGTTTTATATTGCATCTATGTGATTCATTCTTGGGTCTACTGAACTTTTTTTTTCTTCTCTCTGTTAACATTTGAAAATACATAAAAATACAATCCGTATATATATGACATAATTATTTATACATATAAAAGCAGTCTGGTGTTCACTGCTTTCTGAATGATATGCATTCAAGTATGGATGATATATTTGATCTCTTCACTGTCCTCTTGAATAACATGAGGTCAACGTCTCCTTGTTTGAATCAACAGTAACTGATCAAAGACAAGACTCCTTTAGCTCATGCCGAAGGCTACTTTGAGCACCATTACAATGAATCCTGACTGTTTCATTATTTTTACTTCAGATAGCATCCATTCACTTAAAGGAGTAGTCCACTTCCAAAACAAAGATTCACATATATTGTACTCACCCCCTTGTCATCTGAGATGTTCATGTCTTTCTTTCTTCACGAACATCTTGGATGACAAGGGGGTGAGTACATTATATGTGAATCTTTGTTTTGGAAGGACTTCTCCTTTAATAAAGAAATAACTGGATGACAACTCTAAAACTTGTAGTTCTCCAATGGATGATGTAGCTGCACTGTTCATCTTCAGCTGTGTCCTGTAGTCTTGCCTTTGATCTCTAAGGTTTTTCAGGAAACCACTCAGTTGTGACCAATTGCACTTGTTGGACAAGGGTTTGGATTTTTCCATTGAGATGTTTTGGATCTAGGCTATCATGTTTTGATGGATGAGCCAGTGACTCTTCATCCTGAACCAACATTTTGTTACAAAAGCCAAGTGATTTGAAGATGGGCTGTCAGAGAGGCACGACTATTATAAAACCCTTAGGAACAGGATGGGAACGTATTGTTATTATATGATCATCTATCTACCACAAGGTCCTGTGTGTTACAGGAAAACATCCCCTCAGTTGTTATTCTTGGTTCAAGCTATTTGCTCTCTCTGGGAGGTTTTCCAAATAGTAAAAAACCTTTACTTTTTTGTTTTTGTAAAATACTGAGCTCTAGTCTAATCTCTGTCCTTATCTGTAAGCTTTGTGCAAAGCCTCACAGTGATATAAATTAGTTCCTGCTGCTTTCACTTCCCAGGTATGTCCGGGAATGCATTCTAGTTGTCCTGTTGGACAACAATGCTAGATTCTTACCTTAAAATACCTTCACATTCTACCCTTTTCTTCTCAGTGGCTCTTTCCCTAGGGTTCATTGTAAAGTTGGACTGCCTCTGATCTGGAACAGATGGGTTCTCTAGATTAAAGCAGCAAACATTGGCAGGTTGATTGATGGAGGCCCTAATTGTATTATTTTAGGAATTTCACACACTGCTTTAACCCTGGGATGAAGCTGTGGGAAGCATAAGGTCACATACATAATTCACTACAAGTATAAGGCTTGTTATATTAAAAGATGTAGTGTTTTGACAAGATGTCTCCTTGACATTACTGAAGCTAGAGTTCATATAGACAAACTATCATCTTGTAAAACATTCTGCATGTCAATGCACCTTAGATACAGTTTTATGCAAACGTTTGGGAACCACTTGCAGAATCTGTGAAAGTGTGAATAACAAAATAAGAGAGATCATACAAAATACATATTTTTTTATTTAGTACTGCCTGAGTAAGATATTTTACATAAAAACTATTTACATATAATCCACAAGACCAAAAAATGGCTGAAATTATTAAAATAACCCCCTTCAAAAGTTTGGGAACCCTTGGTTCTTAATACTGTGTGTAGTTACCTGGATGATCTACAACTGTTTTTTTGTTTAGTGATGGTTGTTCATGAATCCCTTGATTGTTCTGAACAGTTAAACTGAGCATTGTTCTTCAGAAAAATCCTTCCAGTTTTCCAGCATCTTTTGCATATTTGAACCCCTTCCAGCAGTGACTATATGGTTATGAGATCCATCTTTTCACACTGAGGAGAACTGAGGGACTCAAACACAACTATTACAGAAGGTTCAAACGGTCACTCATCTTGCACTAGCTCTGTGATGCGTATCTACATCTTCACGCATTATTTAATCAAGTTAGAAAGGTCACGCATGGTTAGTTCTTCGTCTGTGTATTTCAGTTCAAAAAGTTGGGTGTGGGGGGGTATCATTGTTTATACGTATTAATACTTAATGTTTAGAAGTACAAAACCTACATTTTTGTATGTTTTTATCGATACTGAAACGCACCGTTTAGACGTATTTTAATGTTTAAAAGTACAAATCGCTACATATTTTTAGCTAGAAAACAAAATGATATGATATATGATTAAGATATTCGTATCAATGCATTCTTATCATTTTATCAATAAGCAGTTTAGATTTTTTGCCCCCTTAACCTACCCCCAAACCTAAACCTACCTATTTTATACCGAGTACGTATTTTTATAATTTTATCGAGAAGAGATGTGACAAAGCAGGCGATAGCCAATAATCGTTTGATTTTAGCAAACAAAGCAAACATTACATGGTAAGTAACAGTTAAATCATTGCAAAAATGTTATTTATTTTAAGGGTTTAAAGTGTAGTTTTGTTTAACATTATGTAGGCCTATTCTTGGAAACGAGCTGGCAGAAATCACAGAACAGAAAAATGTTTATAATTTCATATTAAGTAAATGAGTAAACAATTTAATAATGCAGTTAAAAACATAAAGTCATTGATATGACAATTAAAAATAACAATAATAATAAAATCAATTCTGTGATTTCATTATTCATGAGGATTCATTTTTAGGTGTTGTCAGTACGTCAGTAATGTACGCTTAAATGCTAAAAATACATAAGTATTTGTACGTCTAGATGCTGTAAATACGTCAGTATTGTATGTTTTATTGTCTTTAAAATTGTAAGTAAATGTACATTTTGTAGAGCCAAAAATTCTAAATCTCCCACCATCGTTGTTTTACCTTTTTTTGGTAAAGGGCGTTTGAATTTATTTGGTGGATGATAAATATGTTGTTCCATACACTTTTAACCTGGAAACCATGTAAGCATTAAAAGAAACTGGAACATGAATTTAAAAAAGGCCACATCACTGATATGAAGACAGGGGCTATTTTGAAAGTGACATAATGCAAATAGGAAAAAAAAAATTCTGGCCCCTTCACATTCAGTACTATCCTACACAAATTGCCTTAAGGTATTACTATTTTTTTTTTCTTTAAAAAGCATTTATCTACTGCAATATAAGCAGCCTTAAACTGGTGAATTGTGCATTATATAGTGTCATAACATGGCTTTGTTCCCCAGGCCTTTTGTAATGCTGAGAAATTCGCTGTAAAAGGATTCTTGTCCGGCTAGGACACAGTGCTGACTGTGTCAGATGTTAAGTGAGAGCTGGCACTGCCATGATAGGTTGGGTTGCCCCGGGTACTATAATCATAGCCTCAGGTACAGTATTGATTTCAAAACGGCCTCAGTAAAGCCAACCTAGGTTAGAAACTTTTCATGAGGCCTATTCTTTTGTTGCCCTCAGGGGTTTGGATGTAATCAGGGAGACCTTGGCTGACAGAAAAATAAGGAGGTGCAAATGTGTGTTTTTATGTCTATGAAGATGACCAGTCTATAGAGCTTTCAAAAGAACCGTATAGACCGTTCACTCAAGAGTCAGTGAAAGGACTTAAAGTATTCTAAACGCACAGTGAATATTCTTTTGCTGCATATATAGCTTGCATAATTTATGAATGGATTCTGTGTTATCCGTTGAAAAAGAATGGCACTGTTTTCATCCATTCTGAGTGTGAGTGTGTACACATTCTTTATTCTTTCAAGCAGACATATTTATTTATATAAATAAATTTAGATAGATTTTCTGTCTTTCTTTTATTGCTTGATTAACATCAGTGCCACAGACAATACACACTAAATTAGGCTGCTATACCTTCAAAACCAAATGCACGGATGCAATGTACTGATACAACGTCTGATATTCTCCCAACTGTTTACGTTCACCTAAGATGTGACATGAATGCTCATCAAAATGGATAATTCATCATCATTTTTGTGTAGCCTACTTCTCCATTTATGCAACGTGATAGTATCTGCACTCAGAAAACTGGACCGAATTTGATTTGTTTAGGATGTTTTAGGAGATGTTCAGCAAATGTATGCTAGCTTATGTTCTGCTGGATAGATCAATAGGCTATGATACAGTTCAAATGTACGCATCTAACCTCCCAACCACGCAGCAGGTTCGTTCTAAATGAATCTCTTCCCAAATCGTCCCTCCTTAACATCGTCTTGTTTTTATTCGTTGATGAAAATGTCAATAGATTTTCGTCATAGTTTTTGTCATTCAAAACGAGCTTTTGTTTTGTTATTGTCTCGTTTTTGTCAGTGAAAAAATGTCATTGATGATAATTATTTGTCAATGAAAATGACACTGCTAACGGCAATTTGTTAATTTTTTTTACGAGGTGGCTAATTCATACGAATTAGTTCAGTTAGTATGAATTAGTTCCGTTGCTGTCTATGCAGGATTTAGAAAGGTCTCGGAATTAATCAAAAATATTTTAATTTGTGTTCCAAAGAAACGACATGAGGGTGAGTAATTAATGACAGAATTTTTATTCTTGTGTGAACTATCCCTTTAAAACAAACAGTGCTGTCCAAAAGTCTGAGACTACATAGAAAATCTGGATTTAAAAAAATATATATATACTGTATTATTTTTTAAAATGGAAATAAGAAAAAAAAATGATAAAGTTGGCACACAATGGCTTTAAAAATGTAGAAACTTATTGACAAACTCTCAGAAAGGAAGTTTCAAGCACACAAGCTCTTCATCAGACCAATGTTTATGAAACGTCAACTTTGTCAGAGTCTGACAATAAATTTCAACATTATTATAGCCATGGTTTACAGACTTTTTTTTCTCTTTTTTTGCTTTCAATTATTTTTGTCTGAGCTCCCACATTGAGCAGTTTGCCAGTGATGTGTGCTTTTGTTTTGTGTTTGCAATAAAATAAAGAAAATGTTTTAGGACACCGATGTAAATTAAATATTTAACAAATTCAGTGCAAAGTCAGTAATTTTCCTACCTCTGAAGGCCAGATGATGGTATTTGTATAGTCTAATTGTCATGATAATCATCACGCAGAATAGGTTTTTGCTTTGAAAAAACAGGGAATGGGGAAAATGGACGGCCGAAAGTTGCATTTTTAGACACCGTTTGAATCCATTCCACTGCCCACATCTCATGAGCATGCATTCTTATGCTTTTGGACCCCACTGAATATAAGGTTGCTCTTAAATGCATGAGGACATTTAAACAAACTTGATGGTGTATTCAATGGTGTATTCAAGAGGATAATTTTCTTCCAAACAAACCCTCTGTATCCTCTCTAAACCACATGGAATAATAATATCATTGAGCTGGAATATTATAAATCATTTTAAATTACTTATTATTTCTCTCTATTATCAGTTCCAAATAGAACATTTAAATGTAATTATTGCCTTCATTCAAAACTCATGGATGGGAAGCCCTGGGTGAAGACTAGCCGTCTGAGTTGCTCCTGCTGGCTTTCCGCCTTGTCTGTATTTAGCTAATTAGATTGGCTCTTTGCCTTTGGTTTATCAACATGGAAAAATGTTGCCAATTCTTCCAGGTCTACCGCAGAGCCAGAGCACTTGACATTTGTTATTTGTGTATCATATTATGCACATAGAACAACTGGGTAATTTCAGGGTGGAATATAGCAAATATTATTCCATTATCATTTATGGCAAGAGAGTTTCAGTGTTTAGCAAATACAGAGAATTCTGTCATTTTAAT
This sequence comes from Labeo rohita, assembly GCF_022985175.1. Taxonomy (NCBI): domain Eukaryota; kingdom Metazoa; phylum Chordata; class Actinopteri; order Cypriniformes; family Cyprinidae; genus Labeo; species Labeo rohita. Next base: position 21,114,032 of record NC_066885.1, on the reverse strand, counting down.
GCCGTTACATAAGTACTTTTTCAACAGAAATGCTATTTAGGTATTAGTCAAGGTGTTCCCATCAAAGAACTGCAAGATTTTATTATTCTACCTGTGGGCATGAATATAATGTGCCTCCCTCATGACACTATCAATTTCAAACCCCGGCAACAAGCTGAGCGATTACGCACGGTATTGTTGAAGAATTGTCTTTTATCATCAAGCCAACTGGAACATCTTTTCTTTTCATCTTCAGAGAATTTCAGAACTCTCCACTGAAACAATATTGCGCGTTTTGCGTCTCTATATTCCTCAAAGGTGGAACCAGTTAGATGCCAGTTAGAAAGCCTGCTGCACAAAGATGATTTGACATCAAACCATGTTTGAAGTGTGGGAACAAAAACACTTTTTAGGCTTGTCAACTGTCAGCGTAACTTTAATGTGACACCAGCAGGAAGTAGTGGTTGCAATATTACCCTAACTGAATTAATGAAATGACTCCATCTTTCAGCTAATATACACTGAGGAAAAAAACAGGAACGTCTAAATTAAGTGGTTTTATTCAAATCAAAATGTATGCTTATTGCAGAATCAAGCAGTCCTAAACTATTTTGTTTCATTACAGAAGTATTGCACCACACGGTTTCTGTGTACTTAACTACATATATTGTGTTATCCAGTGACCTTATTCTCATTTTTAAAGTTCAAGTTCACATTCATTATATTCAAATAGAAAAACAATAGATTAAATGGGAAACAAAGAGTTTTTAAAGGCAGTAGACAACATCAAGCTAAAATATAACTGCAAGCAGTGATTGCACGAGGCAAGGAAGGCAGCAAGCATCAGAGCAACAGAAGCAATGAGTATCTGAAGCCATTTTAAGACTATTTCAGTCAAAATGGGTGAAACATCATAAAAACAACCACTAGTAATATGATTTAATGGGTTATCACTTTTGACAAACAGGTGGCACTGTTATAAAATTGATGTGGTGTGTTCAGTGTGAGGTTACAATGACACACAAAGCACAGTCTGAAGATGATCTGATTCAATTTTGGTGAAAATCGGAGCAACCGTTGATGAGAAGTTCGAAAAAGTAGGTTTTCAGTAAAAATCAAAATGGCGGACAGGAAATTCGATCAACTATGGTGTAATTGGTATGCATGTTGAGTTTTATTGTAATAGGTTAATGCAGTCAGAAGTTATTAGCATTTTTGGAAATTTTATAGTTAATGGTTAATAAATGGTTTATTACTCTTGACCAATAGGTGGCGCTGTTACCAAATTAAAGTGGCGTGGTCAGTGTGAGGTGACAATGGCACATACAACGTTTGGTGTAAATATATCAAAGCTTTGCAGAGATACAGCCTTGGATGCAGTTTGGCATCTTTCCAGCAAATTCGTTGATGTGTTAAATGAAAACCGTTTTGTATATCAACACGAAATCCATAACTTTTGGCCAGCATGGTCTGAACATGATCCGAGTCAAATTTGGTGAAAATCAGACCAACAGTCTAAGAGGAGTTTGAAAAAGTAGGTTTTCAACATTAATCAAAATGGCTGACAGGAAGTTCATCCAATTAAGGCATAATTGGTATCAATATTCTCGGCATGACCCAAGGAATACACCAAGACCATTCATTCATTACAATAGGCTAATGTAAACAAAAGTTATTAGCATTGTTAGAAATTTCTTTATAACTTTTGAGCACAAAGTGGCACTGCCTTCAACTTTTTTGAGTACTGTCAGGGCGCGGTGCCGAAGACACATACAGAGTTTCGTAACGATACGTCAATGCGTTCGTAAAATATAGCATTTTTGGACAAAATTCAAAATGGCCGACACCCAAAATGGCGATATGGGAAAATTAGGTATGGTTCAAGTCGGCATGATGCAACGAATCTAAAGAGACCAGTTTTGTGATTTTTGGCTGAACCACTGAGAAGCTAAAAGCAAAAAAAGCCATTTTTTGTATCTCCTGACCACTAGGTGGCACTGCACCGAAACACTGCAGGAAGCCTTAGGTCATGCTTGTTATAACACACACCACGTTTGGTCTCAATACACCAAACCGTTGGGGAGATATAGCCTCACATCCATTCTTGTGCGTTTTTTGTAGACTTCGTTTTTCCATCATTCGAGAACGGTTTGACTAATCAACTTGAATTCCATAACTTTTTGCCAACATGGTCTGAAGATGATCTGAGCCAAGTTTGATGAAAGTCAAACAAACCGTCTAGGACGAGTTCGAAAAAGTAGGTTTTACGAACATTTAAAAAATGAAAAAACTAAACCTTACGATTTTTAACTTTTGGTATCCATTTGACTTGGCATGAGCCAAGAAACCAAAGGAAAAAAGAATTTGTCTTCTGTGCCTTATGGTTAGCATAAAATAATTGAAATTTTGGACAAGTGGTGGTGCTAGAGAGTTTGAGTTAGAGACTCCAACCTTGCTATGGTTAATGTTGAGACTGTCCTCTATCTGTGTGCCAAATTTTACACCTTCCCCGCAAACAGTTCTGTGGGCTGCCATAGACTCAAGAGTGGAAGAAGAAAAAGAAGAAGAAGAAGAAGAAAAAGAAAAACGCCAATGGATACAATAGGTGCCTTCGCACCTCCGGTGCTTGGCCCCTAATAAATTTGCTCTTTGCTGTTTGCTCTTTGCTGTGTTGTGTAATACTATTATTCTGCTAAAGCTGCTGTTGTGTGCAGCCTATTGGATAGCACATGCATGTTTCTCCAAGAGATAATCTTCTGGCTTTTCCTGCCTGGATCACGGAAACGTTCAATGTCATAAGCACACCTGCATTAGCATATTATCACCTCCAGAGCCCGGTTTCTCCTGGCCTATACTGTATGGAGGAGTGGGCAGTGTGCAGTCAACTCTAAAAGCTGATTATCTGCACTTTACAGAGGTGATGTTTGGTGATTCCCATGAGACTTCATTAAAAGCACATTGGTAATTACCTCAGCAGACACCATTCAGGCCACATGCATTACCCAGAGTCCACATACACACCAACTCTGAGTGCCGTAATTAACTTGTGAGTTTAGACTCTCTCTGCACTCAGCTCTTTGATTTATGCCATATGACTCATGACCTGAATCCAAAAATGGCTGCTTTATTTAGCAAATCTGCAGTCATACCTTTTTATCAGTAGTCTGTTTCCTCGAAGGACAATGGGATAAGGTAGAGAAAAAGTACGATAACATCTGAATATTCCTCTTTTGATTAATGTGTTTACAGCTGAGGTGGATGTTATTTTCTTTTTTCTTTTCTTTTTTTTTTTTGAAATACAAATATTAGAATGTGAGACAACCAGTACTTTTTCCTTGTATGCAGCTGATCATCATACACAGATAGATAAAATATTATTATAGAAACTTACTTTACTTTACTTTACCTGTTTCCCCTAGCCATTTTAGTTAAAGTTACATTACTTCCAATTTATTAAGGTTGTTAGGTTTGTTTTGATAATGCTTATAAGTGGTTAATCACAACTATGAATTCCGTTATTATTCGTTTGGATGACAGCAAGCATAAAACAAAGGAGGATGGGACATTTGAAGGGAGATTTTACCCAGAAAAATAAAATAATTATGTCATTATTATGTCACTGATTCTTTGTTCTGTTGTGAAACAGAAGAATATTTTGAAGAATGTTTAAACTGGTTTTGTCCAAGCAGTAAACGTCAATAAGGTCTTGCACTTTCACATTTTTCAATATTTATTCTCAAAATATTACGACTTTAATCTCATCGAACCACAGTTCACTGTTGTTCTACTGAAGCCCATCACCTGTATCATTCCAGCGCTCGTTTGACTAGCGCTTGGCACTGAAGTGAAGTTGGAGTGCGCCTCTGAAAAGCCTCTCATTTGATGTGGTCAGAAAGACGTTCTGAGACTAAAACCCACTTCTTGTCAAGAAAAAAAAAGACAGAAGCAGCAGTTGTGAGTGGGGTGGCCAAACCTATCCCTACCCCTGCATTAACTGTCTTCAATATTTTTAACGCTGTTAAACTGTAAAAAATTAATTGCCTAATTTTGACAGCACTAGTTGTATTCTATAATCAAATTGCTGAAAATACATAAATAAATCTGCTGTTCATTTTAGTGATGATATAACATGAATGTTAGGCTAGCATGACATCTTTTTATATCATCTTATCATTGCATAGAACTGACCTTGACTATTTCCATCCTCCGTTTTTTTCCCCATCCTTCCTTTTCTCTGTATGTATTGAGCTGACACTGAAGGTTAGAGCTGGTGGTATATGTGAGCACAGAGCAAGGTGAAGCGCTGCCACTAACAGCATTCATATTCATTTGCTTTTGTCAGGCACTAATAAGCTAGCGCTCATGCTACGAGGAAGCTCCACGCCACCCACTGATGAGGATTGATTTACCCCTGAATCATCACATCAGCCCTCACATCCATTACAGATGGGCGTATTATCATACTTCACCCCTCGATATTTCATGAAGAGGCTTATAAAGCCTCTCCTCTTGTGTTTTATAGAGCACTTATTAAATCAAGAGAGCCGCCACAGAGATACACAACCAAAAGTCATTAAGTGGCAAAAACCAGGGGATATGGGGATAGTTGTTGCTAATAGTTAACAGTATGTCTAAATATGTATTTGTATGCAAATTAGCCCTATGTTCAGGTATTCAGGCTTTTATAACTGGTATTTTGTAAGATTGCAGATCCAGATTCAGTGAGTTGAATTAATCACAGTTTTAAACTACTTGGCACAAGCTGATTGGTTCATGTTGCAAATACAGCCACTAAGCTTGCTGCTTTACATTTAAACGGCTGGTTAGTATTCACATTTCTCTGAAACCCTCCACCTCCCCAGCTCCACCTGTATAGATCTGCTACAGGTTATTATATGAGCTATTTGTGCAGCAGCAGTATGCTTTAAATACTCACAGCACTGTATCAGTATATGTGTTGGCAATAGCAAGTTCATGTACTTGCTTTGCAGTAGCAATAATCTACAACAACAACAATAACTAACAGCAGCATAGTTTGTGACACTCTTATGGTTTTTGGCGTAGTTTGAAACAACATGAGGGTGAGTACATGATGATAGAATAATCACAAAACAAAATTTCCTAGGTTCTTTCTAAGCTACACTGTAAAAAACAAAAAACACAGTTTGTTGAGTCAACTTAAAATAATTTGTTACCCTGCTGCCTTAAAATTTTAAGTTCAGTCAACTCAAAAAAGTCAACTTGAAATGTTAAGTTGTACTAAGTAAAAACTTAGATATTTGTGTTTGTTAAACTTAACAGATGGGTAAGTAACCCAGCTGCCTTAAAATTTTAAGTTGAATCAACTCAAATATCTAAGTTGTCACTTAGTATAATTTAACATTTCAAGTTGAATAAACCTTTTTTGAGTTGACTGAACCTAAAATTTTAAGGCAGTCTGGGAACAAATTATTCTAAGTTGACTCAACAAATTGTTTTTTTACAGTGTACCAGCCACTGGCAAGTAACATGATTTACCAGCCAAACCAATTCCTACACCCATTTGACGAGTGTTATTTTGGACCCTGCCGGTGTGTTAGTGTGTGGTGAGGAATCTCTTACAGTTAATTTGAAAAGTGCACATGGAGGCCTTGCACCAAAGTTGCTTTATTAAACTAATGCACTGTTAATTAATGCTAACATGGGTGATTGAATAGGCCACGCTGAATGTCTCTGGATGTGACATACTTTATCCATTGTTGTGTTGTCATCAGTAAGTGTGTAATTTTCTGTAGTAATGCCAACAGTCTCAGCTGATCGTGATAAGCTGAGAGATACTGAAAATGAGAGTGAGACGAAGATAATGTGTGAGGAAAATCTGATAAGCTTGTTTGATAAGCTAATAGCTTGTTTAATCTAGGCTACATATTGTAAGTAAGACTAATAGAGCTGCACTTTCCAGTCTGTTCTTTTACTCTCAATCTAGCAATGATGAAAAAGTGGCCAGATCCACTGATGGAAACAGCATGCAGGCTGAGCATGCTGTTGCTCCTGTTGTTGCTAATTTTAAAAGCCAGTCTATACTGAAAAGAGACCAGCTGGCAACTTTGAAATGGTTTATGAATGAAAAAGACTAGCTGCTGCTGTTTCCCTCTGGCTGTGAGAAGAGTTTGATGTAGCAGGTGGTGCTCTTGATTCTGTAGGAACAGTAGCTGGTGAATCTCTTGTCATTTCATGATGGCTAGAACTAAAGAGACAACAGGCCCCCTCCAAAATTGATCCAATATGTAACCCAGATAGTGCGACATAATGCAATCCATTTTAAAAAAAGAATCCCAGCTCACTCTTGCTGAAATGATACATTTTAAACATTAATCTTGGGTTTATGTAGCACTTTATACATAACGCATCAGTAAAATCGCTCTTAAGGTATGTTGGAATGGGGTTTGGGATCAATTGTGCATTCCTACTGATGTATTACTTCAGATGTTATATTGTTCTTGTAATATAAATGATAATAGTTATCACTCTCATCATGTTATTGTTTAAATAGCATGAAAGATTAATGAACGTGACTTTCAGCACAGCAAATACACTTTGATATTGCGAGTCTAACAACCGTGATGCATGTGTTTATTTAATCTTTTTACAACAATTAGTTACGCTCCACTAATTTGATTGGACAAATGGTGTTCTAACAGCATTTATATTTGGTGTACCGGCACTAGAGCATTTTATGGTTTCGATGGATGTTTAATGTGTTTATGTTGTGACCCTGGACCATCATAAGGGTCACTTTTTTGAAATTGAGATTTATACATCCTCTGAAAGCTGAATAAATACACTTTCCATTGATGTATGGTTTGTTATTTGGCTGAGATTCAACTATTTGAAAATCTGGAACCTGAGGGTGCAAAAAAATCTAAATATTAAGAAAATTGCCTTTAAAGTTGTCCAAATTAAGTTCTTAGCAATGCATATTATTAATCAAAAATTAAGTTTTGATATATTTACAGTAGGAAATTTACAGAAAATATCTTCATGGAACATGATCTTTACTTAATATCCTAATGATTTTTGGCATAAAAGAAAAATTGATAAATTTGACTTATACAATGTACTGTTGGCTGTTGTTACAAATATACCCGTGCTACTGGTTTTGTGGTCCAGGGTCACACATATATAAATATTTCAACATATTAGGAAGATTTCTGAAGGATCGTGTAACAGTGGAGTTATGGCTGATGACAATTTATATCTATATCTATATAGCTCTATCTATCTCTCTCTCTCTCGCTCTCTTTCTCTCTCTCTATATGTGACCCTGGATCACAAAACCAGTCATAAGGGTCATTTTTTCAAAACTGAGATTTATACATCATATGAAAGCTGATTAAATAATATTTAAAAATTAGGAATCTGAGGGTGCAAAAAAATCAAAATATTGAGAAAATTGCCTTTAATGTTCTTCAAATAATGTTCTTAACAATGTATTTGACTAACAAAAATTAAGTTTTCATACATTTACAGTAGGAATTTTACAAAATATCTTTATGGAACATGATCTTTACTTAATTTCCTAATGATTTTTGCCATAAAAAAAAAATCAATAATTTTTACCCATACAATGTTTTTTTGGCTATTGCTACAAATAAACCCCAGCGACTTAAGACTGGTTTTGTGGTCCAGGGTCACATATATATGACCCATATATATATATATCAGAGGTTGCGTTAGACTGCAATGTTGTCCATCATTTTGACCGTAATAATTTCCATATTTTATTATAACAAATTTAACTGATTTTATTTTTGTTCACATTTTCATTTTTTGTTATGAACCAACAGGACGATATAGGCTTATGCATTTATTTTGAAGAGAACAGATGAACAGATGAGACTAAATAGATTTTTATGTTCAACACCACACCCCGCACAGTGATTTTAATATATTCTCATTTTTATAAACCAATATCGATTCGTAAATCCCAATCAATCTTTTGGTCTATGATGTTTGTTTTCGGTTGATGAATGAACAGTACATAGTGCGCCTCCTATCCAATAAATCGCAATATGTTAAGCTTTGTGTTACTTTTAATATGAAACAAAGTCTCAGATTTCAAATTCTTCTTTAATGTGGCGTGATAGATTGTTGTAGCTTGTGTTCTAGAGATTATGTTTATGTGTTCATGTACTCATATATTGAGGTGGCAGAGGCTGAAAACACTGTGAGCCTCACGCGTATGTGTGTAGTAAACAAAACCGCGCGTCTGCGCCATTCACTAATACAGACAAGCAGAAATATGGCTCTTATTAAAAAGCATTCTTAAAGTACCGGTACTATTAAAATGTGGAATCATACTCATACTGTTTTTAAAAGCAGGGTATCACGATACTTTTTAAGTATCTGTATATCGTGTAACACTATTATGTACACGTATGTTCGAATTTTTATCATCAAGCAGACTTTCAACTCCTATTAACAGACTTACAGTACATATGAATCCATAATAATTGGTTACTCTATAGCGGACATCAGAGTATAAGAAAAGTGTTTGTGCACCCATGTTCAAACAAAGCCTTGGATAAACAGGCTACTAAATCATGCATGTGTTTCCTGAAGTTTGTGTGAAGACTGATGTCTAGTTCAAGATAACTCGCAGGACAGGAGTTTAGTTTGACAGACGACCTTTTTCAAACAGTCGTGCACAGCTGTGTGAGGTGCCTCTCACAGCAGTAAATGAAATGTCAAGTGACAACAAGGTATATAAGCATACAAACAAGAATTGACATCCAAATATACTAAAAGGGAAGTCTGCCATTTATGTGCTGCTAACACTAACACAAGGATATGCTGACTGACATAGAAATGATTTTCAAACAGGTAAGGAGTTAGGTTTAGTTTTAGGGTTAAATTCACCTTTCACATCTCTTGTTAAAACAAATACATAAACACTCAAGAGTCTGTGCAGAAACAGCATGCATATGCCTGTATGGTAGCTTTTCCAATGAGGTGAAAGATTATTTATGACCAGGCTTTTTGAGCTGGATATGAATTTATGCATGCAGAGCACTGTATAACCTTCTGTAATCATAAATTACAACTTGATCTGATATTGAGATGTATGGCCACTTCTGACTCAGAGACCTCCATGGGCTGCAGACATTATTCTAAACTGGAAACAGTTTGAATGCTAATACAGATGCTGCTTAGATGGCTGGTGGGAGTGTTTTTGTAGATTTCTGAAGTGAAAAAGAGGCACATTTCTTGTGGACCAATCGGTCTATCATTTAAATTCTCACAATTATTTTAAAAAATGGGCATAACTACGCTTAAATATGCTAAATGTAGTATTTTGGTGAGCTATGGTATATCATACTCTGTCATTATAAGTAGTATAATATACATAATTTTTAAGTTATCTTCGGTTCATTGACCTTTATATTCCTTTTTCTAAAACTAAAGGACAACCCTGAAATTACACACACACACAGACTATAGCCAATACAGTTGAGGTCAAAAGTTTACTTACACCTTGCAGAATTTCTTAAATGTTAATTATTTTACCAAAATATGAGGGATCATACAAAATTTATTAAAATGTTATTTTTTATTTAGTACTGATCTGAATAAGATATTTCACAAAAGATGTTTACATATAGTCCACAAGAGAAAATAAGGCATAATTTTTCCTTCTGGAGCATCAGTGAGCATCTGAATCTTCTGTAGTAATTGCATATGAGTCCTCAGTGTGAAGATATGGATCTCAGAATCATACAGTCATTGTTAGAAAGGGTTCAAATACACAAAAATGCTGAAAAACCAAAGAATTTGTGAGACCTGAGGGATTTTTCTGAAGAACAGCAGGCACTCTCACAAAAAACAACAACAACACAGCTGTGGATCATTCAGGTAACAACACAGTGTTAAGAATCAAGCGTATGTAAATTTTTGAACAGGGCAATTTTTATAAATTCAATTATTATTTTCTCTTGTGGACTATATGTAAATGTCTTTTATACTAAATATCTTCTTCAGGTCAGTAATACATAAAAAATAGCATGCATTTTGCAGATTCTGAAAGGGGATGTAAACTTTTGACCTCAACTGTATATTTTATAGATTTTATTTAAACAGAAGATAATTTAATAGAGAGATAGATAGATAGATAGATAGATAGACAGATAGACAGATCTAAGCAAATGAGATAAGCAACTAACTGAAATTAAATCAACAAGTTTACATATTAAAATTACTAAAACTACAACTGTAATAAAAATAAATTAACGCTAAACAGAAATATTAAAAAGGTAAAAAAAATTACAAAAGCACAACAAAATAAACAAAAATTAAAATGAAAAAGTACAAAATCAAAATCTATTTCAAAATATACTACACCAGTACAGCAGTATACGTAGTATAAATCATATTTAAAAACTATAAACTGTATACATACATAATATAGTAACACATAATATAGAAATACATGATTCTTTTTTCTAAAACTGACAATAAGGATAATCCTAAAATTACACACTGTATATTATACAAGTATGTGCAATTACCTATTATATCACTCTGAGTGATACTTTGAATGCATTGTAACAAACTGAGACATTTCCAAGGACTTCTCCAGCCAGAGACTGTCCCCATTTATTGGCGGTTTGTCCCTGGCACAGCAGTCCTTGGAAATGTCTCAGGAAAACATTTCGTATTGTATGTGCGTATGTTTGAAAGAGAGAGAAAAAGAGAAATACATTGTTACTATGAAGTTTCTGTGAGTGCTTGTGTGTGTGTATTTCTAAGGGGCACGCAGTCGACTGTATCTGTAGATGTTATGGCACCAGGTTTTTTGATTGACACCCCTAACAAAGGTGAGCAGGTGCAAAGAGGTGCAGATTTCACCACAACCTTATGCGTGTGTGAGAAAATGTTCACCCTGTCTTCTTTTAAATTCCATCTTCATCTCCACATCCTCCTCCTACAGTCTAGGCACACAGTGTTCATGTAAAACACTTCTGGATTACTTTAGCATTCTAATGAGGGATGTGTACCTGTCTGCCATGTTTCATAGGGATTACATAAACCTCTCAATTGGGCATATGCAAGGCCTTTTTATCTTCAAGCATCCCAGCCCGAGATTGCATCTCACACATTTTCACTGTCTGGGTCATCAGAATGATGTACCACAACACTGTGATCTTAGACAAGCAGCCCTGCTGCATCTAAATGGCTGGCGGCTGGAAGTAATGTGACTGGTTTAATACAGTGTGTGCCCGATACCGTTTAGCGTCACTCCATAAACACTGAAAGTGATGTCACTGCAGGGTTCATGATGCTTATCACTGCTTGCCTGCTGTTCGCTGTAAGAGCTGAGATTTAATGACACAATCAGGAGACTTGTTACATTTACATTTTATGCATTTGCCAGACGCTTTTATCCCAAGCGAATTACAACGCATTCAACTTTAGTCTTTTGTAGTTTGTTGTTTTTTTATTTTTGTTGTCATTTAGAGCGGTTTTATTTTCTGAAAAAGGTTATACCACAATAATAGACCGCTGGGAAAAAATTGCAGGCTTCACAAAGAGTTGCACAGAAAACATCGGAAAAATAACAGAAAATGTGTATAGACTGTGATCAAAATTGCTGCCTGTCCAAAAGTACAACCAGTACTCAGTCAGTAAAGAGACTACGGGTGTGCTGTCATGACTAATTCAAAATACATATTTAATTTATTTATGTTCCTTGGGAACTGAACACAAGTGTTGCTAGCACCTTGCTAGAACAAAAAAGAACTTGATTACACTTAATCGCTTGTGACACACTTACGCTTGTGACATCACGTCGTGCACGATTTCCATCTTTAGCTGCATTCATTTTAGAATAGGTCACAGGCAATATACGTCACACCCCCTCTAAGGGTCACATCCATTGTGATGTTTAATGAGAGATTGATTGAACATACGTAAATGTCATTTATATATATATATATATATATACATACATACACACATATATATAGCATAAAGCATAAATCATAAGTATAGCCGTTATACATAAATCAGGCTTGTGTCACTTACATTTAAGTCCTTTGACACGCCACATGGTTGTTTTTGTCTTGAAGAGTCACCTTTAGCTTCTATTAACCAGGTCAATGCATGGTGTCTGACAGCTTAATGATGGTGAAGTTATGGCCCGCTGACAGTGACACATATCTTCAACCCAGTGGATAAGACTGAAAGATGAAATATTGGAAGAACAAAACAGAAGGAGGTTAGAAAAATGTATTGCATTTTTAGTAGAACAACAAAAAAATGGTAGGCAGACAGACACAGATGATTAAGATAAAAAAGGTTACGGAAAGAAACATATTTCTGTACTCTAAGCAGGATGCAAAAAGAAACACTTCTTTTTAAGATAATCCCTGCTAAAAAGACTTGGGTAAGAAAAGACTAACCAGGATGGTTTATAGTGGTTACTGCAGCTAAAAGCAAAAGTGTTGTTGTAGTGTATTTATATCAGTAGCATGACTGTGAATGTGACATTGTTTTTATACAGTAGCTCAATAAAACAAAATGTTAACGTTCACTAAATTACATTTTAGCCACATTTTGCCAGTTACTTTGACTATTCCACTAAATCTGTTTCAGGCCACAGCAGATCAAAGCGCTAAGTTTTTACCTGAAATACAGTAGGTACTAGTTTCAATTACTGTTTTGCAACTGAATCAATGTCTTAAGCAAATTGGTTGAATAAATATTTTAAGCATTCTTACAAACTGTAACTAGTTTCATTTTGTTATTGGGTCCGTTGAATGAATGAATCGGCTAAATTAATGACTCATTCATAAAACAGTTATTTTTCTATACTTACTACATATCAATGTATGTCCATGTTCACACAGCAGCAGAATATGGTTGTCAATACCATATTTGAGTCCTTAATACAGTTACGTTCACACACAGTACAGTTAATTACGGGTGTGACAACCGTATTCTATAACTGAACTCACACCCATAAATTTTCAGGACTCACAACCACATTCTTGGAACACGCGCTGTGTGAACGGAACAGGACTGGACAGCTAGTTGTCTGTCACGTCATTCAGTGCGAGAGAGCCGCACAATCGTGCCTCTACCGTGTACTGCCTGTTTAAATTTGTGGTTTTGGTAACTTACAGTGACGGGGAATTGCCCTGTGTGTCATCTGAAAGTTTTATGTCCAGTCTCCACCGGAGCCACTTCCTCCCGTCAGTTTTGCGTTCTTCACGTGGCTCAAATGCACCGCTCTCCACTCAAATTTAAAAAGCTGCTGTCGTTTAATGATGATTTGATGGATGAACTCGCGGCTAGATTGGACTTATGTCGTGTTAGAAACTGGTAATACTTTCAATTTTACAGACGTCGCCATCTTTGATATTGCTTTGGTCTCTGTTGCTATGGTTGCTTGTAAGGAATACGGGCTTGACTCGCACGTTCATACAGACAGTATTCGAAAAGCGACTGTAAGCTGCTGTGTGAACAGGACATTTCGAGACTCACACCTGTTAGTAAATGCGGTTGTCAATCCCAAAAACTGACAGTGTGAACATGGCCTATTTGGAACACAGATAAGCTGAGTAGCTTCTCGAGCTCACACAGAATGCGTTTTTATGTTTAAAATGCAAGGTACAGGGCAGTGGAATAAAAAAACACAAGAAACGTTTTCTGTTCTTCTTCTTTTAAAGTTAAACTTCTTTTAACTTACACACAGAAGCTGAAAAAGACGTGAGTGCAACTGTCAAACACTTCCATCTAGGCATGTTTACATAGAAAAACAATGAAAATGGACTGGAACACTCTGGTGTACATATGAGCCAATATCACACTCGTAGACGTGAGATATGGCTGTATATGGGCACTGCTGTAATTCGGCCGTAGGTAATCACAGCGTGCCGATATACAGCCAAATCTCACATCTACGAGTGTGATATTGTGCTTATACAAAAGTTTAACTGCAGGAGTGTGTACATAAACAAAATAACAACAGAGTGTCTTTAAAAACCCTCTTTTGTGCAGTACTTCATTTTTGCCATCTAATGACGGAACAAGTAAAATCACCATCATGAACACAAACACCGTTTCTCAATATTAAACACTTTTAAATACTACTATTTTTTAAATATAAAATATTATTTATTAAATAATATTTAATAAACAACAACAACAGCCATCATAAAAGTCGCTAGGCAATTCAGTCAAACGTAAAAAGACAGAGCTCTGATATACAGCACTGAATTTACATGAAAACATGATGAGATTTTGCCAAAACTATTTTCTCTGGAACAAATAATAGTTTAATGAGACCAAAGACTACCCGATAGATTTACCCAACATGAATTATATCTCATGTTTAACCACTAGACATTAGATGTTAGAGCCAGTGGTAAATTCCAGAAGATCTGGCCGAGGTGAGGCTGCTCTCAGTCGGATTCATGAGAGTTTAACGGTCGGTGACGCCCTGGAGCATGTCCGAAAACATCGGCACAAATTTTTTAAATAGACAGTATCTTTATTAACAAACTGCATATTTGAACTACAAACAAGTGCATTCTTGCCTGAAAACCTCTTAAAACTACATTCCGTTACACACATACAGTATTATTTCTAAAATTACAGTAGATTCAGGCGTCCACCGTAACACTAGCTGTAAGAAGTACCGCAAATGGAGTGATACAATTACAAAAGGTGAAATTGCTGTTGGAGTTCTATTAGACTCTTGCACTCCTATCAGCCAATCAGCTTCAAGGACCAAAAAGCACTGTTGTATAAATGGTAATATAATAATGCTGTGCATTGCTAAACTTTTCATACGTACGAAAAGGCACAAACCTTAGGATTTTGTGTTTGCAGAAAAATACTACAGCGCTGTGGATCATTTCCCAAAACGCAATCTACAGCAAAGGTATTTTTCACTCCTCTCCAGCTTTCCTGTAACCCAGATAGCGAAAGCAGATGTAATTTGTGTAGCCACTGTGTTTATACAGAGGTTCTATAGAGATGCTGAAAAGATCCTCTACTGACACATCTTCATGTATCACTGTCTCCAACTGAGCACTGCTGGGAGCCTTTGCCACTCACAAGAGCCTCTGGGAAATCAGCTTCCGCAGTGCAAGGGCTTGTCTCTCATCCCAGTTCGCTGTCTCATTTCCAAAAAGGAAAAAAAAGTTTGGGGAATTTCTGGACGCTGCTCGACTCCATTATTGGCTTAGATGGTTCATTGCTCTCAGCGTGATATTGTCTCTATTATAATAAATTTGTATTTATCTCATTGCAGATGCAGAGTGGTTCAGCCTAAATTCAATACTAAGCTGATCATTTGGGCTTTTAAACAATTTTGCAATTACTTTTATCTGAAAATGTAACAAAAAACAAGTCAATAATTAAATTAACTACAATGGTGTGAAATAGAAAGCTGGGCTTATTTTGAATCTGAACTTCTATTTGTCTGTCTGCTGGCTTGTGCTGAGAGTACTTAGGAGATGCAAGCATGGGGACACTTAGGATATACCTCACCTAATCGTGTATCCTAGCAACCAAGTGATTTTCTAGACCTCCCAGGATATATCTCAACAAATTAATGAGCTTTATGGGAAAGTGTATGTGAGTTTGTGTCTGCGGACCAGATATAATCTGCATCACTTGGCTATTTGTGGCCAGCAATAGAGAGATAAAAAGATTCTGTGCATCTAATTATTTATATTTGACAAACATTTATGTCCGATTGCAATGCTCTGCTCTGAGCAATTAGACAAAGTTGTGCATGTAACAAAAACTGACATCAGGCATACTACATTATGAGTATGAATTTATTTTAGAAAATTAAATAAGAAAACCAAATATTTGGGGTTGACTAGATGTTCTAGATTTCCAGATGGAATTCAGATCTTTGGCTAAAGGCTGAAATACACTACACAACTTTTCACATCTGAACAGATTTAAAAACACTAGGCAACACACTTGTTGACTTTACTTAAATGGTAGAGAAATGCGCGTCACACAGACTTTCAAGTTACAAAGAAACGTGCGACATTGCTAGTATACATAATATAATGAAATATATATGGTATACGTGACAAATGAAAACAATATGTATTTGAAAATCAGCTAAAAATATCAAACATATCTGATATCCTGTGACTGGATAGAGTCATAGTCTGAAGCTAAAAACAGGGTCTGTGCATATCATACACTATGCAGTTTCTGTGAATTCTGTCAACTCAAATTTGCAGACTGGCTCTGACTTTCGGCAGGAAGCGTCAACTCATCCAGACAGTAAATCTGGGCCAAATTTGTGAACTATATTCCAGCCTTGAAGAAATAATTCACCCTAAAATGAAAATTTGCTGAAAGTCACCCTCAGGCCATCTAATATATGGATGAGTTAGTTTCTTCATCAGAACAGATTTGGAGAAAATTTAACATTACATAACATAGCTCACCAATTGACCCTTTGCAGGGAATTTGATTGACACACAATCTGCCATTTTTGTCTGACAAACAAACCAGACATGAGAGTAGATTAAAGTCAGTGGACTTCAATTTGAAAAATTAAGTACAGTGCCTTGTGAAAGTATTTACTTTTTTCACGTTTTATGTTGCTGCCTCATCTTTGTTAATTTATTAAAAATAAAAAAATGAAATTATTCCATTGCATAAGCATTCGTACCCTTATCTAGGACAGTTGAAATTTAGTTCAGAAGCATTCATATTGCTTATAGATGTTACTACACTACAAGTGAAGTTAACCTGTGGCAAATTTAATTGAATGGTTATGATTTGGAAAGGCACATATATCTTAATAAAAGGTCTAACAGCTGAAAATGCATATCAGAGCAAAAACCAACCCCTGAGGTCAAAAAAACTGCCTGTACAGCTCAATAATAGGATTGTGTGAAGCCACACATCTTGAGAAGAGTTTCAGAAAAAATTCTGCTGCATTGAAGATTCATAGAAGCTCTGTCACCCTTAATGGAAGACGTTTAAAACAAACAGGACTCTTCTTAGAGCTGGCCTCCCGGCCAGACTGAGCAATTGATGGAGAAGGGCTTTGGTTAGACTGGTGACCAAAAAGCTGATGGTCATTCTAGTTGAGCTCCATGATCATATATGGAGATAGGAGAAACCTACAGAAGGACAAACATCACTGCAACACCCCACCGATCTGAGCTTTATGGCGGTCTGGCGAGACTCAATCCTCTCCTCAGGGAAGACACATGAAAACACATTTGGAATTTACAAAAAAGCACCTAAAGGACCCTCAGACTGTGAGAAACAAGATTCTCTGATCTGATGATCCTCAATTCCAAGCATCAAGTTTGAAGGAAACCAGGCACAGAGATGAGGAGAAGAATGGTAGCTAAGTACTGAGTTAAGGGTATGAATACTTATGCAATGTACTTATTTCAGTTTTTTTTTTTTTTTTTTTTTTTTTAAATAAATTTACAAAGTTGTGACAATTTTGTTTTTGCTTTGTCATTATCGCGTATAACCTGTAGATTGATGTGGAAAAATTAAAAAAATTAAAGCAGTTTAACATAAGGCTGTAACATAACAAAAACATGAAAAAATTAAGGGGTATGAATACTTTCGCAAGTCACTGTATATTGATGTCTTTCCGCAGTTGAAATAAGATACCATCTGATGTTAATTCATGTTTATGTCCCGCTCTAACTAAGAGGAAGAGATCATCGTTTCACGTGCTGTTTGAACTGAAGCGCTACAGCGATCTGTCACGACACATTAAAGAGCCATAAATTGGTATTTATTGTTTGAATTTATTTACAAATTTGCAAAGTTTGAAAGTCTTTGTTTCATACCTAAAGTTACCTGCTCCATCTTGTCTGTTGGTGTGATATCACCATGACTTGTTGGACATAGCAATAGTATTGAAGGGGGACAGATCTTTGCAAAGGGTCAACTGATTCTCTGCAGTGAATGGGTGCCGTCAGAATGAGAGTTCAAACATCTGATGAAAGCAATAAATAGTAAACTTTCAGCAAAGTTTCATTTTTCAATGAACTTTTCCTTTAACTGCAGTATAAGCAGTTTGGACATGAACTTTACAAAAGGGTTGAAGTTAAAGCCGTTATTAGCAGGTGCTTTTTATTCCTGCTGTTTGAATATTTGGTTTTCATAAGGATGTAAATGACTCAGGGAGCCACGTTTTTGCTGTAGGGGCCACAGACCAGATGTGATTAATAGCGGAGGAACCATTTGCTCTATTAATAATCTTTTGAAGCACATTCATAATGGATAATGGCTTTGTAATAGGTGCATGTGAATGGCTGACTGGCAGGAAGATAGTTCTGTTGTTCTGATGGATGAGTCTCCTGGTGCTGATCCTCTGGCACTAGAGGACAGTATCATACCTGCCTGAATGCTAAAACATTTGTTTTCTTTATATTGTTAATGAATAACCATAATATTGTGAGTGATGTTTGCAGTACA
Source organism: Labeo rohita (assembly GCF_022985175.1). NCBI lineage: Eukaryota > Metazoa > Chordata > Actinopteri > Cypriniformes > Cyprinidae > Labeo > Labeo rohita. The sequence continues at coordinate 21,095,585 of NC_066885.1, read as the reverse complement.
AATGCTTTGATGGGCCGCAGACAGAAGGAAAGAAAACAATGCTGTATGCAAATGATAAAATGCAACTAACAACATAATTATGCAGCCAAATCAGGCAGATTAGGCAATGAGGACAAGTTGCCTGACATGACCCCATCCTAGAAAGCCATGAACAAAACTATGGAAAACAATAAGACCCAGACTACATGAAATACTGGTACATTTCCCATGAGATTTGTGCCACTATGTGTTTTATTGCAGTGAATTATTGACTACTGAGAGCATGAAACCATTGAAAAAACTAGTAGAAAACAATTACAGTAAACTATTTTTGTTGTTGTGGTTTCAGCAAGGATTCATTGGATTGATCAAAGTGACAGCAGAGACATTTGTAATGTTACAAAAGATTTATACTTCAAAAAATTGCTGTTCTTTTGAACTTTCCATTAAGTTCATTCTTTCATTATGTTTGTGCATATTCAAACGTGAGCGCAGTTGACTACAGAGGTGCAGAGTGGATATTTCTAGATCTGATGATATGTCTGAAATTATTTTTGAGGATTCTGGAGTTTGAGAGCTCAGTTTATTTCTGCCTAGAACAGTCATGAAATTGATGTTGTTATGACACTTGGTGGTTGAAATGACCTTTAGGTTTATCCCAAGCAACCTCTCAAATGTCCTCTCTCACCGTTCCGCTCCCCCTCCCTCCACTGCTTTACCCTTTCCTTCTCTGAATGCTAATAAGTAAACAGCACACTTTCTATACACAAGGAGGAAAAATACTCCGCTCTCCTCTTTACCCATGCTAGAGTCTTCTCTCTTTCAAACGGTAAAAGCACAGGCTCCAATAAGTCTATTTGAAGGCAGCTGCTGTGTAATTGGATTTGTTATTAGTTGAACTGTCAGTAAATTAAAAATTGATCTTGGGGAACGGATCTACGAAAAAAGGGAATACCGCCCACCCTAAAGCTCACACTTACCTGAGGTGCGCTAGAAATAGTTAATGCTTAAAGGAATATTTTAAGTCCGGTACAAGTTAAGCTCAGTCGACCACTTCTGTAGCGTCATGTTGATTTACCACAAAATCATTTTGTCTCATTCCTCATTTTCTTTAAATAAATAAATAAATAAAAAAGAAGCAAGGCTATGATAAAGTCTAAATTGCCTTTTTAATGCAGCTTCAAAGGGCTCTACATGATCCCAGCTGAGGAATAAGGGTCTTAAGTAGCAAAATGATCAGTAATTTTTTTAAATATATGAAATTTTATATACTTTTTAATCACAAAAGCTCATCTTGCTCTAGCTCGACCTCACACATTACATAGTCCAGTTGAAAAGGTTATGTGTGACGTAGGTGGACACATTCAGCCAAAACATAGACCTCTATATAAACTGAATAAAAAATAAACATTAAATGTGTTCAGCATTCTGAAACAAATATTTTTCAGATTTTCTTGACAAAGTCATAAAGTGAGCAGGATATATTCAAATTCATTGCAAGCTTCAACAGCCATGTAAAATCCCTGATAGCACACGTACATCTCAGAGACATCTATTTGACGTCTATATTTACATCTGCAAGACGTATTTTTTACATATTTGCTCATTTGCAATACGCCTATTGGACGTTTCCTATCAGATGTCAATTAGGCGTCTATTAGATGTCTTTAAGATGTTTATGATTTAGAATGTATGTAAAACTGACATCTTACAGATGTCTGCCAGATGTTTGTACACAGCAGATGCTTTCCAGATCAAAAGATCTTTAACAGACATCTTGCAGATAATTTACAGATAATTTCCTTACCCCCTTGTCATCCAGGATGTTCATATCTTCTTTTCTTCAGCCATAAAGAAATTATGTTTTTTTAGCTAAACATTTCAGGATTTTTCTCCATATAATGGACTGGTATGGTGCCCCAAGTTTGAACTTCTAAAATGCAGTTTAAATGCGGCTTCAAACGATCCCAAATGTGGTTGTAAACGATCCCAGCCAAGGAAGAGGGGTCTTATCTAGCGAAACAATTGGTTATTTTCATTTAAAAAATACAATTTAAATACTCTTTAATCTCAAATGCTTGTCTTGTCTTGCTCTCCTAGAACTCTGTGTATTCTGTCTCAAGACAGTTAGTGTATGTTGAAAAACTCTGATCGTATTTTCTCCCTCAACTTCAAAAATCATCCTACATCACTGCAAAAGTACCGACACAGTCTTTGCAAAGTGAACATGCAAAGATCATCAAACACCCTCAACAAAAAAGGTAAAACAGCGATATAAGATGATTTTGAAGTTGAGGGAGAACATGAGATGGGAATTTTTCGACATACCCCAACTGTCATGAGCCGGAAAAGACAGTTCAAGCAGAGTACGAGCGCTTGACATTAAAAAGATTATACAAATTATATTATTTTTATGAAAATAACCAATTGTTTCGCTGGATAAGACCCTTCTTCCTTGGCTAGGATTGTTTACAACCACATTTAGGATCGTTTGTAGCCACATTTAAACTCCATTTTGGAAGTTCATAATCGGTGCACCATAACAGTTCGGTATATGAAGAAAAATCCTGAAATGTTTCCCTCAAAAAACATGATTTTTTTTATGGCAGAAGAAAGAAAGACATGAACATCTTGGACGACAAGGGGTGAGTACATAATCTGTCAGTTTTTGTTTTGGAAGTGGACTTCTCCTTTAAATGTGCCCACCTGAAAAGCCTTTATATAGGCTACTTGTGGTTGATTTATGTTTGTTTTGAGATGAGACATGATATTTATTTAGCTGAGTCCTTAGCCATCTTCAAGAAACAGCTAAAAACACATCTTTTTCATCTTTATTTGGCCCTCTAACTCTAGCACTCTCTATTCTAATTCAAATCTAAAAAAAAAAAAAAAAATTAAGGCTTGCACTCGTTTTCTAACTGAACAAAAAAACTGAAAAACAAAAAACCTCTATTCTTTTTGTATTCTATCTATTTGTTTTCTTTTTATTTATAGAATTAACAAAACTAAAGGGGGGGGGCTCTAACATTAGCTTGCTTTATTGTTTTTATATCTGTTTTCTTTTTATTATATAATTAACAAAACAACAACAAAAACTTGCTAACTGGCTAACTGGGACTTGTCATAGCACTTGCATATCATTGCTCTTTTGTTGATTTTGATTATTTCCATTGTCCTCATTTAGATGAAAGCGTCTGTGATGTATTTGTTTCCTCACTTAAATTCCTCTACAGCTTGTAACATCCTAAATCAACATTCAGAGACAATATTAAGACAACAATAATTCTATAGTAATCTATCTGTGTGTACTTTGAGCCTGTTAATCAACATTAGTGTGCAGCTCTCAGGCTGAATAATGCAAGTATTAGATCTCTGCCAAAAGTGTGTGTGCATATTCAGCGATTAGACTACAAAGACTATAAGTTCTTGAATTTATTATAAACTAGCACTACAACACAGAATCTGCCCCACCTAAATTTATGTTCAGGAGTTGCTACGGAAAATAAGATGGACTTTTTCGTCTTACCCTTTTTAAAGCAAAGTACACAAACCAGACGTGATTACATAATGTGTGAAGCTTTGCAGAGCTAGTGCAAGATGAGCATTTGTGGTTAAAAAAAATATAAATGTTTATTTTTATAGACAATTGACAATCGTTGTGTCACTGGGATCGTGTAGAGACCTTTGAAGCTGCATTGAAACTGCAATTTGGACCTTCATCCCACTGATCCCCATTGAAGTCCACTATATGGAGAAAAATCCTGGAATTTTTTCCTCAAAAACCTTAATTTCTTTTCAGCTGAAGGAAGAAAGAAAGACATCTTGGATGACATGGGGGTGAGTAAATTATCAGGCATCGTTTCATTTTGGAAGTGAACTAATCCTATTGTAATGGCAAAAACCCCAACTGCCTTGTAAACTCCCTCCTTTTTTATGCTAATCATCATTATTCCACAAACGCTGTTGACTGAGCTTAACTTGAACCTGGAATATGCCTTTAAATGCCAAATCTTGGAAGCAGTCTGTCAGCATGAACATCTGGAGATATTCACACAAACACATGCACAAAAACACACAGATTCACTGGCACTGGTGCTAGGAGGGTCACTTCTCTTTTAAATGTCAGTAGCTGTATCTCCAACCTGTGTTAGTAAATTCATTACACCACATGTGTACAGATTACCTACTAATTAACATCTTGCTTATCACCTGCCAGCAAACCATTAAAGCACATTAAACTGCTTGTGGCCACTTAGCCATAAGGATGAGCCACATAATCTATACCAACCTCCAGTCATGGTTTTATAGAGCTCTTGCTGTGCCTTAAAATTTTATAACCTGTAAACTCTTTAGAGAAAATGACACTATGAGGGTTGACAGCACCGATGCCTTGTCATCTAATTAACCGCACCATGTTGTTCACCCGATAGACGGACATTAACATAATCTGCATAGCGTAATTAGGAATCACGAGAGTCTGCTGCCGCTAAACAGGCTGTAGTGCCTCCTGGAAGGGAATGCACTGACTGAGGCTGCTGTGATTTATGAGACCGCTAGACTTCAAAGACAGCTCTCGCCCATTCCCAAGACAGTGCAGATCAGCTGAGCCGACATGGATTTCTTGGGTCCCCCTGTGGCCTGATGGGTAGAAAGGGTCTTGCGGTTTTGCTCCCAAGGGCGCATGTCGTGGAACTATTTATAACTCTCCTCACAACAAACAGAAGGATGGTAAGTTGAAGGTTTTCAGGCATGCTCGATTCAAGTGTAAAGTTTGTAAGTGAGTCATGCAACTGAGTCCAGCATGATGGCCCAAAGCTCGTCATTTCAAATATTTTTTTTTATGGCAAGTTAGGCACTACAGCAAGAGGTAGGGGGTGACAAGAAGTTTATTCAAGTGTGCTAACAGAAGTTTATCCAACTGTGACCTCTTCTGAAAACCCCACAAATGTGAAAAGGCTTCATTGGTCCTTGTTATGATGAACCTACATGTAAGAGTCCCGCTACTATAAGGTCCTGGGTCAAAAGAAAATTGGCGCCAAGCATCATAAGTATTATATGTGTCTGGACGTTTATGTTGAAGGGTTTCCTGGGCCATGTTTGTAGTTTTTCCCCTTGATTAGTCTCAACAGGTGTGTCTTGTTAGCTCAGTTTATGTTTAATTAATGTTATTAATATTTCTCTCTTTAGATTACTCTTTGACAGCACTTCCTTATTGTAGAGATCCATGCTCATTAAAAAGCTCCAGCCTCTGAAGTCCTCCCTTGCTGTTGTGGAACACCTGGAGCAGGGCGTCCTCCAACCTCAGGATGTCAACACTCCAGTTGGTTCCACTGAAGACGACACAGAAGAGCAGGACAAGTTCACAGCCATAGTCCAAAACATAACACACATATCTTTGCATTCCCAGTAGCTGAGGATAGCTTTCTTTGGTGTTGTTACCAAACCAGTCAGTATTTACCAGTTGAGTATGCTATATTTATTAATATTATTTATCCAATATGAATTATATTGGTATTCCCCTCTTTTAATCAGATATCTCTACATCAAATTGATGAGAAATTGTACACTGTGCAATTTTATGGATTTAACTTAAATTTACACATAAAAACATATTTTTTTAACTGATATAATGTTATACCAACCTACTGAAGTACTGAAATCTGTTTAGAAGCAGGTGGTGATGAGAAAGTCACATGATGAACCAAAGCTCATAGAAGGTGCGCAGTGTCATTCACACAAATACTAAACACCATCATGGTAACACACATGATACTGAAATAATGCAATAAATATTCATTTAACAACATTAGATGTAATATTCAACCCTAATGTACAAAACTGATAAGAAAAAACTAAGAAGAAACTTTACTTTAACAAAAAAGCATCAAATGTGAAATGAACACTGGGAATTTCCGTTTTTTTTTTACTTCCAAAAACTGTATATTACAATAAAATTACATGTAATGTCGAATACATTTTTTTCCACTGTAAACAGTATGGGAACATGCCATTAACCAATTAATACATTTTACTGTAGCATTTTTACAGTCTTTTACTGTTAAAGTCATGGCCGTTTTATACAGATTTTTAATGTAAATTAAATGTTTAATTTTTTTTAGTTACTTCTTTTTATTTAAATAGTTTATGAGAATCATCTTCTTAATCCAGAACTGCTATAGTGCCTTGCAAAAGTATTCATACCCCTTCATTTTTTTTCCCCACGTTTTATTTTGCAGCCTTATGTTAAACTGCTTTAAATGATTTTTTTTTCCCACATCCGTCTACACTCCATACACTATAATGACAGAGCACAAAACAGGTTTGTAACAACTTTGCAAATTTATTAGAAATAGGCCAAACTCAATTCTCTCCTCGGTGAAGACACATGAAAATACACTTGGAATTTGCAACAAAGCACCTAAAGAATTCTCAGACTGTGAGAAACAAGATTCTCTGGTCTGATGAACCTCAATTCTATGCATCATGTTTGGAGGAAAGTGGGCACTGCTCATCACCTGCAGAGTACCATTCTAACAGTAATGTGTGGTGGTAGCAGCCTCATGCTGTGGGGCTGTTTTTCAGTGGCAGGTTCGGAGGGACTTGTCAGAGTAAAAGTAAAGCTCAACACAGCAAAATATTGAGATAGCCTTAATGAAAACCCAGTCCAGAACATTCAGAAGCTCAGACTGGACATAAGGTTCACCTTCCAACAGGACAATGACCCTAAGCACACAGCAAGAGTGGCTTATAGACAACTCTGTGAATGTCCTCAAGTAGCCCAGCCACAGCCTGGGCTTGAACGCTATCAAACATTTTTTGAGAAACCTGAAAATGTCTGCCAGCCCCCATCCAAGCTGACAGAGCTTGAGAGGTGAAGAGGTGAGTTGAAAAATGGCAGATATTTGCCAAATGCTGATGTGCAAAGCTTGTTGCATCTTGCCCAAAAAGACTTAAGGCTGTAAAGGTGCTTCAGCTAAGTACTGCATTAAGGGAATGAAAACTTATGCAATGTAATTATTTCAGTTTTTTAATTTTAATGAATTTGCAGAGTTGTCACAAATCAGTTTTTGCTTTGTCATTAAGGTGTATGGAGTCTAGACTGATGTGGAAAAAAAGGTATTTAAAGCAGTAAGGCTGCAACATAAAACATGAAAAAAAATGAATATGAATACTTTTGCAAAGCTGTATTAAACTTTTTTCTTTAACCTATACTGTTTAGCATTAAATCTTAGTGGAAAGCTTGCTGAAACTGTTGGATAAAAAAAGAAGTAGTTAGGTGTATTTTCATAGCTTAAAAAAAGTAATAGATGTATATAGCTAGTAAACTAGCAGTATAGCCTACTGTACCTGTAAGTTCACTATAGTTGGAAAACTTAGATTAACTAAATAAATTAGTTGTGTACTCAGAGGTTACTAATGTTACACTTAAAGTACACATCAAATGTGTTTTATAAACTAAAGCATGGGGCTAAAATTTAGTCGGAAGAAGTACTGAGTACACTTAAAAGTACAATTAATTACTACACTGATTTTGAATTACACTGAATTGCTACATATGATTATATGAGGGTGAGTAATTAATGACATTTGTTAAGGTTACTTAAAACAACCTTGAAGTAAACTTCAAGGAATCCTCAAAATATATATTAATAAGGTAACTTTCTAAATTGCTGATCTGCCATCTGTTGACTACAACAATCTCCTATTTAATGTAAATGTCAATGTAATGGGTGTTTAGGTCAACTTACCTGAATACAAATGTTACCTTTTAACATGCACGGGAGAGTCTGGCCTGCAAATGTCTATAAACGTGTCAAGGTCGTTGTTTAGCATCCTTTGGATATTCTAACATCGGCGTCAGTTCTAATATTGTGCGTTCTCCATATTGGCAGATGTTTTGCAGTCATTACCTGGAGGACAATGGTGATGTTGATGAGGAAATTCCACCTAATTTGCAGGGTGCATTCATCCTATTCACTGCTCTGTTTCATGGTATGTTAAAAATGCTGAAAATCTTGGCTCAGCTGGAATGAATCACTGTATAGGCAGCTGAGAATTAGTTCAGGGTTTTTTTTTTTTTTACTTTTCTTCTCTATTCCAGTCGAGGATAAGCTCCCCAGATCCTAGTCTTATTTATTAGAGTAAAATCTGTGTAACATATCAAATCAGGGCGGCCTGCTGCCAACACCTTAAGATCCACAATGAAGTATTCTAGTCTTTGGGCTTTACCTCAGGGTAGGTTTCTTTTAGACTAATGAGAGTGAAAAGATTAAGGTGAAAGGGGTTTCTCAACACTTTTATCTTCTTGGGTTGAATGATAAGGAGTGGGAACACACACATAAAAAAGGACTGCATATATTGTATGTGTGATTCTTCAGTTAGGGAAACTTTTCAGCTGCCAAGTATGCAGAAAAAATGCTTTTAAAAAAAAATCTGTATTTGTGTTCATGTATGTGTGTGTCTCCAGGTAAGGAGGTCTCTTGGTCTCATCAGGACTGAGGGAGAGCAGCTGGGTCATGCTGTAATAGTAATAGTTCAGGTAGAGTGGACCTATAGTACATATGCCCGGCTCATACTTTATTTACCTTCCCCTATATGACCCACTCAACCAGGAGAGCAGGCAGATGGGGCATTCCACAACCTGTGCTTACCGCTCTGAGAGTTTCATTTGAAAAGAAAACTGCAGAAAAAGAATCAAATAGCTGCGGAGATGAAAAGCGAAGAAAGAGAACATTTTACAGTAATAGAGAAAAACTAGTTTTGGTAGTCGTGTATGTAAGGAGCAGTGTGCATGTCTATGAATTTCCCAAGGCCTTGGCCTTTGCTTATGAATTCAGATTCCTTGAAATGTTTTTGTGTTTACAGATTAATGCGAGCTGAATTCTTCGAATTTGTATAGTATAAAGAGTACTACAAAAAATCATTTATCACATCAAAGTGAACAAAAATAGTATTAAAAAAAGCCTTCATCAATTTTAATTCTTAAATCTTTATGTTGAAGTTTTCTGAACATGTTGCATTGCTGTCTATGGAGGAAAAATATCTTAATTTGTGTTCCGAAGATGAACAAAGGTCTTACGCTTTTGGAATGACATGAGGGTGAGTAATTAATGACAGATTTTTCATTTTTGGGTGTGCTATCCCTTTAAATTCTGAATTTCTGAACTGCAGTGAACACATTATGTGTCAGCCTCTTATGTACAAGGGTGATGTGTGTCATTTCACTGCCACTAGCATTACCAAATGAAACAGCAAGAAATGCTGTAACCTTTAAACTCTCAAAGTGTTTTCGGTATGAGCTGAGCTCAGGTTGCGAAGGAGTTTCTGATGACATCAGAACAGCGGTAACATCAGTAAATGAGCCACTCAGTGCAGCAACAGATGAGACTAGTACGAGCGGTAACAGGTTAGACAATCATAGCCAGTTCATTGCAAATACTCTACGGCTATTAGCGGGAAAACGTTTGCTGATCTCCGAATTGGGTTTCCTCAGCCTCTTTCCTCAATCTATATTGCTTTCTCATGATTTCATCTCTCCCTGCCCACTCCATCACTCTCTCCACTCACAGTCAGAATCCACTCTATTTTTCTTCATCTGTATCTCACACAGGACTATCCACTTTCTTCACTGCAACATTCAATCTTTAGAGCCTCCAAAAAAATGATATCGCTGCGGAAACCTAAAAGCCTCATTGAGAGAACAGAGAGCTATGATGTTTTCCTCATGTTCCTGCGTTGACCTCCCTCTGGGGACTACAGGCTGCTTGTGTTAAATGATGTGTTTGCAGGCCTGCTTGGCCTCTTTTAAAGCTCATACTTCTCTTTCTCTTTCGGTAAATGCATATTAGTGCTGTTGTTACCTGTCATGTCAGTAATATTCCAGGGTAGTCGCTAGACACTTTTTACTGGAGCACCAGCCCCAGTGAATACCTCTGTGACCTAGTAAAATGTTACTGATAAATCGTTGTCTGACAACAGAGATTACCATATACCGATCTGAGAATCATTTTTCCTGATAATTTTTCAGCAATCATTAGGTGTTCAAGTGTGTAGCACTGAAACCCTATTGTAATTTTTAGAATGGCCAAGAATCAGCAATTTCTCTGTAAAACTGATCGTGCAGACCAAACCGTAAGTCGTAGAGACTTGAAACTTGGAGAGATGGTAGTACTCACACTGCCGACAACACCATTGAGGCTAACCCCAATCGGCCTCAATTGGGCGTTTCAGCGATTGAATTTTGAAATTCAGCAATCGAATTTCGATGATTTCGAAAGTACGAAATCACCCATAACTTCTAAATAGGTTCAAGTGTCTTGCCGTTGGAATCCTTGGCTCACGCACGTGAGTCTGGCAAAATTTTTGTGTATTTTACAAAAGCTACTTTTGCAAACTAGTCCTAAGTTTTTCACTCGATTGGAACCAAACCAATGCAGAAAGATTCCCTGGAGAGTGAATATCAATAATTATTTTTAAAAAAGTCGCAAAGGGACACCAAAACATTTGAAAGGGGCAGAGCCACTTTTAGTACAATAACTAGAACTCCTGAAAAGAATGAGATATGTCTGCCAAACTCAAAACATTAATGTAAGAGCTCAATCTGAAGTCAAAGGGAAAAAAATTGCGGCGCTTGGCCACTTGGTAGCGCTATAATGGCTATAACTACGCAACTATTTGTCCTAACAACATGCAAACTGCAAGTGCCACAAGTGTCTATAAGGACATCTGCGTATCTCAAAAAAGTATGCACGCAACTGGCTGATAAAATTTGAGCACATATTAGACAAGGTTAACAGAGGCAGATGGGAATGAAACTTAGTGGGCCCATTTTACTCACAGCCCCAAAGGTCTGTGAGAAATTTGAAAGAAATCTGCCACTGGGGCGATATCACATTTTTCAAGGCTGTAAACGATTGTACATTGCGTATTTTTTCCACACATATTCGTATCATATGGTAGAACTCCTCATTCCGGACAACTTTGCTTCTAGAATCACTGCCGTCTATCAAATCGTTTGTTAAATGATTGAGAAGATGTAAAAAAAAAATACTTTTGCAAACTAGTCCTAGGTTTTTCCCTTCAATCTGGAAAAAACACTGTGGTACAATTCTCTGGAATTTCGAGGTCAATAATTATCAAAAGAAATGTTGAAATTTACCCTGTGGGAAGCTATAACAGGGTCGTTTAGAAAAGGGGCCTATCCAAATTTACAAAAAATCCTACAAAACCTAAAGGAAAACTCAAAATTTCAAAAACCTGCAGAGCACATACAAGAGGTGATTCTAAACAAGCATCACAAACATTAAAAAACATAATGTTTCTATGGTAAATTTACTGGTTTAGCCAAAGGTGCTTTTTTAAATAATTGATTTGCTAAATAATGTCTTTTTTCACACGTGCTTGAACCTTGGTAATCGCTGCTTGCTGCTATATTGTTTGCGGGGTTTTTTTGTTCCTTCTGTTTAGAGTCAGAACTAATGCCAGAATCATAAATAAATCACTCTTTTGATCTAATCTGATAAACCAGGCCTGAATTTGTTTGGGATGTTTTTGTCAGGTTGATTCATTTTGACAGTTCACTCATGAACCGAAATAGGAGAAACTAGGATATAAAATGGAAAACAAAAGGAGTGCTGGATGAGGTGGATATCTACCTACAATCCATTGCAGGAAACAGAATTCATTGTATAACTTTTAAATCTATTGTAGCATCTTCCCTTTAATAGTCAGGAAATTGTTATTTTTCGTTATCATTACACACATAAAAGTATTATTGTAGTTTCATGAAATTAAGATTATTTTGACTATTTTATAGATGTCCTTATTACTATTCTAGGCCTTGAATATTTCAGTTGCATTGCGTTGTCTAATGGGTTTGGAACTACATGAAGGTGAGTAATGACCAAATTTTTGGGTGAACTAACACTATAAGACTCATTTTTATTATTCAGGTTACTGTCATGAACATTATTCAGTATTTTCCTTAAGGTACAGTTTAGTTCCAAAATCCTGAAGTATATTAATGCAATATTTCTAAGCCAGTAATCCAATCTGTGACATTAACCATGTGAAATTTGTACAATAAAAAAAATAACAAGATGCTTTCAAGCCAACGTGTATAATACCACATTTCGAGCCTTCACTTTATATGTGAATACCTGATATGACTGATATGAAAACCTTTTGATGAACAAATGTGGTATGCACAATTCATCCATCTGAAAAACTTTAGTAATCCAGGATGAACTTCTGTTGACAGCTGACTTTAAAAGCCTATTTTGTGCCTATAATGATTTTTCAATTCACTCAAGAGCATTTAGTACTTCTTTGAATCAATGAGTGAGCAGCACGGCTTTGGAAAAGCTCTCATGTTGGAATGTCAGTCGAGAATGAAACTAGCTTTCTCTATTTTACTGGACAAATAGGATTACTTCACAAAGTCATTGTACATGTAGCGCATTTGTTCGGTATCTACTCCGTTCAGGGGGTTCAGATACAGTCCACGTGGCTTTCAATAGAAACGTAAACTCTAAAACGTACTGCCACTTGTTAAACTTTCATTTCACTTTTTGGAGTCATTTAATGAAATGAATGACGTGAATTGTTCAGTGCTGTGATACGAGTATGTGTCGTTTGATGGTGTGTGTGTGTAGTACGAGTGCCGTGCTGGTCTGCACTGATAGTTCCACTCTACTGCTTTCAGCTCTCGCAGGCCAAAGCTGCGTTGCTGCTGTTGTGCTGAGATCCACTACAGAAGAGCTCAGGCAACATAATGCAGTTATCACAGGCACTCTGAAAGCCCAGGAAAAACAAATCGGTCTCCAGGTACGAATCTGTCTTCCTCACTGCTCCTGTGCTGCGCTGTTGCTTGAAGACTTTGATCTCCTTGTGGGGATCATTCGATATCTGTTTTCATGATTTTTCGTGATGTCTCTGAAGTACTTATAAAGCATCAACACGTGCTTTTGTTGTTTATTTTTATTTTACAGGATTATGTTGTAATCTTCATAAATCCTTAATCTGTTGTATGTGAGGCAAATGTTAGACATTTATAATATACTGTTGCTGAATGTTCATAGGGAAATCCATGCACCTTCTATAGATTCATAAATCCAAGGATTTGTTTGTTGTTTCCTAGAACTTGGTTACTGTTGCTCGCACAGAAAAGCTTTATAGAATGTTCCCTACGAAAGAAGAGATTTCTCTGAACTGCAATTTCCAGTCAAATGCATGTAAAGTAGTCAAACTTGATTGGATTTTATTTTTAGTTGGGTTGGAATAAACTGTGACATTAAAAAGACTTTTTTTTTTCTGGAATTGTTCTTTATAGAAATTAAATTATATTGTATTGTGAAAACAGCAGAATCTGCAACCCAGAACTGAGGCAAATCTGTCTAAAACTTTATTTCCCTAACATTAATATATTGATATTAATGTACAGTATATGTCCCTTCATGTGTTATAATGTACACTGTTAAAAAAAAAAAAAAAGTTGTAAACAAAACAACTATTATCTTACTAGCCTATTTCAGTTGTTCTACTTCACAATTTCATGTTTAATTTAATATGTTACTTGACTTGTAATTTTTAACATGAACTAGCAATTTTTGAGTGAATCGTTTCGGAAAATTGTTTTTTCGGAATTTAGGAATAAGGCATAACAATTTTCAAAGCTCAAGATTTTTTTTAAAATTTCAAAACAAGGAAAAAATATTATGTGTATCCTCTCTGGATACCTTTGTAAGTATGGAAGAACATTTTCACCACTGAATAATAAAAAAAAAAAGGTAATAGTGATTTTTATCTTGCAATTCTGAGCTATAAATTTGCAGTTCTGACTTTTTCCTCTCAAAATTGTGCGTTAAAAACTTGCTATTCTGACTTTTTCTCTCAGAATTGCATGAGATAAACTGAATTGTGTCAAAATTGTGAGATATAAACTCGCAATTCTGAGAAAACATCAGTCTTTTTCCCCCTCAGAATTGCACTTTGTAACTCACATTATATCTCACAATTCTGACAAAAAAGTGTGAATTGGAAGTTTATATCTCACAATTCTTGACTTTATAACTTGCAATTGTAAGTTTATCTCTCACTTTTCAGAGAAAAAAAGTCAGATTAGTGAGATACAAACTCGCAATTCTAAGAAAAAAAAAGTCGCAATTACCTTTGTTTATTTTTTATTCAGCGGCAGAAAAGGGCCTTCATACCTTAGGGCCCTGAGAGCAATGTTTTACCATATTTTTGGATGATTTATTTAAAATCCTTTATAAAATTATCTAAACACAGAATCAATAGACATGCATTGGAAAAAGTAACTTTAAGGCAAGTTAATTCACTCTGTTGCCATCATGTTTTCTAAGTAGGTAATATATGCTACTAACTGAATGGGGTAACAGAATTTTTAGTCAAAATTAATATTTTATTAATATATTAAAAATCAACAATAACATTTGAAAACATCATTTTGTTGATCTCAAATCACAAAAAAATAATAATAATAATAAAAAATAAATAACTTGTTATGATTTCTCTTATTCATTTTCTATCCATTCATTCATCTGATAAGATTCTTGATGGCAACAGTTGCTAATGTAGGTTTAAGGGGTCATCGGATGCCCATTTTCCATTTCCTTCAAAAAATTAAAGTCATCAGTGGCTCAGATGTCGGGTGTAAATGACGACTGCTATGTACATTATTAGATCACACAACAAAACACCTCAAATGCTTAATCTGAGATGTTCTTGTCTTCCCCTGCTCTCGAGTTGAAACAATGGCGGTCAGAGTGTTTACAGCTTACTCAGGGCAGGTCTAAGGTAAGATGGTCATGTCAATCAAATATCGTGGGAGTGGCTTTGGTTGGTGTGACATCACATAGACAAGATGCTAAGAATGGCTTGATTTGAAAAAGGGGATATTACTTATAAAAATTATAAAAATTAAAAAATCCACTGGGTGGATTTTTATCATTACAGGGTGGTTGTGTACACACACTGCCAACACACATTTATGTTCAAACAACATGTAAAAGTGAGTTTTGCATCCGGCGACCCCTTTAAAGTGTTAAAGGCCAGGCTCAGAAAAGCATCAATTATATGGGGATCTCTAAAACATGTGCTGTTTTCCATGTGCTGCATATGGCTATGTGTCTCTGACCACATATTTCTGCATACATTATTTAGCATATTAAAAATTTCTCAGCTGCTGACTGGCTTGGCAGATTGTCCTCTGTAGTGTTTTATTAGATGTCAAAATAGAGACTGTATTGGGCTTGGATATATTTAATTAGGGACTGGCACTCTGGCTAATGCTGCAGTGCTCCCTGCTTCCTCACTGCAAGAGATGTCAAACAATGAGTTTACAGAGACTTACCCATCTATAGGGAAACAATTGCAAGAACAGACATCAAAATAACCTGCACAGAGGACCTATTCACTGTAGATAACATCTGCTACAAAAACCTAAAAAAAGTCCTGATTTTTTGTTGTGATGCCATTTATGCACTTGACTTGAAGCTATTAGAGTCAATAGGCCCAGGGAATAGGATGGTTTGTTTTGCTTTCTGAAATAACCATCTTAGGTCAGCCTGAACTTCAGTGCTGCTCCAGACTAGTTTATACTGGTTTGGTGCTGGTTTAGTTAGTGGACTATAAAGAATTTAACAATTTCAGTCACTTATTGGTTCCATTAACAATTTTTAGTAGCCTAATTACAATATAAGGAATACATATTTTAATAATGCAATGAAAATATTGCAGTGTCATTGTCAAAAATGTATGTATTTTTAGTAATTTAGTAAATAATACAAAAAATCTTACAAACTATGTGTTTACACTGACTTTTAATGATGTTTTAAGATTTTGAGAACTGGCAAAAATGTGAGTTATAAAGTCAGAACTGCGATATATAAACTGACAATTCTGACTTTTTTTCTTAGAATTGCGTGATATAATACAAAATAAAGTCAGAAATTCTGCTTTTTTCCTCGCAATTACATGTTAAAAAGTCATAATTGCACGATAACAAAGTCAGAACTGCGAGATAAAAACTTGCACGCTCTGTTTATGAGTCACCCAAAGTAATCGGCACATAGAGTCATTTGTTCATGGAACAAACTACACTGGTCACTCTCGGTTTTTGATTTACTAAAAAGGAGCCGACTCACTGAGTCATTACATTGTGGATCAGACTACACTGGTCTCAAGGTCTTTTTTTTGGATTTGCTAAAAAAACAGCTCAAAAGAGTAATTTATCTGAGAGTCAAATTAGACTAGTTGCACTGTCTGTTTTTGATTCACTAAGAAGAACCTATTCAAAAGAGTCATTAATTTGTGAATCAGACCTGGCGATGCTATTTTCCAAGGATGTTTAACTGGTTAAAAAGATGTTGTCTTTTTTCTTGTTAGAAAATATTAAATTCATTGCAATATGAATATATTTATGAATATATTCTTTCTCATGTAGCAGATTCACAAGATTTCTCTAAGCAAATTTCTCTTGTAAGTCCTTAAACCCAATATCCCATATGACATTCACACATCGGAGATGTAATTTCCTGTGTAGATGATCAACTCTATGGAGAGCTGAGACATTATGAAATTAAGTTGGCCTTTTTAAGTAGAATGATTACTAAGCTTTAGAAAATCCACATTCAATATGTTTTTACAGCAGGACCATAACTAGAGCTTTACATGGGTTTACACCCTTAGGGATGCAGCCATCAATCTTTTGTGTTAACATTGAATTTTCCCATCTAATGGGAACAGGCTTTAGCTTATTGTTCTTGTGTTTTCATGGCTCTAGGCCAGAGCTCTGGGAGTAAACCTGTTCATTTTGATCCCCACTCCCTATCCTTCATATACTGAAATCTGGCCCCTAATGTCCACTTATCGACCACAAGAAGTGGCCAGGCCCCCTTCACTCTAGTGAGTGATGGTGAAGAAAATAGACGGCTCCTTCCAAGTTTTAGATGGACATTCCTCAGTGTCTGTGCTCCAGAGCAAGATCTCCTGCTGAGTGTTAAATACGAGTAAATGCTGAACCGGTTTAATTACTTTGTTCATTAGTCCCCAATTCTCAATTTCTAGAGTTATTTATAGCGGACAATATGATAACAAAATCATAAAGTTAACACGTTGCAGCTGTTTTATTGCATTTATCTAGCTGCTTTCTAAAAACAGTCAAAATAAGATTACTTTTATTGGTGTTCATGTTCACAGTATGTGGCATTTATCAACAAATAAAAAAATAAAAAAATGCCTCTTGGCTTATTTATTTATTTAAATCGTTTTTAGTTAGCATTTATAAAGAAATCTTTTATAACATTAAAAATGTATATAGGCTACTATACTTTTGATCAATTTAATGCATCCTTTTTTAAAAAAAAAAAGCTAAATAAAAGTAGCTTATTAAAAAGATCTTTCTAAACGGTAAAGATAGGACTTGGTAAAAAATATCAACTTCCTTTCTCGATTTTAATCTATTATCATTTTTACCGAACAATATCAATTCTTAAAGGGGTCATGGGATGCTAAGTTCACTTTTTCATGTTGTTTGAACATTAATGTGTGTTGGCAGTGTATGTACAAATCTACCCTATAATGATTAAAATCCATGCAGTGATTTTTAATTAATCTGTAAAAATAATATCCCCTTTTTCAAATCGAGCCGTTCTCAGATGCCTGTCACACCGACAGAGGCCGCTCCCACAATACTTGATTGACATGAGCTCTTACCTTAGACCAGCTATTACAGTCCAGTAACTTTCCATGTTTTGATGCCAGGGCAGGGATGTAAGTTAGACAAGAATATCTCCAAATGAGGTGTTGTGTTGCTGGATGTAATAATGAACATAGTGGTCGTCATTTACTCCCGACATCTGAGCAGCTGAAGATGCAGTGGATTACGTTTGTTTGTGAATGGAATGCGCCTCCCGATCTACATATATCCGTCTTTGTTCGCTCAAATCATTCGTGATCCAGCTTCACTTACAGCAGAAGTAAGTATAAGCGTTTTTTTATGAATCTTTGCAATCGCCTTTCCTTATAACGTGGTAGTTTGGAAGTTTAGCGGCTAAACGCAGCTAAATGCGGCTAAAGTAAACAAGACCATCTTTCCACAGAGAGAAGGGAGGGGCGGGGTGAGCAGAGCTCATTTGCATTTAAAGGAACAACCCCTTAGAATGAGATGATTTTTGCAGAGCTGATTTTGGCAAGGTAAAAAGGGTGTTGTTTTACACAACCACTGAGAATTTTTAATCAAAGTATATTAGAGACTTTTCATTAAGACCCTAAAGAATCATATCAACTTGTGGAAAATGGGCATCCGATGACCCCTTTAAATTCCATGAATCGATTAGTCTGGCCTGTTGTCAGTTAACGAATTTAATTGTGATATGAAACAAACTTCTGTCCGTTAATAAAATATTGAAACATTTAATACCGTTTTGGCGCTGTTTAATGTGGAGTGACAGATCACTGTGGCATCTCAGTTCAAGAGAAGCGGCAAGAGACGTGAATTGTTCATCTCCTCCTATTCTACCAAAAATGAATAAACATCCAAAGGTATGTTAAAAGAAAGAGCACAACTTACCGAAATCTGTATCCTGTCTCATGTAATCGCTTAATTAGTGTTTCAACCGCAGAAAGACGTCAGTAAACAGCTTGTAAACAATGTCACGTAACGTCACATTTACCTTTACCTTTAGATTTACTTTAGAAAATAAACGTATTCAGTGACCATAAATTCCTTAGTCAGCTAGAAAAGAGGAGTATTTTGCTAAAAATGCACACATCATATAACCTTTCTGAGCATTATAATGTCTACTATTCTTTAATGTTTAAATTATGTTTGAATAAATCCGCAAAGCCACGTTTATATTTCGAATTGTAACGAATTGGAGTAGAAATATGATTATGCCATTGTAACTTTATTATAAAAAACTGAGTGTCATTTAAGTGTTTGTATACAAATCAGTTCATTTCAACTTTTAATATTATAGTAGTACCAACTGACTCTCATTTATATTTTACAGCATAATTAATTTTTTTTTCCTTGAAAAAATTTGGTACGTATTGTACCTGATATACATCGAAAATATATTATATATGCATTTAGTTTAGTTTAGTTTATGGATTTAAAATTATTTCTGCAAAGCCCACAGATTCTCCCTGTTAGGACAGCATCTCCATGTTAATTTTGTTAATCACAATAAATTGCTTTAATATTGGCAGTACTAATTGGTATTCAGCATTTTTAAACCACTACCCGAACTAACCAGATTGTTAATGCTTCTAGTTCTGGTTAACATCTGGTTAGTGCACCTGTCTCAATCTGAGACTCAGGTGGATGGATGAAATATAATATCTATCCACATGAGTCCAAAATAATGATTTCTGGGTTAGTGTATGCTGAGAGGGCGCTGATACTGTGGCTCTGAGGACTTTTTGGATGAGTTTTGCAGCTGCCGGCTAGCAGGACTGGAAACCTCCATTCCACTGAGCAGAGACAGGACAAAATCCAAGGAGTTGTGTTTTTTTCCCCGTGCAGATCAGTGCCATGCATTATTCATGCTTTATCTTCCAGGCTTAGACCCGCGCCCTGGGCCTTTAGACCGGTATGATCCCTCCATGAAGTACAGCTAGAAAGTTTAGGTCGTTTCTTCTGTCAGTTTTTGTGGGAGCAATTCTAAAGCTCTAAATCAAACTGAAGTGTCCTGACCCCTGCCTTCTAGCACTTGTGGGGCACGGCAGCGTGAAATTGTACAGGCTTTAATGTCTACAGAGACTTTCAGAGGCTATTACGGCTTTGAAAGCGAAAACCAAGCTGTTAGTGGCTTACTGTAAATAAACACAGTTAGGGTCAGAAGGGAGAACGGATGGCAGTATAAACATCAGTATTATGTTCCTCGGATTCTCACATGACCTTAACCTGTCATTTTTTTCCTCATTCTCTTCCATTGTGGCACAAGATAATAGAAGCACTGTGGTGTTATAGTCTGAGGCCAATATTATCACATTCTCTTCCTGACACAACAGGGCAAGTCTCATATGTGAGAATTGAGTTATTAGAAAGACTCTGTTTAACGGCTCCTCTGATTCAACATATCAGCCCATTAGTCGCTAGTGTCCTATTATGTCCCTCACACCCACAGTTTCATTCTCTCAATGATTAGCTTCCATTGCAAAGCAAGAGATACAAAACTCTTGCACTCTATTGCCTCTTTTTAGAGATATGCAAAGGGTGTTATTAAAGAGAGAGAGTTTAATTCATTTGTTTGCTTTGCATTTCAATCAAAATCTGATATACGCGTGAATTCGCTTACTTGGAAGAAAAAAATGATTGCTCTGAGGTTGCTCTAGAAACTTACAGTAATGGAGTTTTCAGTAATGCTTCCTTTAAAAGTCAATTTGGCTGTGCCGTTCACATAGGAAGTGTTTTCATTTTACTGCTCTGCTTTTCCATTGTTGGGCGGATGTTGTGCAAGACATGGTATTCTACAAATGTGGTGCTCTAGTTGAAACATGTTTAACTAAGTCTTTGTGTGTGTTTTACTATTCTACTACATATTTAAATGCAAAAACACTTATTGTGTGAACAGGCTTTAAGGGCAGGTTTACACACAGCACTAGATATGTTGTTTTAATCATTAAACATTGGCTAAACGGATATTATTATCCGTTGTGCCATGTCAGGACAGCAGCGCCAGACCAGGGATAATTCACGTCGGCGCCAACAGCCTTGTGGACAGTGCACCGACATATGGTGCAGTTGTGCCTCGGGTGTCCTGAGTTCTAATCCCGCCTTGTGAACCTGTCCTGATCTCTCACCCCCCTCTCTCTCTCTCCCACTCACTTCCTGTCTCATCTCCACTGTCCTATCAAAGAAAAATGGAAAAAAGATTCAACCAAAAACTCATCAAGCCTTCCTAGGTGTATATGACTTTCTTCTGAGTTATATTAAAAATTATCCTGGCTCTTCCAAGCTTTATAATGGCAGTGAATGACAGATTACAGTTTATAAAGATGTAAATATGGATATTGTTCTTATAAAAATGCATCAGTTCACTTCAGGGAGCATTTATTAACCCCGTGGAGCCGTGTGGAGTACTTTATATGATGGATGGATGCACTACATTGGACTTCAAAATCTCAACACCCATTCACTGCCATTATAAGGCTTGGAATAGCCAGGACATTTTTTAAAATATAACTCCAATTGTATTCATCTGAAAGAAAAAAAGTCATATACATCTAGGATGGGTTGAGGGTGAGTAAATTTTCATTTTTAGGTAAACTATCCCTTTAAGGCAGTGGTTTTCAAACCGGTCCTGGAAGCACCCCTGCCCTGCACATTTTGTATGTCTCCTTCATCTAACACACCTGATTCAACTCATCAGCTCGTTAGTAAAAACTGCACAACATGAATTGAGTGTGTCTAATAAGGGAGACATACAAAATGTGCAGGGCAGGGGTGCTTCCAGGACTGGTTTGAAAACCACTGCTTTAAGGTTAAGTTTAGTCGTGGGGTGGGTTTAGACATTCGTTATGGTAGAGCTTTAAGTGAAGTTCAGGTTAATGGTTGAGGTGGGTTAGGAAATTGTCAGCTCCACCATATCTTCCAGTTTGAGGGTGCTGGCCTACTCCAAGTACTGTCTCATAGCGCTGCGGTTCTGCACTTGGATATATCTTGTGAATGCGGCGAATTCGCATGACCACTTGAACATGAGTCTGCATGGTGAAATCTTTCATCCTCACACAAAACTCCTGATTGCGACAATTTCTAATGAATAACTGGATTTCATTTCATTACAGTTTGCACCATTGCTAACTATGGCCTAACTAACACTATGCCCTAACTACACGTGACAAGATTCCAGCGACAAACAATTTGGGTGTCCACACCAGATGCAATGTGACAATGTTACATGACAGAATCAATCAAATATCACAGCCAATCAAAAGCGTGTGTGGGTGGACTCTCTCAGGAAGCGCACTGTACTCACAATAAATGGATAGGTTTATAGTCTAATTCATAAATATTAAACTTTTAACATTATTAAATATGCATATGTGACTGATACCATCTTTGTTATGGAATAGGTTTGTTGGTTCACACTGAGTTCGCTGTTTTAACGTACATGTTTGCTTTAATTTATTTTCAAGATCTAAAGATCTGTTTTCAGTATGGCTATATCGGTCACGCAGAATGATATTCAAACTCACATTAGACACTTTTAACATTGAATAAAGCATCTAATCAGTACCTCAGATTATCACTGTCATAAGCCACGTTCACACAGCAGCAGAATATGGTTGTCAGTCCTGTATTTGAGTCTTTAATATGGTTACATTCACACACAGCACGGTTATTTACAAGCGTGACAATCACATTCTATAACCGAACTTGCGGCTTGATTGGACTATTGTTGTGTCAGAAAGTGGCTGCGTCCTAAAGCCTAGGGAGCTGACTTTGCTGCCTCACTGCCCTATCAAGCAATTAGCAACAGCTTCCAATGGAACGACTATGATGACCGGAAGTAGACTGTAACCCCGCCATAGCTGAGAACGTAAAAATCATTAAGCAGCTAGGTGCTGATGCCAACAGCAGACATATCTTTGTAAATGAAAACATTGTTAAAATTTGCTTAACTTTAAAACATATTAACACAAATTAAATGAAAGACTAATGGTAGAACTGTCCACTTCCAGAACAACAATTTTGTTCATGTCTTTCTTTCTTCAGTCGTAAAAAATTATGTTTTTTGAGGAAAACATTTAAGGATTTTTCTCCATATAATGGACTGATATGGTGCCCTGAGTTTGAACTTCCAAAATGCAGTTTAAATGCGGCTTCAAAGGATCCCAAATGTGGTTGTGAACGATCCCAGCCGAGGAAGAAGGGTCTTATCTAGCAAAACTATTGGTTATTTTCATCAAAATAATACAATTTATATACTTGTCAAATGCTCATCTTGTCTTGCTCTCCCTGAATTCTGTGTATTCTGGCTAAAGACATTTAGGGTATGGTGAAAAACTCTGATCGTATTATCTCCCTCAACTTTAAAATATCACTGTTTTACCTTTTTTGTTAAGGGTGTTTACTTTGTAAAGACTGGGTCGGAAGTTCTTCAGCGATGTAGGATGATTTTTAAAGTTGAGGGAGAAAATATGATCAGTACATTACATTATCTGTAAACTGTTGTTCTGGAAGTGGACTTTTCCGTTAAACAGTTATGTATAAATGCTTTAATAATACATAAAGACCTCAATGTCGTTGTAATTGAAGGTCTGTGCATCAGAAAAGATGGCTGAGAAATCGTGGGAAATCGAAGGCAGTGAAGGATGCATCTACGCTGCCTTCAAAATTTGATCAGAAGAAGGTACCTCTGGAGACAGGAAGTGAAGCAGAATTTGGATTCAGACGTTGGATTCATACAGACAGTATTTGAGACGCAACTGTAAGTCGCTGTGTGAACGGGACATTTCGAGATTCACACTTGTAAAGTAAATGCGGTTGTCAATCCCAAAAACTGACAGTGTGAACGTAGTCCTAGTTTGTATGTTGTTGTTCCAGGGGTGACGTGGCAGAAACAGAAACTGTTTCTAAAACAGAAGTTAAGCGTGTCGCTGTCACAGCTAGTTAGGACAAAAACTCAGATTAACATGGAAAAGATACCTTTTATTGTGTGTTGTAGCGTCGTGTCGAGTGCAGTTAGAAAACGGTGTGAGAAGCAGAAAATGTCTCAGTTCGCTTTCCATTTGATCTGATTGCTGGCTAGTTTGAAAAATAGATATTACAGAGATCTGTGTTTTCTCTTTTCTGTGGGTAACTGTTCTGCTACCCTTACAAATCTCTAGACAAATCATTGTAAATTGCACTTTTCTAAGTAAACTGTCTTTTACAGCTGCTAAGCTGCTCAAGAATCACCCCAATAATGTCACTGATGGCAGTTCCTCATATCTGCTCACCCTGTTGTAAAATCATTGTAAAATGAGAAAACTTGCATTTAGACTACTCACAAAAAGCCGCATTCATATACTGATGGGATGATTCGTTTTTACCTACACTGTAAAAACAATTTGTCAAAAAAAGCAACTTGAAATGTTAAATTATATTAAGTGACAACTTAGATATTTGAGTTGACTTAAAATTTTAAGGCAGCTGGGTTACCCATCTGTTAAGTTTAACAAACACAAATATCTAAGTTGTTACTTAGTACAACTTAACATTTCAAGTTGACTAAACTTATTTGAGTTGACTGAACTTAAAATTTTAAGGCAGCAGGGTAACAAATTATTTTAAGCTGACTCAACAAATTGTGTTTTTTGTTTTTTACAGTGTAGCTTTGATGGTGCATATGGAGACAGGCCCACATGACGCCGATGCAAAGTAAGCACTTTACAAGTGGCTCTGGTTCTTGCACACATTAACCTCAGGCTGTAATTTCCATTAAAGCTCCTCAACCTTCTGTTGTCACATAAGTTCTACAGGCCTTGTTAAGTCCGCTGCTGAGTCTGAGTGTCCTCATAAACATTTGAAGGGTTGGGGGCACGAGCCCCGGCTGCTTACTTTTAAAGCCGCTAAGCTCAAGTCCTCTATCATTTATTAATGAGCTCTTAGGAAACCTTGAATTTTTTAAAGCGGTGCGGGATGGAGATTAAAATTTAGCCCAAACCGGTTGTCGACAAGCCCATCCGGCTTTTGCTGACTCTCTCTCTCTTGCCTCTCCTGCAGTTGTAATTACTCCTAATGCAAAAGCTTAATTTATTAACGGAAGGTGCTTTGAGCCGTTCGCTGTGTAAATGCTCAACCTGTTCCTGCTGTGTGCGAGACTGTGTTTACTGTGCATTTCATTTATGCTGTTCCCTCTCGCTCTCTTTTTTATGTTGTTTTCTGTTTGCCGTTGTAGAGAAAATCACTATGAGGCTGACCCTGGCTACACCTCATAGAAGTGTTTTCCCTTGGTATTGCAGACAGTCTGGGTTTCAGCGGCCATTGCAAATGTTGTGAGGATGCTGCTTCCTTTACAAACTGCACTTAACGTGCCCATATTTTAGAGAGTTTCAAAATATGGAATACAGAAAGTGCACACTGTCATTTCCCATACAAAACTGACTTGTGAATAAAATGTTAGGATCAGATGTTAAACATCAGCTGCAATTTATATTTTGTATAAGGTAAAATGAAATAGTCATAATATTGCATTTGTTAAATGTTTTAAACATATTGTTAATTATATTTAATTAGTATCTTAAATTAACTTTTGACAACACAAATGAGAATGAGAATCTTTTCCCTCAAACTTCCTGGTTTACATTATATTGAGATGTTATTTAGTGTTCTACAGTTATTCGACAGTCTACAGTTAGTAGAGGTCACGGGAGCAAGACTGGAAAACTTTTCACAGCTGAATCTTTCTTTTTAAAGGCCAGTGGCGAAATATGGATTTTGTCGGACACGGAAAAGCGCTCAAAGCTTTAGCAACTATTGGGAAGATTACAGTGACTCCATATGCTATATAAGATTTATCCTCAGCACAAACCTCTTTGAAATGAGATCCAGTTATCTACTCACCGGTAAAATAGTTTTCTGCCACCATCGCAATCCTTTACAGCCTTAGTGTTGTAGTTTTGGCAAGGAATTGGAAGAATATTTCCATTAAAATGTGTCTGTATGCCTCAGTTAAAGGAACAGTTCACCCACAAATGAAAATTTGCAGAAAATTTACTCATGCTCATCCAAGGTGCAGATGAGTTTGTTTCATCATCAGATCACTTGCTCACAGCTGGGTCCTCTATGAAATCCCGTTTCCGTCACTGAATACATTTTAAATGTTATTGCGACTTTTTATCTCACAATTCTGACTTTTATTCTCAGAACTGTGTGGTACAACCTCACAATTCAGACATTTTTTCTTGCAAAGAGAGTTTGTATCTCACAATTCTGACATTTTTCTCGCAACTGCGAGTTTATATCTTGCAGTCCTGACTTTTTTCTCACAATTCTGACTTTTTTCCTCTGAATTGTGTGATATAAACTCACAGTTTTATTCTTAGAATTGCGTGATACAACCTTGCAATTCTGACATCTTTTTTTTCTCGCAAATGTGAGTTTGTTTCTTATAATTCTGACATTTTTCTCGCAACTGCGAGTTTATATCTTGCAAACCTGACTTTTTTTCTCTGAATTGTGTGATATAAACTCACACTTGCGAGAAACAAAGTCAGAATTGTGAGGTAAAAACGTATTTTCTCACAAATGCAGATTTATATATCACAATTATGACTTTTCTCGCAATTGCGAGTTTATATCTTGCAATTCTGAGTGTTATTCTCAAAACTGAGTGATACAACCTCGCAATTCAGACATTTTTTTCTCGCAAATGCGTTTTTGTATCTGACCATTTTGACACTGTTCTCTCAACTGCAAGTTTATATCTTACAATCCTAACTTTTTTCTTACAATTCTGACTTTTTTTTCTCACAAATGTGAGTTTGTATCTCATAATTCTGACATTTTTTTCTGAATTGCAAGTTTATATCTTGCAATCCTTACTTTTTTCTTAAAATTCTTACTTTTTTTCTCTGAATTGTGTGATATAAACAATTGCAAGAAATAAAGTCAGAATTGTGAGATAAAAATTATTTTTTCACAAATGCAGGTTTATATATCACAATTATGACTTTTCTTGCAAGTTTATATCATGCAGTTCTGACTTCATTTCTCTGAATTGTGAGTTTATATCTCACAATTCTGAACCTTTTTTTATTTTATTTTCAGTGGTCGGAAATGGGCTTCCATAATCCTGTGCAGTGAATGGGTGCCGTCGAAATTACAGTTCAAACATCTGATAAAAACATCACAGTAATCCACAAGTAATCCACATGGTGGACTCCAGTCCATCAATTAATGTCTTGAGAAGTGAAAAAGCTGCAAGTTTGCAATAAACATGACGTTTTTTTAACTTTGAAACGTTGCTTCCAGCTAAAATATTTGTCCTCTGTCCATAATATTGCTTTCCAAAAGTTGACTCATTTGAATCAGGAGGGAAATCTGTAAATATCACACATTCCAAAACAGTTGCAAACATTACAAAACTGTTTTATACAAATATGTCGGCAGATGTTAATGTGAGAGGAAAACAGGGAATAGACACCAGAAGAAGTGTTATTATGGACTTTGGAATGGTATTTTGGTCAGAAGCGATAGTTTAAAGTTAAAATGCCTTAACTTAAATTCTTAAAAAAAAAAAAAAATCTCACTAGATGTTAATTGATAGACAGGAGTTGTGTGGATTACTTGTGGATTATTGTGATGTTTTTTTTTTAACTGTTTCGTCTGACGGCACCCATTCACTGTAGAGGAGCCACTGGCGAGCAAGTGATGTAATGCTACATTTCTCCAAATCTGTACTGATGAAGTAACAAACTCATGTACACCTATTGTAAAAAAATTCTAAATGAATATTAAAATAATGAAAGCAACTTAGACAATAAATAAATAAATAACGTTTCTGTTACGTTAAATATAAAATCGCCTCATTTTAAGGAACAATTCATTTTGTTGTTCTTGTAAAAAATGAAACTGATTGGAAAGACTGCAATAAGTTTTTCCTTGTCATTTTGGTCATGACTTCCATGTGCTCATCCTCTTAAGCAGCAACTGTTATCAATATTAAAATAAGGCTGTTTGATCAGAGAATAAGTGCATGCAAAGTCTGGAGAGATTTGTTTGTAGTCATATCCCTACGACGGGTCAGCAGAATTACATTCGCCATGTTTGCATTAGTTATGTTTGCAGAAAGAGTTCAGAGGAATATTTCATCCCTTGAGTCAAAGTGACTGACAGTATCTTGGCAGCAGGTGTTCTACTGGAGGACGTCCAATCACAGAGCACGTCTGTAGAGTGTGCGCCAAAGCTGAAGCCAATCAATTTTAGAGAGAAGTGTTGCAACCATCTCATCCTCCAGCTGAGTCCTGTTCAAAGCACTATTCAATCACCTTCATGAATTGAGTATCACCACCGCAATCCACTTTGCAAAGCAACCCACACTCCTTTGGTCTGACGCTAAAAGAACGTTCACGGCAACAGGACAGTCGAGTCATAATATTTTGCATCGGATTCTTTATTGTAAATGCACTGTGGGTAGAAATTGTATAAAATGTAATATTGCACAATATAAATCAATTGCACTTTCTCAAGGTATAATGATGCATTTGTGTTATGCTACAAGAATATGCAGGTACTGTGCTCCAATTAAACAACAAGATACTGTGACCAAAGATTTTTCTTTTTAGCTTGAACATATTATTACTTTTAAATATATAACCTATAGTTATCAAAAACGCCCTCCAAGTATGAAGGTTCTTGGGCTACCAGCTAAATACAGTGTTTGGCACTGTAGTGAAGACATTAGACTTGTGAATATCTAACACAAAGACTGATTAAAGCTAATAAAATGCTAAGCACAGTTCGTACTGTATATACATAGCCCTGTGTATGTTACCTGCATTATTATACTCCCCAATTTGTGTGTTGTGATCATTTTATTATTTTGTTTTAGGTGGGTAAACAAGCACAAGATTTCTTGACTGCCATCATATTCAAATTTAATTGAGCAAATGACACGTCAGCTTGAACAGAGTGGTGTGTTTTATAGTATAGAGACTATTTCTATTGTTTTGTGTTCTATATTTGTGCACTTTCCACCATATAACACCAAACAATCATCATCTAAACAGAGGTGTTCTCTTTTTTTTTTTCCACATTGGTACATAATGTCTGTAATCTCCAGCCAATGGAAGCCTGTTTCTGCAACTGAACAAAAAAAAGGTAATTGTGACTTTTTATCTCACAATTTTGACTTTTTTTTTAGAATTGCACAATATAAACTCACAACTGCCAGTTATAAAGTCAGAATTGCGAGACATAAACTAACAATTCTGAGAACATATCAGTCTTTTCTTTCTCCTCAAGTCAGAATTGCGAGTTATAAAGTCCAGTTTTTTTTCTCAGAATTGTAATATAATATCACAACTGCAAGAAATAAAGTCAGAATTTCAACTTTTTTCTTGCAAACGCGAGTTTAACAATTCTGAATCTAACAGAATCTAACAATTCTGACTTATTTTCTCTCAATTCTGACTTTTTTCTCTGGATTGTCTTGCAGCTCTATAATCTTACAGCTCTTGACTTTATAACTCGCAATTGCGAGTTCACAAAAAGTCAGAATTGCAAGAAAAAGGCAATTGCAAGACTATATCAAAATTCTGAGGTAAAAAAGCAAAAAAAGCAGAATTGTGAGATACAAACTTCCATTTGCAAGAAAAAAAAATTGCTGGTTTTTATCTAGCATTTCTGAATTGCGATTTATCACTTTTCCTCAGAATTCTGACTTTTTAACTCAGTTCTGAGAACATATCAGTCTTTTGTTTCTTCTTAAAACTGTACTTTTTTTTCCTGCAAATCTGACTTTTTTCCTCAGAATTCTGACTTTACAACTTGCAATTTTCTCAGAATTGCAAGTTTCTTTCAAAATTCTGAGAAAAAAAAAGTTAGAATTGTGAGAAGAAAAAGTCAGAACTGTGAGATATAAACTCGCAATTGCAAGAAAAAAGTATGAATTGCGAGTTTTTATCTAGAAATGCTAGCTTTATAACTCGCAATTGCAAGGTCATGCAATTCTGAGAAAAAAGACAGAATTGCGAGTTTATATCCCACAATTCTGACTTAATTTCTCAGAATCAGAAGTTTATGTCTCGCATTTCTGACTTTAGAACTCACAATTGCAAATGTACATCAAAATTCGGAGAAAACGGTCATAATTGCGAGAAAAACGTCAGAATTTCAAGATATAAGGTCACAATTGCAAGAAGAAGTATGAATTGTGAGATACAAACTCGCATTTGCGAGAAAAAAACGAGTTGCAAGTTTTTATCCAGCAGTACTGACTTTATAACTCGCAATTGCGAGTTTATCACACAATTCTGAGAAAATAAGGCAGAATTGTGTTTATATGACTTCATTTATCAGAATTGCAAGTTTATGTCTCGCAGTTCTGACTTTAAATCTTGCAATTGCAAGTTTATCAAAATTCTGAGAAAAAAGTCAGAATTGTGAGAAAAACTCGCAATTGCGAGAAAAAGTCAGAAGTCTCGCAATTGTGAGTTTATATCACAGAAGAAAATTGTGAGAGAAAAAGTTGCAATAACATTTTTTTTTTATTCAGTGGCAGGAACAGGCTTTCATACCAGCCAATTCTCAAGTCTGAAAAATATATTTACTGAAAAACTGACCTAGCTTTACAGTATGTTGTAAATACAGTGTTATATTCCCAAGAAAACAGTTTCGGACCTGAACATCTGCAAATCAAAATTTTACTGTAAATATGTTTCTTATTCCAGAAATATTGACGGCCCATTATTTGATGCAGAAATGTATATAACTGAAAGACAAATCACTGTATTTTCATAAATTATCATTATTATTATTATTTTTACTTTTTGAGAACACCACGTAAACCCTTTTTCATTCATACATACACAGCCTGACCATTTCTGACATACTAATTGTGCATTCTCAACATTTTTCAGGAAAAATATTTCTACAAAATCATTTTATTAGTGCATGCAGTCATCTGATTCTGCATTTACTCACTAATTTAATTTCATTAATTTCATTTATTCTGTCATAGAACGATAATCAATTTTCATTTAAAACTAAAGAGGTGAGAGACTTCAAGAAAGAAAGAAAGAAAGAAAGAAAGAAAGAAAAAGAAAGTGAGACTGGGAAAGAGACAGAGGTATATCTCAGCTATCAAATCTACTTTATAATTCAAAAGTTTGTGCTTTGCTGATTAGATGTCTTTGATGTACGGCTCCCAAGTAGTTTTGTGGCAAACTAGCGTTTAGCTTTGAAGTTTCTTGTCGCCTCTGCAGGGTCCCTAAAGAAAAATGGGATAAATGTAGAAAGAAGAGACAGAGAGAGATCTCAAAGTTAAACACAGGGGAAAAAACACACACATACACACACACAGAGCGCATCTACAAGCATCCCTGCTGTCTTACCTTGCTAACTTGACTAAACCTAAGGATCATTGTGTAATCCCATTGAAAAACGTGAGATCAGGTGAATTCAGCAGTTCCCAAACTCAGAGGGTTCATCAGAGGGTCATGATTAGAAAACAACTGTTATTCCTTAGTAAAATCCAGTCGCTCAGTGGATCCCATGATGCATGTTTCAAAACGGTGGCTAGCGGGGTGAGCATTTCTCCATGATTATCTGATTAGTCAAGCAAAATTCCACAAGAATTTGCTCGTCGTGATGGTTTCAGGGATCCCAAATCCATACGTTAGAGGAACCAGAGTTTCCATCGCGCATGCTTCTTGGACTCAGTCTTGGACTTGCGTTTGGGTGTGGAGGTGAACACCTCGTGTGTGTAAGGCAGAGAGGGGTAGGACGGCTCTTCTAATGGACACAGTCTCTTCATTAAGGGCTGCAGTTTGTCCTCTTGAAGTTTAAAATCTAGTTCCACACTAAAAGAGAAAAAAGGAAAATTGTATGTGAGGAAAATGTTGAGTAGAGATCATAGGAAAGCAGATCACACAAAAGTATCTGGATGAGGATCTAAATGTGTCAAATTAAAGACAATAAAACAAATTTGACTCTTTTTTAAACAGAGTTTTCCTTATCTTATTGTGCCTATTGCATCAGCGACATCCCAAAACTCTATTCCAAAGTGCATCCACATATATTTTCTTTTTTGCAATGACATCTCTGAAATGACTTTCCTTTTCCGCTGACACGACTTAGTGCTAATAAATAATATATTAGTAATACATACAGTAATCGTTTATTTTTATATTTAATACTATGACTTATTAAATATAACACAATAAAAAACATGATTTATGAAAATTAATAAAAACAGTTCTCTAGTTTTCTCTCTCTTTCTCTCTCTCTCTCTCTCTCTCTCTCTCTCTCTACAGATATACTGTATATATAAATGTACATTTTTAAATTGTAATTGTTTTATTTTTTTGTGAAAGAAATTAATACTTTATTTGGCAAGGAATCATTAATTACAGCAATCATTAAATATACCCATATATATATATAATCATGTAATAACACATAATCTAATTTTATCATTGCGAGTTTTTATCTAGAAATACTGGTTTTATAACTCGCAATTGCGAGGTCATGCGATTCTGAGAAAAAAGACAGAATTGCGAGTTTATATCCCACAATTCTGACTTAATTTCTCAGAATCAGAAGTTTATGTCTCGCATTTTTGACTTTAGAACCCAATAATTGCAAATGTACATCAAAATTATGAGAAAACGGTCAGAATTGCGAGAAAAACATCAGAATTGCAAGACATAAGATCACAATTGCAAAAAAAAAGTCAGAATTGCGAGATATAAACTCACAATTCTGAGAACATATCAGTCTTTCTCCTCAAAACTGGACTTTATAACTCGCAATTCTGACTGTATGTATTACTAATATATTATTTATGTAATAACATCTCTGAAATGACTGACTTTCCTTTTCTGCTGACACCACTTAGCCTGTTTCGATATTATTAAAATAATATAATATATATGTTAAATTGTAATTTTCTTTTCTTTTTTTTGAAAGTAATGCTGTTTCTATTATCCTGAAAATTATTATTAATTATTATTATTAAGCAGCACAACTGTTTTTAACATTAATTAATATATAAATATTTATTAAGCAGGACATCTCCATATTATAATGATTTCAGATATTATGATTTTGGCAAAAAAAATCAGCTTTGCATCCCAGGAATAAATTACATTTTCAAATATATTTAAACAGAAAACATTCATTTTAATGACCATATTAACCATATTTTACAGTAACGTTGTTTTTGTTTACAATATTTTTGATCAAATAAGACACCAGACCCCTAAGTTGTTTTATTATATTATTATTATAATATTAAAATATAATTTTGAAATATTACATTATTTAGCCCTTGTTTTGCACAATTTTAACAATCAGTTCCCAATGTATGCAATCAATTCTTTCTAGTTCTTGCTGAAATCCTCTTTCACCAAGTAATAATTTGACAGTAAAATGAGTTGCAAATGCCGTTTCATGTTCGAGTTTTGTCTGCCTTAGAAAACGTTTTTAGAAACGAGCATATACCACCTCATTCCTGACCTCTAACATCATGACTAAGCTGTTTAGCTCAGTCTCAGCATTTGGGTGTTTGTGTGTGTGTGTTTGACTGTCCTCGCTCACCCACAGCCTGACCTAGTCTTCCCTCTAAAGTCATAATCCCATGACAATCAGATGATTCCTGATGATTGCAGTGGCTAAACTCCCAGATTAACCGTCAGAGGCAGCTTTAATCTGATCTAAATGAAATCATTCACAAAGCAGCGTCTGACTCATCAGTGTAAAGAACAGACAGACCAATCACACACGGCCCATCAGTAACACTCACTTTCAACTGCCCCATTCCTCACTCGCCCCCCTTCTGTTCACTCTCCTGCACTACAAATGAGCGTATTGGAAATCAATGCTGTTTGACTCATCAATTACATCCATTTATAAAAGATTTGTGCAAAAAAGAGAGCTCTCTAGCCAAATTGCAGCATGGGAGTCAATTATGTTTATCTCCATCTTCAGGCTGAGGGTAAGGAACGCTTTATATACGACAATCGAGCCCTTTGGCTTTCATTTAAAGTTTTGCATTGGATAACGCACACATTTCGCTTAATTAAAAGCTGCTATGGTGAAACGCAGACATAAATCGTTCAGTTAACTATGGAATTTTGCACTGAATTTCAAAGCCTTTGAAAATCCGATAGCGTTTTTATCACAATTCCGCACAAACAAACCCTAAACCAAGGACTTTTTCCGACCACGTACATATCGAGACAACAGAACGCACCAAAAACAGACTAAAACCCGCGGAGACAAAGCGATCTGCATCTCATTTTCAAGTCTGTCCTGGATTTTCACAAATGATCAGAAAAACTTCTCTGGCATGATATATTTAGAAGCTGCAGTGTTTGGTTTGTCTATTTACAGAACTTGTGAAAGCTCAGCGGTTCTCGGCAGACTCTCTGAGGGTGAAAGAGAATGGAACAGCAGCGTGTTCCTGCTCCGGGTTGGGCTAAACTACACTCAGCAATTAATCACAAGAAAAACCTGAGCAGTTACCTTGTGTACACTACCAACAGGGGGGTGTGAAACATATGGGTGGCTGGTGAACAATGCACAGCAAACAATTGCAGGATCTGCAAACCTGGCTCAGAATGGAGATGGTGTCTTAAGGTTATCAAATATCCTAAGAGCTGCTGGAAATGCTGATTATCTGTTGCCGCATTCACTTCAAACATCCTGTTGTAATGTTACTGCTGAAAAAAAGAAAGTTACTAAATAACCAATGAGCGCCGCCATGATGGATGTGCTTGTGTTCCAGTCTTCATAGAAATCCATGTTAAATGGGGTAAAAAGATCGACTGAATTAACTAAACTAAAACTTTGTCAGTGTAACTAAAAATGTGTGCATGGTTAAGCGGTGCTGTTGTTGGCTGCCACAGTAACAGCAATAATCTTAAAGGAGAAGTCCCTTCCAGAACAAAAATTTACAGATAATGTACTCACCGCTTTGTCATCCAAGATGTTCATGTCTTTCTTTCTACAGTCTTAAAGAAATTATGTTTTTTGAGGAAAACATTTCAGCATTTTTTTCCCTATAGCGGACTTCTATGGTGCTCCGAGTTTGAACTTCCAAAATGCAGTTTAAATGCAGCTTCAAACAATCCCAGCTGAGGAAGAAGGGTCTTATATAGTGAAACAATCGTCTCGTCTTGTCTTAATCTGCCTGAACTGTTTTTGTTCCGGTTCATGGCAGTTTGTCGGAAAACTCCCATCTCATGTTCTCCCTCAACTTCAGAATCGCCCTATATCGCTGTTTTATCTTAGGTGTTTGATCTTATTTGCATGTTCACTTTGCAAAGACTGAATCACAAGTTCTGCAGCGACGTAGGATGATTTTTAAATGATTTTTGAAGTTGAGGGAGAAAATGCGATTGGAGTTTTTCGACATACCCTAACTGTCTTGAATCAGAATACACAGAGTTCAGGCAGAGCTAGACAAGACGGGTGTTTGAGATTAAAAAGTATAGTATAGTATACTAGTTAAGACCTTTCTTCCTTGGCTGGGATCGTTTACAACCGCATTTGGGATTATTTGAATCCGCAATTTGGAAATTCATACTCAGGGCACCATAGCAGTCCATTATATGGAGAAAAATTCTAAAATGTTTTTTTCCCTCAAAAAACAACAACAAAAAAAAAAACATAATTTCCTTACCACTGAAGAAAGACATGACCATCTTGGGTGACAACGGGGTGAGTACATTATCTGTAAATTTTTGTTCTGGAAGTGGACTTCTCCTTTAAGGAATTCCTGTAAAGTACTTGTTTTGAGCACCAGCAAAATTGTCTGTGTCCGGCACTGCATGCCTTGCATTTCATGCCAAACACTGACAAGAGAAATCGAGCATGGCTTTCGGCGCTTACATTAAAATAATGTGTGTGAAATAGTAAAATAATGTGTTAAATGAATAATGTGTGCTCTTATCATTTTGTGGACAAAATCCTCTGAACTTTGACCCGATCAGGAGCTGTATGTGGGCTAATCTGTTTTCATCGGAGCTAACCTCCAGCCGCTTCATGTCATCATATTAAAGTATGACATGTGAGTTACTGAAAGTATATAGTGAGTTACTGAAAAAAGATGGTCATTGTGACAGTTTAAAATGATATGGCACTATGTGCTTTTTAAAACAATTTTTATAAATTTAACCAATGGAGGCTCATTTCCGCCACTGAATAAAAAATTAAAAAAGGTAATTGCGCCTTTTTATCTCACAGTTCTGGCTTTTCTCGCAATTGCGAGTATATATATATTTCAGTTCTGACTTTTTTCTCAGAATTG
Source organism: Labeo rohita (assembly GCF_022985175.1). Classification (NCBI taxonomy): domain Eukaryota; kingdom Metazoa; phylum Chordata; class Actinopteri; order Cypriniformes; family Cyprinidae; genus Labeo; species Labeo rohita. The sequence continues at coordinate 21,059,619 of NC_066885.1, read as the reverse complement.
TGATATAAACTTGCAATTGCTAGTTATAAGCTCAGAATTGTGTGTAGTGTTGTCAAAAGTACCCTCTTCAGTACTTTTTGGTACCTAAATTTTAAAAACATCCATTTCCCGCTCACATTTGAGTGCTGTTGAGATGGTTTTTTAAAAATGTGAGCGGGAAATGGATGTTTTTTAATTTTCAGTACCGAAAACAACACTGTGCTTTTTGACAACACTAATTGTGAGATATAAACTCACTAACAAACAATTCTGAAAAAAAAGAGTCAGTATTGCAAAACAAACGTACAAATCTGAAAAATAAAGTTGCAATTCCGAGAAATAAAGTCGTTGCAGGTTTATAACTCAACTCACACATAGTTGCAATTCTAAGAAATAAAGTTGCAATTCAGAATTGCGAGGTTATGCCTTGTGTAATGCCACTCCAGCAGAGGGAGCCCTCACCCATGGACTGACTGTTACTGCTCCCTCTGCTGCTTCATTGGTTACTTCCTGTTTGGTGGCCATATAAGGAGGCCTAAACCAAACAGACCCTGCGAAGTATTGTTTTACCTGTGCGGACTCTACCAAGCGTTTTTCCTATTTCATTGCCTTGTTTTGCTTTTTTAAAGTCAAGTCAAGCAACAGCTGACCTTCATGAACCAAGTCAAGTCACAGCTGATCTTCCTGAGCCAAGTCAAGTCATAGCTGACCTTCATGAATCAAGTCAAGTCATGGCAGACCTCCCTGAGTCAAGTCAAGTCACGGCAGGCCTCCCTGAGTCAAGTCAAGTCACGACAGACCTTCCTGAATCAAGTCAAGAAACAGCTGCGCTCCTAACAGCACCTCTTTACGACATGGCTGTTAGTACAGGGCCTTGCCAAGCCACGGCCATCCTGCCAGAACCTCACCAGGTCCCCTCTGACCTTCCAAAGCCACGTCATGTTTCAGCTGATCCTCTAGAGTCTCGCCATGTCTCAGCTGATCCTCCAGAGCCTCGTTACGTCTCAGCTGACCTCCTAGAGCCTCGTCACGTCTTAGCTGACCCCCTAGAGCCTCGTCACGTATCAGCTGACCCCCCAGAGCCCCGTCATGTATCAGCTGACATCCCAAGCCACGCAGAGCCCACGCTCCTAAGCCACGCAGACCCCACGCTCCCAAGCCACATGTCCACAGCGTCCACACCCTCAAGACCGGCAGGCATCCCACTATCTACTGTGCTGCCTGTAATGGCTGTTGCCATTTTGAGCGTGTGGGCCACACACTGCGCTCCAGAGGCCTTGTCTGTCCACGAGTCTGCTCCAGAGGCCTCGTCTGTCCAAGATTTTACGCCAATACCTCCCGAGGTGTCAGCATGCACTGTAGAACCTCCTAATGTGGTGGCGTCTATTAATGAACTCACTGCCACATCTGACCATGAATCCAAGCCTATGCCTCCAGAGGTGTCAGCTTATGCTGTAGATCCTCCAAAGGAGGCGGCGTCCACTCATGAACTCACTGCCACGTTTGACCACGAGTCTGCGCCAATGCCCCCAGAGGTGGTGGCTCCGGCTGCAGAACCTCCTATGGGGGCGGCGTCCTCCTATGAACTCTCTCCCCATCATGTCACGGCCAAAGAAGCCTATCATGAACTCACTGCCCACCATGTCACGGTCAAGAAGACCTATCATGAACTCTCTGCCTGCCATGTCACGGCCAAGGAGGCTAATCATGAACCCTGTGCTCTGCTATGGATGTCACTAGTTCCACTGTGGATATCTGTGCTCCTGTCTGCTCTGCCTGCTCTGCCTGCTTTGCCATGGCTCCCTGTTCTGCCTGCTCTGCCTGCCTTGCCATTGCTCCCTGCTCTGCCTGCTTTGCCTTCTCCGCTTTGGCTTCCTGCTCTGCCTGCCCCGCCATGGCTTGCTGCTCTGCCTGCCCCGCAATGGCTGCAGGCTCTCCCTGCTCCACCATGGTTCCAGGCTCCTCCGAATCAAGCATGGTGGACTTCTGCTCCAGTGGTACACTGTCTGCCATTGCTCCACGGCCCAGGCCCTCCAGTGTTCCACTGTCTGCCATTGCTCCACGGCCCAGGTCCTCCAAGGTTCCACTGTCTGCTACTGCTCCACGGCCCAGGCCCTCCAGTGTCCCACTGTCTGCCATTGCTCCACGGCCCAGGTCCTCTGAGGTTTCACTGTCTACCACTGTACCACGGCCCAGGTCCTCCAGGGTTCCACTGTCTGCCACAGCTCCATAGTCCAGATCCTCCAAGGTTCCACTGTCTGCCACAGCTCCACGGTCCAGGTCCTCCAGTGCTTCACTGTCTGCCACTGTTCCATGGCCCAGGTCCTCCAGTGCATCACTGTCTGTCCCTGCTCCACGATCCAGGCCCACCTCCTCTGCACGGACCTGGCCCTCCGTCCCACCCCCTGTTTTGCCTCTGTTCCCCCACCCTCCTGGACTGTTGTTGCTTGAGCGCCAGGGGTCGCTCCTAGGGGGGGCGATTCTGTAATGCCACGCCAGCAGAGGGAGCCCTCACCCATGGACTGACTGTTACTGCTCCCTCTGCTGCTTCATTGGTTACTTCCTGTTTGGTGGCCATATAAGGAGGCCTAAAGCAAACAGACCCTGCAAAGTATTGTTTTGCCTGTGCAGACTCTACCAAGCGTTTTTCCTATTTCATTGCCTTGTTTTGCTATTTTCACGGTTTTGTTTCTTGTCATAGTTTTGCCTTGTTTTTGCCATTGTTTTGTCTAGTTCATTGCCATAGTTTTTGCCTAGTTCCATTGCCTTGTTTATTTGTCACTTTTGGACTGCTCACCGGTATTTGGACTCTGCCTGTTTATTTGGATTTCGCTTTTGTCTTGCCTACGTTTCACTGTTTGTTTGGAGATTGACCCTGCCTGTCTTGACTACGATCTGTTTAATAAAGCTCGCTTCTGGATCTTACACGCTTCCCTGGAGTCCTGTTACACCTTGCAGTTGAGTTTTTTTTTTCTCAGAATTGTGGGTTTATAACTTACAATTCTGACTTCATAACAGCAGTTGCAAGTTATTAAGTCACAATTGCGAGAGAAAAAACGTCAGAATTGTGAGTTTATATTATGCAATTCTGAGGAAAACGAGTAAGAATTGTGAGCTTATATCTCACAATTATGACTTTATAACTCACAACTGAGAGTTTCTAAAGTCAGATCTGTGAGATGTAAACTCGATAAAAAGTCACAATAACCTTTTTATTATTATTATTATTATTATTATTATTGTTATATTATCAGACCGGAAAATATGTTAAATTGACTAGAAACAACAGGGACTGGAAATGTTAAGTATCGTTCCAGTCAGGCAAGACTTCTGTGTTCAGGAATAAGGGGTAAAAAGTAAATGTACAAGTTATGATATGAGTTATATATGACAGTACATGATTAAACTTGTTGGACAGATTCAAATGGAAAATGGAAAAGCGTTTATAATATTTAATTATTATAAGATTTAATAAATGCTGTTCTTCTGAGCTTTATATTAATCAAAGAATCCTAAAAAGATTTAGCACGGTTTCCACAAAAAAATATTAGGCAGCACAACTGTTTTAAAAATGATAATATATGATAATAATGTTTTCTGAGGAGTAAATCAGCAGTATCAGGATCATGTGATACTGAAGACCAGAATAATGTCTACTGAAAATTCAGCTTTGTCATCACAGGAATAAAATAATATGCATTAATATTTCACAGATTTACTGTTTTTACTGTATTTTTGATATAAAAATACAGCACTGGTGAGCATAGGTAAAAATATTAGTAAAAATGTTTGTGTGATCCAAATGCATATAAATGTATCAAAAAGCAATTTATACATTTTAATAGACACTTTAAAAAAACATGAAAATAACTGGAAAATATGAAACATGAAAACATTCCTCTTGAAGGAACAGTTCACCTAAAAACTTGTGCAAACATTGTGCAAAACATGTTTCATTGAAAGAAAGTCATTCGTCGAACGACATGAGGGTCAGTAAATGAATTTTGATTTTTGTGTGAACTATCTTTTTAGCTTCCAGTACAATCACAGGAATTTAATTTGAAATTGATTTTTAATAAAGCTCTGCAGGTATAAATAGGTGATTGTTGAAATAACTCCCTGTTGTTAACATCAAATATAAGTGGCCCAGGTTCTTGCTCAATTATTTGCTTCACTGCCTTGCTGTAATGCAGAAACATATGCACACGAACATACATACAGTCGAACTCATGGGGGTTGTAGACATGGAGCTAAATATTTAATCACAGTAATACTAAACGTCATCCTTTTTACAGGTATACAAACGTTCAGCCGTGAGCTTCGGTCAATGACAGGGTACAAACCCGGCCTGTCAGATGCCACAAATATTATGTTGAAGCACTTTACCGCAGGGACAAACTGCAATAGGTTCAGTCAATGAGAGGCTGTATTAAAAGAAAAGCTCAATCTTGGACACAACAATGTCAAATATTATGTTCCCGTACGAGTCGAGATAGCAATTGATTTTAGAAGGAGGCCTAAAGGTTTTTATCCGAGTGAGCGGAGGCTGGTGTGAGAGATCAGCTGGATCATTTCTGAAGTGAGTGGATTATTATCAAGCTCTGTAATTTTTGCTCGAGCGGCCCCGCTATCCATCCCTGCCGTGCACACTGCCGGGTATCTCCGCCACCTCTCATTCAAACTAACCACTCGTCCTCCACCAACCTGACACGTGACCCGCTTGTGTCCATTTGTCTGGTTTCATGTGGTGTCATGTGCACAGGTCAGGTGCTGAAGGACGGGGCCCATCAGGTGACTAATGGCCACGTTGTACTGGCAGCTCTGAGAAGGCAGTTGCAGAGTGAACTTATCCAGTCCACTATATGCCAACTCACAATCAGCACTTCCTCACTGGCCATTTTCCAGCTCAGAGCAGGAAATGAGATTTTTGGCAATCAGACAATCAGACTTCCTCTTGTCTACCGTTTCCTCTCCTCCGTTTGCTAGTGAAGAACTGGTCTGTTTATTAGTGCTGAGTACAGCACAGCGTTCAGCATCGGTGAGCGCCACCATCCAAATGCATAAATGTTCACTCTCTGGGTCAGTCCTACAGTATATTTATTTTTTATCATACTAAGGGGTCCAGATAATCTGTATTTTTTAAGGATCAATTCTTACTATTAACTAGTTGCTTATTAGAATGCATTTTACTACCATACTGACTGATTATTAGTACTTATAAAATGGTTCTGTGTATCTTCACCCAATGGTTCTGTGCATCATTGAGCAACACCTTTAGCAACATAAACAATAAATAATATAGCAATCAAAAACAGTTTCATGTACTATGTGTTTTGGCAGAATTAACTTCTTGTTATTTATTTAATGAAGTATGAGTGACCCCTGTTGGTATTATGTTGCATCTTTCATCTTTAATTTTGAGACCACACCCTTAGAACTAAAAGATGGAAAACAGACATTTTCTCATGCTGAGAGATAAGCGAGATAAGAGAAAATATCATATATGGTGTTAAAAAATAAACGACGCAGCGAATAAGAAGAGTTCCTACTCAGGCCATGTCCACACTAATATGTTTTCCTTTGAAAACACACCTTTTTTCTCTCCGTTTGGCCTTTCGTCCACACTGAGACCGTGTTTTTAGTCAAGGAAAACTGAGCTTTTTGAAAATGCTCTCCAAAGTGGATAAATTTGAAAACGTTTTCGCGTTGCAGTGTGGACTGTGAAAACGATGATGCATGTTTAGTCATGTGACACATATTGTACCAATAGATATCTATGTTTATACCGGTAATTGTGGCTGTTATATGCTATTGACTTTCACACTGCTGCTAAAGATATATTTGTACACTCTTCACATTACAGTCCTAAAAAGATGACAGAAAATGTACTCAGTTGCTGTCCTGACTCCTGCAGCTAAACGTGAGGGCAGTTGCTTTTTAGATCAAACATGAGAGGGCGCAACATGGATGCGTCAGTGAATGATGAGATATTTCCGTAAATAAATTGATCCTGCCAATTATTGCGTTAAAACTTATTATGTCTGTTCCGTCTGTGAGTTTTTACGCATGCGCAGTATGGCGAATTTAACGTTTTCCTACGTTTCAGCGTGAATGAGAAACATTTGGAAAACACTTGAAAACGCTAGTGTTGACGCAGAGCGTTTTAAAACGAAAACTCCATTTTCAAATGTATCTGGATTAATGTAGACATAGCCTCAGTGTTTTTATTTGCGCTCCATAAGATTCTCTTGCCTGTTGTGGTCAGGAACTATTTTTTTTAGTGGAAGGACAGCATTTAATGAACTTGCTTTAAAAAAATAACATATCAATACATACATTTTCAGTTTTGATATTTTTTATTGTGTGGTAACCGTTTTATAAAACCAGTAAGGTATGAGAGGCCGTGCTGTACTGTGAATAAATCATGGCTTTGCGTTGTGCCTAACAATGCCCTTCAGCCATGACTTATCAACATTACTTTTGTTTCTGAAGGAAATGCACCCGCGATCTACTTAAATGTGTCTGTGTTCGCCTATGGCAGAAGTGAGTATAAGGGTTTTTTTATGCATCTTTGCAAATCGCCATTCTTAATAATGTGCTAGTTAGCAAGTTTTGCAGCTAAGCGCTGCTAAAGTAAACATAACCGCTCGTCACCCCACAGAAAAGAGGGGCGGGGCAAGCAGAGCTCATTAGCTTTTAAAGGCAAATGCAACAAAACGGATCGCTCACTACCACTGAGAAATTTTAACCAAAGAATGTTATAGACTTCTCATTAAGACCCTAATGAATCATATTAACTTTTGACCCCTTTAACAACTACCTTACTAACTAATAATAAGCAACAAATTAGGAGTTCTTTTGTAAAACTATTAAATAAAATAAATAATTAAATAAATAAATTATGAATGAATGAATGAATAGATAGATTAAAAAAATTAGATGAGATTTAATAAATTAGATTTATTTTTAAGGGATTATTAAACAAGTTTTAATCAAGGTATTACAAGGAGGTGAACAAAGACGAAATTCATTAGAAAAAAAAAATCACATTGATTTTCCTTCTTCCCCTCTCTGATCAATATTTCATGTTTCATGTTAGGAATACTGCAATTTTTCTTTAAAGCCCTGCCCCTTGTTTTTCCGCCCCCCCATCTTGCTTTCGCATCTCCAGTTTTTTGAAAATCCCAATTCCATCCAATTATTGATTTGTTTTTGTTTTCCCTAGACTTGTTTTGTTTGACTTTAAATGTATTCATTATTTTTATAGAAATCTGCTTGTTAAGTGTCCTCTTTATGTTGTGATTTCGAGCCAGGTCATAACATAATAAATTATTAATTATGACATTAATAAAACTCCTGTCCTGTGGCCCTTTGGAAGTTTGCTCAGGCCTCCAGTCCCATTGTTTAAAACAATATGATTTTATAAAAATGCATGGTTTAAAATATAAAAACGATAGTTCACCCAAAACCAGAAATTCTGGCATTAATCAATCACCCTCATGTCGTTCAAAACTCATAAGACCTTTGTTTATCTTCAGAACACAAATTAATATATTTTGATGACATTTGAGAGCCTTCTGACCCTGCATAGACCAGAAAGTCGTGGTACTCTTGTGAATGCATGTTGAAGACTGACATGGAAGAGAAGAAATTGTTGAATAAAGTTGTTTTTTTTGTTTTCTTTGCACACAAAAAGTATTCTTGTACCTTCGTATGATTAAGGTTGAACCACTGATGTCACATGGATTATTTTAATGATGTCCTTACTACCTTTCTGGGCCTTGAATGTGTTAGTTGCGTTGTTGTCAGAAAGGAGTCATAAAGCTCTCGGATGTCATCGGATCTATCTTAATTTGTGTTCCGAGGATGAACGAACATCTTACGTGTTTGGAATGACATAAGGGTGAGTAATCAATGAAAGATTTTTTTATTTTTAGATTTATGTCCCATTAGGTATACAGAAAATGCATTTGTGAGCCATAAAAGTCAGTTAGAATATAAAATGCAATTCTCACTTTCATTTATAACCAAACTGCATGTGAATGCAGCCATATTTATCACTCTAAAACAAGACTGACGACCGTATTCTGCTGCTGTGTGAACACAGCTATTGTGATTAAGCTGCATTTCTCTAAGCTGCAAGGGTGTTAGGCTGAGAAACAGAGAGAGAGAGAGAGAGAGAGAGAGAATGGGGATGCTTTCCTACATTTTGAGAAATCATCTGGAGTCTGTACAAAGCACACGATTTACCCAGTTTATTCCAGGTTTATAAATACTTAATGGAAGCTGACTCGCTGCTTATAATGAGAAATATTGCAGTCTTTGAAAGTGAGAGGAGGATATCTGCATCACACCATCTCAATAATTGATGCACGCAAGACACTTACATTAATCCACTTGGAAAAAGACAAAGAAATTTAAAACACTATATACAGATCCAAATAGAACAAATCGCGACTGTATTTGGCACTGTTAATGGGCCTTTTTCATAAGCTCCTAGCAGAAAGGATATTGCCAAGCGTCTGTAGATACCCACTGGGCCACCGTGAGACGTGACACAAAATAAATGAAGTTGGAAGGAAAAAGGTGCTAAATGCGAACTGTAGGAATACCACAGGGAGTTATTTTGGACACCGTGCAAGAAAAACTGATGGTTGCCACTATTTCAAAACTCTAATGGTTATTTTCTTTTTCTACTTCTGATGAATGAGTCATGCCTGTCTCCCGTCAGCGCACCCTGAGGACAGAGGCTGCGGCAGGACGGCCACAGGTCGGCCTGTTCGTTCTGTCGCTATCTGTCTCCCAGTATGTGTCCAACTACAGAGGCATCGCAGCGTAATCACACCATGCTGGCTTCAATATTTTGACATATGTGAATGGAAAAATATACAGAAGTGTATGTATGATTTCGTCTTTATATGCACAGATGTTTTGCTGTTTGCGTCGCCATATATTATGCAGCCGACCTATGTGTTTTATTTTACATTCTTCTTGTATCTCCGCACGACTGGGTTATTTATTTATTATTTGCAGTTTTGGAACAACATGAGGGTGAGTAATTGATAGAATGTTTCCTGTGATATTTCTATTAATGCTTTAGCATCAATACCATTAACTCAGCGCAAGACCTCATACTGCAAGCTAGGCTTATTTTTTTAACCAATTAGAGCACATGCTCAGCTTTTTTGAACATATTCAGCAAGTCTTATGGTTCAGTGAGGAATTAGGTCTTTGGATTATAAAGCCGATGTTGTTTTTGCCATATGTTCTGGTGCACTGGGTATTTGATTAGATCTTAGATCTTTGTAGCCATGTTTTCTTCTATACAAGCGCCAAACAAATGCACAAAGAATTTGAGCTTCGTTAATAAAAATCGAGCATCAAGACTAAACTAAAGCGCAATAAAGGTTAAGTTACAACTAAAAATATGCACAGTATATAGTGTGGAAGCTGCTTATACTAACCGCACACATAGTAAAAAAACAGGGTCTTTTATTCTTTTAATTGGCCATTTTTGCATTTTACACAAAGCTGCAAATGGCAGTGCTGACTGTTATTCCTAGAATACCTTTTTAATCTGCTATATAAATCATTATTTTTAATTTTCCTAACGAGGTTGTATGGTTGGGCTCTCTGTAAGTCCATATTAGCAGAAAGGTGCTTAACTGTTCATGAATATTTCTAATGCTCTTTTCAATACATTTAACAGCGTATAAATTCAAAGATTAAGGCCAGTTGTCTAGCACATAGAAAACTTATGTAATTAAAATGGAAAAAATGCAAAAACAATTAAAATATAATATTACATATTTTTAACCTTTTGATTATAATAAAATATAATAGAATATCCAGCTTTTTCTTTAATGCACAACCATAAAATTTACAAAAAGGTGGATAACATTTCACACAAAAAAACTGCTCCAGTGTAGTACTCAAAGTACTCAGTACTCAGTGTCGAAGTACTCAAAGACACTCAAAGTGTTCACTGTTGCCAGTGTTTGGAAGAGAAATACGCATTAAATAGTTTGGGTTGAAAGAAGGATGTGCTATTGTTTAAAACAACAATGCGGCACAGTATGCTGCAGCCAGCTAGTTGGTTGTTTGCTGGGAGCATGCTGCTTTCTTACAGTGCCTTCTGTGTTCCTTTGAGAAAGATGTGATGGAGGAACAGCGAGAGCTATCTTACACCATGCTGGCATCCATTTTAAACCCTGCATGGGTCATGCGGAGTACAATGAATGAACAATGAACTTTGACCTTGTAGGCCTTCTCTTGTCATTAGGATTTGTGAGAAGTTGGATAGTGTACTGGAATGTCAAAAGTACAAAGTTGAAACTAAATTAAGACAAAAATGTAATGATATACATTAGCTTTAAAGGACTAGTTCACTTCCAGAATAAAAAAAAAATCCTGATAATTTTCTCACTCCTTATATTCTCATGTCTTTCTTTCTTCAGTCCAAAAAAATGTAAAGGGGTCATCGGATGCCCATTTTCCACAAGCTGATATGATTCTTTAGGGTCTTAATGAAGAGTCTATAATACACTTTGGTTAAAAATTCTCAAGGGTAGTTTAAAACAACACCGTTTTACCTTGTCAAAATGAGCTCTGCAAAAATCAGCCCATTCTGATGGATTGTTCTTTTAAATGCAAATGAGCTCTGCTCGCTCCGCCCCTCTTCTCTCTGTGGAGTGACGAGCTGTGCTCGGATTCTTTACTTTAGCGGCATTTAGCGCATTTAGCTTGTATGTTTCTTAGGAAAGGTGATTGCAGAGATTCATTAAAAAACCCTTATACTTACTTCTGCTGTAGGTAAAGCTAGATCATAAATGATTTGCGTGAACATGGATGCATTTATGTAGATCGGGGGTCACATTCCCTTCACAAACTAACGTAATCCACTGCATCTTCAGAGGCTCAGATGTCAGGAGTAAATGACAACCACTATGTTCATTATTACATCCAGCAACACTACACCTCAATCGCTCAATCTGAGATATTCTTGTCTAACTTACATCCCTGCGATTCGATGCCGGAATCGGTCATTTAAATCGACGATCGGTTATTTAAAAAAAAAAAAAAAAAATAAAAATGTATACACTTTTTAACCACAAATGCTTATCTTGCAGTAGCTTTGACATAGGCGTGACATAGGCGGAAAAAGTACCAACCCAGTGTTTACAAAGCAAACTTGCAAAGAAAGTCAAACTCTCTTTACAAAGAAAGGTAAAACAGCGATGTTGGATGATTTTAAGGTTGGAGAAGAAAATAAGATGAAGTTTTTCGTTCAACCCTACCTTTTTGAACTGGGGTACAAAGATGAAGAACTACCACGCGTAACCTTTCCAACCTTTTCATTTGAGATTAAAAAGTATATTAAGTATATTAAGTTATATATATATATATATATATTTTTTTTTTTTTTAAAGAAAATGACTGATTGTATCACTAGGTAAGCCCCTTATTTCTTGGCTGGGATCATGTAGAGCCCTTGGACCTTTATCCCATTGATTCCCACTAAAGTCCACTGTATGGACACAAATCCTGTAATGTTTTCCTCAAAAACCTTCATTTCTTTTTAACTGAAGAAAGAAATGAACATCATGGATGACATGGGGGTGAGCAAATTATTAGGAATTTTTTATTACTAAATTGCGATATTAAAATGCAGTAAATAAATACATTTTATTATAGATTATTTTTACTGAGAATTCACAACTGGCACAGAGACTGGTGAAATTTCACTAGTATTGGCATCAGCTACTGAAAGTGGTTCAGTGATTTAACCCTATTGTGTAGAATGAAATGTTTTGTCTGACCACACACACATATAGATTCATAGACAGACTAATGTAATTCACTAACCCCAACCAAAGCTGGGACTACCTTTCCCCTCTTCACCACCTCATCACTTTGGTAACTATGACAACCACATCATCCTCACCAATGTATGTCTCTCTCTGTTTCTGCTCAGTATTCTTCTCATACTAATGTCACAGTGTGTCCTCTTCTGTAAGAATCGTCCAATAGTAGGTTATAAGGTATCTCTGGAAAAGCTATTGAACTGCAATTTAACACTACTATATTTCTTACCCAAACCCACTGTCTTTCCACCACAAACTGTTCCTGAGAAGCAAAACCAATTATAGCTTTTACAAATCAGATTCTTCAATTTCATGGTTTGCTTAACAAACGGAAGCATCCCTAAGCAGAACGGATGAATATTCACGATAAACACACTAACAATCAAGTAAACAGTCCTTATTACAGATGTAAGTAATAAAATCATATCATACTAGTGCATAATCTCACATTTAAGGGGACATTAGATGCCCGTTTTACACAGGTTGGTATGATTCGTTAGGGTATTCATGAAATATCCCCAACATATTTTTGGTTAAAATTCCTCAGTGGTCGTGTAAAACAACACATTTTTATCCTGTGAAAAACAGCTCTGCTCACAGAGACCCATTTTGGTGCATGTCTCTTTAAATGATAATGAGCTCTGCTCACCCTTCTCTTCTTTTGTTGTGTTTTTGAAGACACATTACTATCATAACAAAACTAATCCACTGCACTGATGTTGGGAGAAAATGAAGACTTTTTCATCCAACTACAAAACACCTGCATTGCTTTCAAGACATTGTCGCTACAGCTGCTCAAGCGTGGCGATAATGGCAGACAGCATACAATGGGCTGAGGGCAGAAATATGCTAATACAGAACAGCCAATTAGCGGATGTGGGCGGGGCCTGACCAATGTGACATCATACTGCTCAGAAAATCAAAACGGCTTGATATTTGAGACTATTTATGTTTTATGTGGATTTAAAAAAGGAGCAATATGGTAAGACACACTAATTTGCAATATCAAGCAGCAAAAAAAGCTGTTTGTACTAGAGATGCAACAATACAGTTAGTCCACAGTTTAATACGTACCTCGGTTTTTAACCACAGTTTTCGGTTCGGTTCTGATATCTTGCCACTTCAGTGTGGGGTTTTTTTTTTGCAACAAATTAACAAAATACTCCCGTAAACCTCTGTACACTGGAAAAAGTGTGGTTTATTATATGTCTGCTTAATTTTTCTTTTGAGAGAGGTATTATTTTCTCGATTTTTACACAAAATAGAATGGGTTTCATTCATACTGGATGCCAGAGGGCACCCTCGTGCAAAAAAAACACATATGCTTCAAAGAAGTATCACTGATGACATTCTGTTCCAGCTTCTCTAATATGGATAAAGGCATCGCTATTGCTGTAACTGAATAAAAACAAGACATAACGTTAAACGTTTTTGAATGATGAAATGTAAGGACAATAAACACTCGTCTGCAATAATATATGGTTTATCTGTGTTCTTCAAGCCATCTTGAGTATTTTCATAAGCCATTGCTAGTCGACATACATTGAATATGAATATAGAATTTATTGTCTGCCTCATTCTGTGATAAGAATCCACATCAGATCACATAATGAAGTTATTTATAGCTTGTTTTTATAACTCTTTTTTTGGACAACAGGTTTAGAAAGGCTTATCATTGCATGCCATTAGAATTGACGATGCTCTGCGTGTGTTGCTTTTTTCAAATATAAGCGGGGAAGTGTTTCCTCATTTTAGCACGTGCCATCGCGGGCAAACATACAGCAAATTCTGAAAGAAATAAAACAAGGAAGTTATTTACATTAAAAACTGAAAAACCGCAATTCACAAGTGCAGAATCGTGGATGTTGTACCGAACGGTTCAGTATTATATTGAGAATTGTGACATCCCTAGTTTGCACAGCGAAAAATAGCTGGATGCACATGAGACCGGAAGCCAGGCACATAAAATAAAAAAATAAAAAAAAGGAGTGAATGGATTATCATTGTAGGGTGGTTGTGTCCACACCCTTTTTTTTTACACATTCTTTTAATTTACTAATTACACCTAAATAATCGGCAGTACCAACTGACCCTTCGCAAACAGCTTGACTGACAGGCGATCTGACCAATCATCAAGCCATTCTGTCCGACAAACAAATCAGACAGGAGAGTAGATTAATTTCAGAGGACTTAAACTTGAAAAACTGTGTATTGACGTCTCCGCAGTTGAAATACGTCCTGATGTTCATTCATGTTTTTTTGTGCTTTAAGTAATGAAGAAAAGACAATTCATGTGTTGATTAATCTAATACGGCAATACAGTGATCTCTCACGACACATTAAAAAACAGTATTGTTTGAATTTTCTTAAAACATAACATTTTAAAGCTGAGACCTTGTTTCATACCAGATGTAACCTTCTCTGTCTTATCTGTCGGCGTGTTGTCAGTTTCCTCTTTGTTCCACAATGTATTTTTCACTGCGTGAGAACATGATGTGTAGTGTGAGAGCGACATTGTTTGTCAGACATAGCAACAGTAACTAAGGAGAGCAGGTTTTTACGAAGAGTCAATTACTGTAGTGTACTGTAGTTTTTGTGAATGTGTCTTAGCTCTTCTCTGTAGTAATGTACCTCCAGTACTCTGGGCCAGTGTTCAGAGTGCTGACATGCTGATAGTGTATGCAGATCTGCGTGTATTTGACTTCCCTCACCGTGCAAACTGAATTGCATATTTCTGATTTCTTTTCTGACCCAAGTAATATATTCCAGGGTCGTCTGGTAGGCGGTAAAATGCTGGATTTGTCTGATGATAGATGGCATGCCTTTATGTACATGTCACTGCATTTGATTTCAATGTGTAAATGAATTAGTACAAAAATGCTTGAGAGGCAAAATATTTATGTTTTGCTCCCACGTGCCAGCATATTGCTGCAAAAGAAACATTAATGAATACATAGCCATAAGAGAGTGTGTGTGTAATATAGCTCTGCTGCATTCTGGATTTCAAAGCCATATGGGTTTGAAATGACATGGGTGTAATTATTGCTTTTATAAGAAAATTAACAGCAAACCCATTCATTTAAAATGAATGGTTATGTTTCTGAGAATCATACAATTACATTAGAAACTTAACATGCATTCCTATATATATATATATATATATTAAAAACTCTAGTTTTACAGTTTGCGTTTGCCATCTCTGAGTGGATTATTCAATCGGTCTGGTAAAAATGTATGAAGTCCATATGCGGCATGCATCAAAGGAACTCACTCAGTCATGATATTTTTCATTTTACACTTGAAAATTCTTATTGGTAGAAGAGCTCAGGCTAACAGCACAGATTTTATACTCTTTACTTCTTCAAAGCTTTACTGCAACAGAGACAAATTTGCCAATGTGATGGGACACTGCAGCTGCACTTGTACAAATGTGTGCCTTAGTATTGCAAGGATCAAGGATTCAGATGAAACTTCAAAATGTACAAAAAACAATTCAAGAAATGTAAACATTTTGGCCAAGCTGAAAGATTCAGATATAGAATTAGAGACTCACCTGTATATGATGCAGGCACTGTTACGACACGTGTCACAGTTGGCTGTATCCTGCCCAGTTCGATAAGACAGTCTGTGAAAAAATAGTGCAGAAACAATAGAATTATAAATATATTAAAATAGAAAACAGTTATTGTGCTGATATTTCACAATACTACTGTTTTATTGTGTTTCAGATTACAAAAATGCAGCTTTGGTAAGCATACAATATACAGTTATATTTAATTCAATAAATGTTTTTATTGATTTACAGCCTTAATTATTTCTTCCGCATTGGTATCTATTATTAACGCAGGGCCTCTTGCAGATTATTGTTTTATTCTGCCCTGTGCTCAGGATTTCTATATATTATTTCTTGATGGAAGACACTGGGATTGAATTCCCTGTATCTATCCGCTGTTCATTTGTGGCCCTTGGGCCTCAGCAGCATTAATGTATGTACAAGGGGATGATGGATCATGCAGTAGGCTGGCATACTTGAAGTGGTTTTGATATATTATTTGTGTGCTAATGTGGCACAGTGACACATGCCTAGCATTTCTCCAGAGACAATAACAGGGCTGCACCCAGCAGCCATGCAGTTATGCATTTTCATTAAAGCTTAATGAAAGCCTAATTGGATCACTTTATCCCTCTGAGCGCTCAAGTGTCAGGATGGTCATTGATATTCTGCATCGGGTTCGATCTGACGTTGCTGAGGAGTTCACGACGACAGTGGTTACACACATTATGTCCAAACGTAGAGCGATGTTTTGCTGCAGCAATGCAGTCGGCACAAACTGCACCTGAACTGAGCTTTTACTTTACTTGCTTATAGACTAAAATAAATGATATTTTTAGCATAATGATATTTTTCCCCGTCTGCTCAGAATCAGGGCACTACGTGATGGTAGGAGAGAGCTGTACTTAAAAGGAAGAAAATCAATATGTTCAATATGATCTGGAATAAACGAGAATGAGATGAGATTGAACCCTTCCTCATGGCAGAATGACTGGAGAAGAATTATTATAAAGGTCAGGAAGGGCAACGAATTATTGGTAGTCAGAGTGACCCAAAGAATAGCCAATGTGTGCGGGCTGATGTGTGTTTAGAAATGTACATGAAAAATTGGTCATCATTTACATACAAAACTGAATGTTTTTTTTCTCTGTGGAACACAAAAAAATGATAAAAATTCAGTGGGGTCCAGTGTAGGCCTGCGCGATACGTATTGTATACGATAATATCATTGTTAACAATGTGTGAGCTGACAATATGGAGTATGTCACTCACATTGTGAAAAGCAATTCAGTACTGAACGAATTTTGAATGAATTGTTTAACTAAATGATTTAATGACTTACTCATTAAAGGATAAGTCCACTTCCAGAACAAAAATGTACAGATAATGTACTCACCCCCTTGTCATCCAAGATGTTCATGACTTTCTGTCTTCAGTTACGTTTTTTGAGGAAAACATTTCAGCATTTTTCTCCATATAATGGGAAAATATTTCAGCAAAATGCAGTTTTTTCTCAAATGATCCCAAATGGACTGTAAAGGATCCCAGCCGAGGAAGAAGGGTCTTATCTAGCAAAACGATCGTTATTTTCATAAAAATAATACAATTTACATACTTTTTAATGTCAAACATTCGTCTTGTCTCTGCCTTAACTGTTTTTCTCGGTTCATGTCGAAAATCTCCCATTTCATGTTCTCCCTCTACTTCAAAATCATCCTATATCGCTGTTTTACTTTTTTTGTTAAGGGTGTTTGATCCTCTTTGCATGTTCACTTTGCAAAGACTGTGTCGGTACTTCAGCAGTGATGTAGGATGAATTTTAAATGATTTTTGAAGTTGAGGGAGAAAATACGATTGTTTTTCAGCATACCCTAACCAGAATACACTGTGTTCAGGGAGAGCAAGACAAGACGAGCATTTGAGATTAAAAAGTATTTAAATCTTCCTCGGCTGGGATCGTTTACAACTGCATTTGGGATCGTTTGAAGCTACATTTAAACTGCATTTTGGAAGTTCAAAATTGAGGCACTATGGCAGTCCATTTTATGGAGAAAAATCCTGAAATGTTTTCCTCAAAAAACAATTTCTTTACGACTGAAGAAAGAAAGTCATGAACATCTTGGATGACAAGGGGGTGGGTATATTATCTGTAAATTTTTGTCCTGGAAGTGGACTTCTCCTTTAAGCCACTAGGCACAATTCTATTACCCTTCAAAATGCGTAAATTGAACTTGTAATTTTAAAAAAGACCTAATTTTGCAAAAACTCCCATATATCGCAAAAAAGTTTTAATACTCGTATGAGGTGGTTTTCCAGGCAGTTCGGTTTGTTTGTTTTTTGCTGTAACTGTAATGGAGACCATTTTTTTGCATTTACAGATCACCTGTCGTATGTAAAAATCACACAATCCTACTTTAATGTACTATAAACTCAGAGAAACACTGTATACGTGGCCACTCTCAACTATAAAGGGCTTTTCTTGCCATTATTTCTTGGATAACCCATTATTTACACTGCACACGTCTGCGGCACATTATGGTTCCAACGCCACCACCGGAGCTGATCGCTGCCACTGTAATCAATGCTTGTGTTTATACCAGCAGCGCCGTGGCACGTTTCAGAAGCGTCCCCAGAACTGGCTCTCCTCACTGCTTCGCAAAGATATATTCAGTCAAAAGTTTTTGAACATAAAGATTTTTAATGTTTTTTTTTAAAATAAGTCCCTTCTGCTTATCAAGCCTGCATTTATTTGATCCAAAGTACAGCAAAAACATAATTTTGAATTGTTTTTACTATTTAAAATAACCATTTTCTATTTGAATAAAACACACACACACACACATATTTGAATGGTATAGTGTATAATGTTACAAAAGCTTTTTTATTTCAGTTAAATACTGACTTTGGATCTTTCTATTCATCAAAGAATCCTGAACAAAAATGTACTGTTTTATGGTTTATATATTGATAATGTAATAATAATAAAAATGTTTCCTGAACAGCAAATCAGTATATTAGAATGTTTTCTAAAGGATCTTGTGACACTGAAGACTGGAGTAATGATGCTAAAAACTTAGCTTTGATCACAGGAATAAAAGACATTTTAAAATATATTCATATAGAAAGCAGTTATTTTAAATAGCAAAAATATTTCACAATATTACTGCTTTTGCTGTATAAAATATTGGATAAAATAAATGCAGGCTTGGTGAGCAGAAGAGAACTCTTTACAAAAAAAAAAAAACATTAAAAATCCTACTGTTCAAAAAGTTTTGACTGGTAGTGTACACGTATATGTCTCCTTTGACTAAAAATAATGACTAGTTCGGTGGCTGCAACATGTGTAAACATATACCGACATCCATTGCCATGACTTATCGCAAGAGGAAAAAATTACGTTTTAGTCGCATAACATAGGTTAATGGAAACGCCTTCATTAACAACTGTATTTTATCAACATTTATAAAATATTGCAAGTTTTGCATAAATCTGCAATGGAAATGCAGATAGTGACTTGCCTCCACTTGTGTTTTGGGTTTTATATTTTAATATATATTCATAAATATATACATGTAAATATGTAAACTACAACCACATTTAAAGCACTTAAAAGCAAAATAATAAAAGTTGACACACTCAGTAAAATATAGTCTAATTATCGTTAAAAATAGCCTAATCACAGCAGTGTGCATCTATGAAGGATGTAGGCTGTCAAACATACACAACTGTTAGCCAATCACAGCAGTGGGCGCTTACTTCCGAGTCTATTCAAACAGAGCGTTCTGAGGGGGTAAAAACAGGACAGAAATAGCCTATTACTTCTAAATTATGTTTTTTGATGTAAAATCTTGATAACATTGTAAGTGGACCTCAAAGAACAATACAAAATAATACACAAGGCAGTTCAAGACCCCTTTAAACCAAGTGTCACTAGCTGGTAGCTCGTTTGTTATCTACGATGATCTACCAACTTACACCAGTTACTACCCAGCTTAGACCAGCTAGAAACCATGTTCCAAAACAGCTATGGAATAATTTAGAGTTGCTATGTCCCTTTCTCCTCAGCGAAAGTGTGAATGTGTGAAGCATACAGTAATATAATGTATATATCTCAGTTCTTTTAAAATAAGTATTGATCAGACTGTGTGTGTCACTGAATCACACAAGTGCTTTGTGTTTTTTCCCTGCGAGCTGGCTCTCAGTTATTGCAGACATCAGCTCTGTTGAAAGACACACTCTGCCCTCTCTCGCTGGAGGTGTGCCCTGAGTGTGCAGGGAGGTGGCACACTGCTACGTTCCTGGAATAACCTGTGAAAATCTGACACTGGCAGCAGAAGCACGTCTACTCACGGTGTAATAGCCTGCTAATGTTTCTTTCTAACGTGAATACACAATGGTATGTCGCTGAAATTCAACGAATGCTATTAGGACATACTCGTGTTTGCACATGCTAATGAAAATGATACGTGACAATGTCAGTAAGAGCGGCATCTGATGATACTCATACTGAAGTCTCTTGACTTCAGACAAAAATATGCGCTGGAAGCTGCTCATGGATAATTCATTTGTTGATCATCAAAGACAGAATATACAGAGAAGAACTACATTTTTATATTATGTAAAAGAAATGGGAGTGATGCTTGCCTAGGATTGGGAACCAGGAACTGGTTGATGTTTGATTCCTGGTAACAGTTCTGACATTTGTGGAGGGACAAAACACCATTACTAAAATACTTGGACTGTTTCCAGCAATATTTATTTAACAATGCAGAAACACAGATATAGGATATTTGGGCAAAGCACACAACATGACCAGTTTAGTCTGATTCCTGAACGAATCACTTGTATATTCTTTGCAGTGAAATAAGACAGCGCAGTTCTGTTTGATTACAGAACAATAACTCTTTATGAGTTGGTTAATTTTTAGTGAATCAAAAACATACGGTGCAACCAGTATAGTCTGATTCCTGAACTAATGACTCTTTTGAACTAATTCTTTTTAATGAATTAAAAGCATATGGCACAAACACTGTCTGTTTAGTCTGTTTACAGAAAGAGTGACTCTTATGAGTCAGTTATTTTTTAAAGCGAGTCAAAAAAGTTGTTTAGCGAGCTGTTTAGAGAACAAAAACTCCTTTAACTTCCTTTTTGGTGAATCATAAACACAGCACAGCCTGTGTAGTCTGATTCCTGAACGAATGACTCGTATGTTCTTCGCATTGAATCAAGACACAGTGCAACCCATTTAGTTTGTTTAGAGAATAATGACTCTTTATAAATTGGTTCCTATTTAGCAAATCATAAACAGGGAACTGGTGTAATGTGTTTACAGAAGGAATGACTGAGCCAGTTCTTTTTAGTGAATCAAAACAGCCTATCCACTACAGTCTGATTCCTGAACGAATGACTCGTATGTTCTTTGCTGTGAATCATGACGCACAGCACAACCAGTTTAGTTTGTTTAGAGAACAATGACTCTTTAAGAATTGGTTTCTATTCAACGAAGCAAATTTGTGGTGCAACCAGTGTAGTCTGTTTACAGAAGGAATGAGTCTTATGAGCCAGTTCTTTTTAGTGAATCAAAACACACAGCCTAGCCATAGAACGCAAACACTGTCTTTTTAGTCCGCTTGCAGAAAGAGTGAGTCTTATAAGCTGGTTAATTTTAGAGAATCAAATAACCCAGTGCAACAAATGTAATTTGTTTAGAGAACAAAAGCTCTTATGACTTGGTTCCTTTTTGGAGAATCATAAACATACGGTACAACCAGTGTAGTCCGTTTACAGAACAAATGACTCTATGAGCTAGTTCTTTTAGTGAATCAAAACACACAGCACAGCCAGTGTAGACTGATTGCAGAACGAATGACTCATATGTTCTTTGCAGTGAATCAAGACACAGAGTGCAACCAGTTTAGTTTGTTTAGAGAATAGTGACTCTTATGAGCCAATCCTTTTTAGTGAATCAAAAACATACGGCACAACCAGTGTAGTCTGATTTCTAAACTAATGACTCTTATAAGCTAAGTCTTTTTAATGAATTAAAAGCATATTGCAAAAACACTGTCTGTTTAGTCTGTTTACAGAAAGAGTGACTCTTATGAGCTGGTTAATTTTAGCAAATCAAAAAAAACTCAGTGCAACAAATGTAATTCGTTTAGAGAACAAAAACTCTTATGAACTGGTTCCTTTTTGGTGAATCATAAACATGCAGTGCAACCAGTGCAGTCAATTTACAAAACTAATGACTGCCATGAACCATTTCTGTAGTGAATCAAAACATACAGCCTAGCTAGTGTACTCTGATTCCTGAACGAATGACACGTATGTTCTTTGCATTGAATTTAGTTTGTTTAGAGAATAATGACTCTTTATGAACTGGTTCCTATTTAGCGAATCAGAAACATTCAGCGAACCAGTGTAATATGTTTACAGAAGGAAAGACTCTTATGAGCCAGTTCTTCTTAGTGAATCAAGCACAACCAGTGTAGTCCAATTCCTGAACTAATGACTCTTATGAGCTAATTCTTTTAATGAATTTAAAGCATATAGCGCAAACACGGTCTGTTGAGTCTGTTTACAGATAGAGTGACTCTTATGAGCTGGTTCATTTTAGCGAATCAAAAACTCAGCGTAACAAATGTAATTCATTTAGAGAACAAAAACTCTTATGAACTAGTTCCTTTTTGGTGAATCATAAACATGCAGTGCAACCAGTGTAGTCCATTTACAGAACAAATGACTCTTATTAACCAGTGTATTCTGATTCTTGACTTGATTCTGACTCGTATGTTCTTCGCATTGAATCAATACACACAGTGCAACCAGTTTAGTTTGTTTAGAGAATAGTGACTCTTATGAGCTGATTCTTTTTAGTGAATCAAAAACATATGGCACAACTGGTGTAGTCTGATTTCTAAACTAATGACACTTACGAACTAATTCTTTTTAATGAATTAAAAGCATATGACACTGTCTGTTTAGTCTGTTTACAGAAAGAGTGACTCTTATGAGTTGGTTCATTTTAGCAAATCAAAACACCCAGTGCAAACAATGTAATTTCTTTAGAGAACAAAAACTACGTTGTTTCTTTTTGGTGAATCATAAACATATGGTACAACCAGTGTAATCCATTTACAGAGCAAATGACTCTTATGATTTTGTTCTCTCTAATGAATCAAAAGCACAATATATAAAACCAGTCTAGTTGTCTTACTAAAAAACAGACTCTTTTAAGTGAATCAGAAACACACAGCATAACCAGTGTAGTTTGCTTAGAGAACAAAAAAAAAAACTCCTATGAGTTGGCTCCTTTTTGGTGAATCATAAACATGTGGTGCGAACAATGTAGTCTGTTTACAGAATGTGTGACTCTTATAAGCTGGTTATTTTTAATGAGTCAGAAAGATATGGTGCAATGTGCAAAATATGGCTCTAATGGGTTGGTTACATTTAGTGAATTAAACACATTTTAGCTTGCATCTATTGGATAGACTTGACCAGTGGTGACTGGTTGTTTACATGAAATTTTGTTAGAGCTGCAATTAAATATATTGTTTTAATTATATTTCTTAAATATATTAAAATGTGAATTGAAACCATAACCGTTAAATTCTTCACAATTCTCTTCCCGATGTTTGCCCATTTAAAATTGGCTGCAAATGCTTGGGTATTGCTGTGTGGGTGCTATGGTGTTCGGAGTGTTTTTGTGTACCTTAGCAGCACTAATAAGCATCGCTGACTGATACTTAATTGCGTTCTCGTGTAATGTGCATGCTTGGAAATGCACTATAAGTGTAAAGGAATCCAAATGCCCTCAAACCACAGCAGTGCATGCCTTGTGGAATCCCATTTTCATCCAGACACTGACAATCTGTTGCTGTCTGGATAGGCTGTGGAAGTCATTGACACACTAATGAGCCAGTCGTGATAATGATTAAAAAGCAGTTCAGGCGGCTGGATCTCCATTTGGAGACATCACCCAGTGACTGTCCTTGGAAAGTACTGCAGTAAAAAAAAAAACTATCGTCTAATATAATGGTGAAATGAGCCTCGGCGAGTGGAACAAAATGCGTTAAAGTACTTGTGGAGAAAATGATGTATTGTTGGTAATTTGAAGCATCAGCAATGTTGAAGCAACACAAAATCTTCATTTATTCCTCCTCGACAATTATCTTGCAACTGCCTCCATAAAAAACAAGAAACTCATGCCAGCATTTTTTTTTTTTTTTAGTTTTGCATATATAATAGGAGTGTACCACAGCAAATAAGATAATATACACGACCGTTCATAAGTTTGGTGTTAGCTGTGATAAAGCAAAATGCAGTAAAAACTGAAACGCTGTGAAACATAGTAACTTAACTTTTTTTCTATTTTAATAAAATATAAAATGTAATTAACTCCTGTGATGACAAAGCTGGGTTTTTAGGAATCATTACTCCTGTCTTCAGTTTCCCACTCGCAAATGGCAATTCACACTGCCATTCAAAAGTTTGGGATCACTACGATTTTTAATGTTTCTAAAGAAGTCTTTTCTGCTCATCAAGGCTGCTTTTATTTAATTAAAGACAGAAAACTGTAATATTGTGAAATATTGTTTTCTATTTTAATATACTTTAAAAAGTAATTTATTCCTCTGATGCAAAGCTGAATTTTTAGCATCATTACTCCAAATGATCCTTCAGAAATCATTCTAATATACTGATTTATTATCAGTGTTGGAAACACTGCTTAATATTTTTTTGAAACCTGTAATGCTTTTTTCAGGATTATTTGAATAAAATGTTAAAAAAAAAATTGAAAGAAATTAATACTTTTATTCAGCAAGGATGTGTTAAAGTGATAAAACGTGATAGTAAAGACTTATACTGTTGGAAAAGCTATCTATTCTGAAAAAATGCAGTTTTAACTTTTTATTCATCAAAGAATCCCGATGAAAGTATCACAGGTCGCAAAACATTATTAAGTAGCACAACTGTTTCCAACATTGACTATTAATCAGCATATTATAATGATTTCTGAAGGAATAAATGCTGATGAAAATTTAATTTTGAATCACAGAAATAAATTATATTTTAAATTATTTTAAAACATTAAAAAACATTTAAAAAAAAATCTTACTGATCCCAAACTTTTGAACAGCAGTGTATGTACATATTTCAAATTTCTATATATTAAATATTTTGTCATATGAAGAAAAAAATACATATATGAAACCTATTAGAAATTGGAACAAATTAATATTTTAACATATATATGTAGTCCATAGTGTCACATGATCCTTCAGAAATCACTGTATTATGCTGATTTATCATCAATGTTGGAAACAGTTGTGCTGCTTATTATTTCTTTGGAACATGTAATACTTTTTTTTCGGAATTCTTTGATGAGTAAAAAGATAAAAGGAACAGCATTTATTTAAAATAATACAAATATATCTTTTCTAACAATATAAGTATTTACTATCACTTTTTTTTATTATTTTAACACATCCTGTGACACTGAAGACTGGAGTAGTCATGCTAAACAATTCAGCTTTGCATCACAGAAATAAATTCTATTTTAAAGGATAATTACAATAGAAAAGCAATATTTTAAAATGCAATAATATTTTTCCAATATTACTGTTTTTTTCTGTATTTTAAATCAAATAAATGCAGCCTTGGTGAGCAGAAAAGGCTACTATAAAAAAAAAAAAAAAAAAAAACATTAAAGATCTTACTGATCCCAAACTTTTGAATGGCAGTGTATATACAGTACATACTACTTACTATTGGGATTTTATATACTTGGATCACTTATGTTCATCATTCAAGAGAATGCATGTATGTGAACATTAAATAGGTAAAATACATTCCAATACCGCTCTTTGATATAGGGCAAATTATTTATTTACAATCCATTCACTTTGATCATTAAAGGATAAGTCCATTTCCAAAACAAAGATTCACATATAATGTACTCACCCCCTTATCATCCAAGATGTTCATGTCTTTGTTTCTTCAGTTGTAAAGAAATTATGTTTTTTGAGGAAAACATTTCTTCATCTTTCTTCATATAATGGACTGATATGGTGCCCCAATTTTGAACTTCCAAAATGTTTAAAAGTTTAAATGTGGCTTCAAACGATCCCAAATGCAGCTGTAAACGATCCCAGCCGAGGAAGAAGGGTCTTATCTAGCGAAACGATCGGTTATTTTAATTAAAAAAATTCAATTTAAATACTTTTTAATCTCAAACGCTCGTCTTGCCTTGCTCTCCCTGAACTCCGTGTATTTTGGTTCAAGACAGTTAGGGTATGTCGAAAAACTCCAATCGTATTTTCTCCCTCAACTTCAAAAATCATTTCAAAATCATCCTACATCTCTGCAGAAGTACTGACCCAGTCTTTGCAAAGTGAACATGCAAAGAAGATCAAACACCCTTAACAAAAAAGGTAAAACAGCGATATAGGACGATTTCGAAGTTGAGGGAGAACATGAGATGGGAGTTTTTCGACATACCCTAACTGTCACAAACCAGAAAAAAAAAAAAAGTCCAGGCAGAGTAAGACAAGATGAGCATTTGGCATTAACAAGAATGTAAACTGTATTATTTTTGTTAAACTAACCGATCGTTACGCTAGATAAGACCCTTCTTTCTCGGCTGGGATCTTTTACAACAGCATTTGGGATTGTTTGAGGCCACATTTAAACTGCATTTTGGAAGTTCAAAATCAGGGCACCATATCAGTCCATTACATGGAGAATCTTGGATGACATGGGGTTGAGCACATTATTTGTAAATTGTTATCCTTTAAATTTTTCCAAAAATATTCTATCTTTCTTTGATTCTAACTGCTAATTATATAATAATACTGAGTTTAACATTGGTGGTGATTTTTACATACTCTGGTCTTAAATTCTGTTAGACTGATGACTCAGCACACAGATTATATGGTGTGGTCCTGTAGTATTTTCCTACGCCAAACTACAACCCGTGAAAGCTAACTAACTGGCTAAAATTCCAGGTGCAGCACAACTCTATCAGCACTAAAAGCTGGCTTAACACCTAAAGGCTGTACCCCGGTGTTCCAGAGGCATCCATGCCAGGGCTCCCGAGTGCTTGGCATTTTAAGCTCTGCCCACCCTGGCTGTCAGCAGCATGTAGATGCTTTGTTTGCACTAAAAGCGCTGCACTCAGACAGAGAGGAACATCAAACCCTTGGCTCTGGCTGGTTTAACCCAGGGAGACTGGCTGGGCTTTCATATGCCCACACTGAGCCACTCATCGGTTCTGAGCTCAGCTGCTCTGATGACACCTAGCATGTGGGAGTGCAGGCGTGGAGGTCCTGCCTCTAATAATAGGCCCCACACTCATTGTGAAAGATGGGAGCTACACATACACACAAAAAAAAACAGACACACTATCTCCTTCCGAAGATGAAAGGGCTGCCTGATGAGGCGCTGCTAATTGAGGCTGTTTGAGTAGTGGTTTTGTGCTCTGAAAATACACCCTGCTTTTCTCACTCCTGGCTTGGGATTAAAAAGAAGTCTGGCGCTCTTTAGACGGTGAGTTAGGTTTGAGAGCCATTACCTGCCCAAAGCAATGCCTGAAGGACCTTAAGTGCTGAGGCTGTGGGTTTTAGACCAGTTCTGAGTGGCCAATTTGACTCATTTCAAGGGATTTTTAGGGTAAGATATTGTATACACAAATTCAGCCATCTGCTGTTTACAAGATCTCTGCCATACTAAAGGGGCAATAATATGGCAGACGTAAAGTGGCTACCTTTTAGAAATGGATCATAACTGACACCTCACTGAGCCCAGATATAAAATATCATGGACAAATCTTACCTCAGAAACTGTTGTCATTTTCAAGAACCTTTGGTTGTCTTACATCAGTCTATAGAAGACTTCAGTGTTTGGATAGTTTCAAAGAGTAATTTCAGAGAAATTATCCAGAACCATGGCCAAATGTTGTTGTCAGTTCACTCATAATAGGCCAGAAAGGATACAAGCCTTTTTTTTTTTTTTTTTTTTTTGTCAGTTGGAATTGCTTTTGAGGCTTCAGACAGATTTGACTAAGAAGCACTGCCTTGAATTTGATTTTTAATCACATTATGGCCTAATTTAACAATAAAAAAAGCAATGCATCAAATAAAAATGTCACAATTTATTCAAACCCATGCAGAAATAATATCCAATCCAATTAGTAGTGCTTTATTATGCTAATACTTTTTTTAAAATAATAAATTATTTTTTAAAAATGGAG
This sequence comes from Labeo rohita, assembly GCF_022985175.1. NCBI lineage: Eukaryota > Metazoa > Chordata > Actinopteri > Cypriniformes > Cyprinidae > Labeo > Labeo rohita. The sequence continues at coordinate 21,031,970 of NC_066885.1, read as the reverse complement.
CAGAAATCTCTAGTTTATTCCTAAGACGTTCTGTAAAAGTTTTTTGTGAGTGAATCTTTTATTCGTCTAGGTTTTAATGACAATTTACAAGAAAAAACAATCTCAAAACATGAATGCTAAATTGGTTTTACATTTCAACCTCATTTACCAATTGTTTATTAAATTTAATTATCATTTTTATAAATATAGTATTAAGTTAACTAAGGATTAGTTCACTTCAAAAAGTGTTTAGTTGAAAAGAAATTAAGTTTTTTGTGGAAAACATTCCAGGATTTCCAGGATCAATGGGCTGAAGAGCCAAACTACAGCTTTAATACAGCTTCAAATGGTTCTACACGATCCCAGACAAGAAATGGGGGTCTTATCTAGCAATTCAAATTATTGGTAATTTTATACAAAAAAAAATAAAATGTATATACTTTTTAATAGGGTCGTGCGATGGACAAAAAACAAATCCTGATAATTCTCATGTCAAATTTTTATTTCTTTCAAGTTTAAAGGCAGATTTTTGCTCCAACGTGAAAGTTGTAAAAACAAATGCTTAACTGTTGGTTTGAACTATTCTTTATGGTCACTCTTAGTTCTACATGTTCTAATAAGTAATATTGCTTTTAAATCAAGAAAAAGGCTTGTGTTTCCTCATAATATTAATAATTATCTTTTTTTATATATCATTTTTTTTTTTTTTTTTTTTTTTTTTTTTTTTTCTCTCTTAGAAATACACATTTGATAGTAGAGTTAGGGTAATATTGGTAAACAGTGTAGCAACCTCATTTTTATATGATGAAATGTAATTATTCTGACCGTTTGAGTTTTTTTCTTTTTTTTTTAAATTAACCATTGGTCTTTCATAGTAGTATACATTTAAAACTTTCCAATGTGATTCCATAATGCACAAAGTTGCAGATGCACTAGTGCAAGATGAGCATTTGTGGTTAAAATGTATAGAAATGTTTATTTTTTTAGAAAATGACAGATCGTTTTGCTAGATAAGACCCTCGGCTGGGATCGTGCAGAGCCCTTTGAAGCTACACTGAAACTGCAGTTTGGACCTTCAATCCTCTGATCCCCAATGAAATCCACTATATGGAGAAAAATCCTGAAATGTTTTCTTCAAAAGCCTTAAATCACTGCAATAATGATTTTTTTCTGAATAGATTTCATTTCTATAAAAAAAATAACAACAAAACCAGTCATTGAGATTTTCTACATTTATACATCATCTGAAAGCTGAATAAATAATCTTTCCATTGATGTATGGTCTGCTGATAGAACAATATTTGGCTGAGATACAACTATTTGAAATCTGAGGGTGCAAATATATCTTAATATTGAGAAAATCACCTTTAAAGTTGTCCAAATGAATATTACATATTACTAATCTAAAATTAAGTTTTAATATATTTACAGTAGGTTTTTTACAAAATATCTTCATGGAACATGATCTTTACTTAATTTCCTAATGAGTATTGGCATAAAAGAAAAATGTATAATTTTGACCCATACAATGTATTTTTGGCTATTGCTACAAATATTCCCCAGCGACATAAGACTGGTTTTGTGGTCCAGGGTCATATATATGTATTGCAAAAAAATAGAAATCTTACTGACCTCAAACTTTCAAACGGTAGTGTACTTGTATTTAAAAAAACATACGCCTAATGGTGTGTTCACATCAAACGCAAATTTAATTATTTGCGCCAGTAGATTACATACGAAGTCAATGCAAAGACGCAAAGAGGCAAATTCGTGTTGGGTGACGCAAATAACGTGAAATGCGGGGCGCGTTTCCCGCGAAAACATGATTTTTGCCCTTAAACACGTCTTCCACACAAGTTCAAAAAATTTAACTGGAGGGGAAAATTCCCGCAAGCCAATCAGCGAAGTGACGCGAAGTGAGCGAGTGACGCGTTTGGTGTGAACGCACCATAAGACTCCTTTTGGATGTCTACCAGGGATTAAGAGCTGCTAATATCTTTAGAACCCTCTCTCATCGACCTTTACTAAATAAACTGTCACGTCCTGTCCAGGCAACAGCTGAGGCAGGCACTTCTAAGCTTCCAGCATCCCAACCAGAAGAGACGTCCACTTAATGGAAGGGCATTATTAAACATGAGGAGCACTGATTGTATCGAGTTCTTTCCTCTCATCGGGCGGGCCGTCAGAGGCGGCAGGGAGAAAGTAAGGCTGGCTCTGTGCCTGCGGAGCATCAGGTATTAGAGAATGCAGGATGACATCTGACATTGAAGTGTCCCCGTGTTGCTGCGCAAGAGGCTTTCAACAGGCACCGAAGCATCTTTTCACCTCATCTGCTTCCCAGGTTCCAATTTCAACAGTCACCACAACCCATAACCCTGAATTCTTTGCCACTCACCATAGATGCTGACATGGAAATGGAGCTGAAGTGTATTTAAAAGCTTTAAACAGTTGTTATAAATGGATGTTCATGTTGTTCACAGTGCCGGTTTAAACGCCATAAATGCAGTGAAATTAAAATATTCGAGCTGCTGAGTTGAATACATATTCCCTGCTGACTTCACACCTGGCTTTCATTCATAAATCAGGTATGACGGATCGTTTTAGAAATGCTTTGTTGTTTACGAGTGACCTTGTCTGCTAAATGAAGTATGGTGTAACAGAAGAGTAGCTCCAGCACATTTTCCAAACAAACATTATTCTTCCATCTTTGAAAAGTTACTACTACAGGCGATAAATTGACAGCTCGCCAAGCTCCGCCCCCTTGAGACCAGCTCTACAAACTCTAGCTCTGCAAAGATTTATGCAAACATATGATTGTCAGTTAAATGTGCTTAGCAAGTGGTAAAAATTGATTGGATATTACCTAAGTGGGTTGAAATGAATTGTGACATTGCATTTTCCTTCAAAAGCGTTGATCATCACAGTAATGTGATTAAAAACTGCATAGACTGCAATTCAAAATAGAGGCAAATGCTTCACAATCAACTGAGAAGCATCATTTGAAAGCGATTACTTGTGATCACATTAGAGTAAGTGAACAATACTGTTTCTAATGTTTCTACAACGCATTCACTATTAGTTACTATCAACACTACAATGAACTGAAACGATTTGTAAAATGGTGTTACATTTAATTAATCTGAGAGAAAATGTCAGTGTTCCTCCAGATGTTCTACAGAAAAGCAGGTGACAGTTTAATTTACATCATACACTTGTCAAGGTTTATTTCGTGATTTGGATAAGAAAAAACACTGCTTGTATTCTGTCTTGGTATCTTGTGTCACTATTATAATTGACCTATTTTTTTGGATAATTTTAAAAACTACTCAAATGCTCACAATAAAAAGCAGTCTTACTGATCTTACTGTAAACAAGTCATTCATGCATATGTTCTTTTTTCATCAAAATATCAAATCAAAATGATAATCAAAAAGCTTGACTGACTGATGAAATGACAGACTTCTCTCTAGTGATGTTTGTAGAACTACTCAAATAATTTAATACTCAGATCTCCAATCAACAACTGATGGAAAAACCAAATCCGCCATCCTATAGTACATTTTTTTCCCTTTTCAATAATCTGTTTATTTAGGATGTAGGTCACAATAAGGATGAAAAGTCCTATTGATACTGTTGTATTAACTAAATTCAAGATTGATTTTAGTTTTTAGCATTTTATTTTTATCTTAGGGAGAATAGATGCAACGAAATGAAAATCGCACCATCAATCGGACATATTGGCGGCACTAAATGCCACTGAACTGAATGAAACTTGCATATTTTACTGATTATTGCTGCTGAAAATGGTCAATTATTGTCATGTTTTGGGCTGTACTAATTGCCTGGACAGGGAAAAATATTTTGAGTACTACAGACTGCCAAAAGTTATAACAAATCAAGGACAAGAGTGCAAAAAACTGTCAGAGGAAAAAAATGCATTTGGTGAAATATTAGGCTAATATCTTACTTAATACTGTGCGTACCACCTAATAACTTTAATTTGTCAAAATATTGCACCCTTTCCTGCTTACTAAGTCCTTTTCGATATGATTTAGCAGCTTCCACACATATTTTTCCTTGGTTTAGACAGCATAAATTAGCAGAACAACATATTCAGTAGTAAATTTACCTTGCAGTCCATGCTGTTGTTTACATCCAAGTGTCGCTGATATGGCCGCGCATCCAGGTCATTGACCAAATCGCAACATGAGTGCAAACCATCTATACTGCATAGAAATTTCCTGTCAGCATGTTATTTGAGCAGACTTCAGTGGTATATGAGTGGAGCGTTCGCATGGGCTGTGACCAACTCATCGGAAATCACATTCATAGAATGGAATATTGAGTGAACCATCACACCGCTCAGTGACGACTTTAAAGGGAGAGTGAGACCTGCTCTGAACACTGCCAGGTGGCAGGGTTGCCAAGTCCACACGTTTTCTGTGGATTTGGGCTACATTTATACTGTTGCAGTGGGTTGATTCTTCCCCGGAAGGTTTATGGTTTGACATATTCTATAAAGTATATTTAACTGAAATGCTTCTACTGAAATATTTTATATTCTACCATTCCACCAAGTGCGGCAGATGTTAAGTTTTGTAAAGGAGGGCCACTGGTAAGCCCTTGAGCTGTGTTTATGATCACTTCAATATATTGTTTTTTAACACTGACTGTGAAACTTGCATGTTAAGTATGGGAATTGCATATTTTAAAGGAATAGTTCACCCAAAAATGAAAATCAGCCCATTATTATACCTTCCAGACATCCTAGGTGTATATGACTTTTTTCTTTCAGACGAATCCATTCGGAGTTATATTAAAAATTATCCTGGCACTTCCAAACTTTAGAATGGCATGGGTGGGTGTTTCTCTTCATCAGTCCAAAACAAGTCCAAGTCATCCATAAAAAAAGTGCCTCACACGGCTCCAGGGGGGGTAAATAAAAGCCTCATGTACCGAATCAGTGCATTTTTGTAAGGAAAATAGCCATATTTAAAACGTAATAATCACTTTCACAATCTATCTTGTGTCAACTGATCACACACGGAAGCTCTGACGTAGGATGTCGGCGTTGCGCATGAGTCGGTCAGTCTCGAACAAACCAATGTTTGTTTACAGGAGCAAAGGAAGCAAAGTTTCCTTAATTCAGCAAAGTTTCCTTACTTCTCCTCCTGGCTTACATCGAAATCCCCCAACAATTTTCTTTTTCTTCATCACTTCTAAATGGCGTATGCGCAGTGCCAACATTCTACGTCATCACCCCAGAAAGGCTTCCATGTGTGACCAGTTGGCGCAAGCTATATTAAAGTGATTATAACGATTATTACAATATTTTTCTTACAAAAATGCATGGATTTGCTACAGAAGGCCTTTATTCACCCCCTGGAGCTGTGTGATGCACTTTTTATTATGGATGGATGCACTTTATTTTAATTGTTTGGACTGATGAAGAGAAACACCCACCCGTGCTATTCTAAAGCTTGGAAGTGCCAGGATAATTTTTAATATAACTCAGATTGGATTCGTCTGAAAGAAGTCATATATACCTAGGATGCCTGGAGGGTGAGTAAATAATGGGCTAATTTTCATTTTTGGGTGAACTAACCCTTTAACTTTTGATATTTGGGACATGGTCATTGGGCTACTTTGAGGCTATTTTTGATTGCCCATTGGGCTAGTTTTGTTACGCCGTTCTAGCAACCTTGCATACATTTTCGGATCATATTTTTGGTTGTTTTTCTCTTTGGGCCAAAAACCTAAAATGCCATTCGGTGCAATTTCTATAGAATACTATACAACTATGGGATTATTTTTGTGCCAATAAGAATGAACGTAACTTTATAAAACTGAACGTAACTTTCCAAGAAACGATCAAAAATATGCCACTGCAAAAGAAGAAAAACACAATGAAAATGAAAAAATGAACTCAGTCGCAGGAATTTAACATACTCTTCAAATATGCTTCATTCTTTGTTAATGATTTTCAAAGAATCGTTTTCGCGAATCATGGATTCTGAACGCGTTGCCACAGCTTTCACTTACGCTTCGCAAATTTTCGTTTGCTGTTTTGGCACAAACCTCTCGTGGGGGCGGGCTTAACAGCGATCTACTCTGATTGGCTAATGAGCTTTTGATGGACAGTTGCTCTCTGACCTGGAAGCACAGACGGTGACGTCAGTGGCGCACATATTGGAAAGTTGTTGCGGTGTGCAATACGTCGTGTTTTGTTTATATTATGTATTAATGTTATTAGTATTTCACCTACGGTCGTCTCTTAGTTTCTAAAGATGAGCTCCCAGGAGAGACACGGAGCGGCATCATCTTCCACCTCAGCTTGTCCCTCAGGGCAGCTTGAAGTAAGTTCGTGTTGCTAAAGTAATGTTAATCAATAACATCGATAAAAGTTTCATTCATGTACAGTGTGCAACAGTTCTGATAGTTTCTATAAACAAAGCACGACGTATTGCACACCGCAACAACTTTCCAATATGCGCGCCACTGACGTCACCGTCTGTGCTTCCAGGTCAGAGAGCAACTGTCCATCAAAAGCTCATTAGCCAATCAGAGTAGATCGCTGTTAAGCCCGCCCCCACGAGAGGTTTGTGCCAAAACAGCAAACGAAAATTTGCGAAGCGTAAGCGAAAGCTGTGGCAACGCATTCAGAATCCATGATTCGCGAAAACGATTCTTTGAAAATCATTAACAAAGAATGAAGCATATTTGAAGAGCATGTTAAATTCGTGCGACTGAGTTCATTTTTTCATTTTCATTGTGTTTTTCTTCTTTTGCAGTGGCATATTTTTGATCGTTTCTTGGAAAGTTACGTTCAGTTTTATAAAGTTACGTTCATTCTTATTGGCACAAAAATAATCCCATATACAACATTTATCAATATTTTTTTGTCGATATTGGCCAAAATGTTCAAATTGCTGCATCCCTAGATACTTTTACACTTTTAATACACTGTGACAGATGTAAACTGTAAACAGATACATGTGGTACTACCCACTTTTTTGCAAGGCTTTCTTTATACTGTACTGTATTTCCCATTTGTGTTTACAAACTGATATCAAAACAACTTTTCTTTAAGTTCCGATCAGCGAGTTGCAGATCCTCCAAACTCTGATCAAAAACAGGTTCAATAGCCTTAGAACTCTGCTATTTTTTCTGGTATCTTTTCTTTCTCACATTGAGAAAACAAGCCTGCAACACAAAAAACGGCACAAATACAGCTGATGAATAGTAAATGCGTTACATAAAGACTATGACTCACCCCTCTCGCTGTGCTTCTCCTCTTTCCAGCTCCTGAATGACCCCCAGCAGCACTTTGATGGTTTCTTGACTGGAGTTGATTAGAGCCTCCATGGCTTGAAGCCTGGCTTTCACATTCCCATCGGCCCCGGGGAGAGCGATCAGCTGCCCCTGCGTGCCCTGCCGGGTTTCTGCGGCGCCTAAGTGTTGGCTACTGTGACAGTGGGCCTGTATGTGGGCCTGGGACGCGCAACTCGCCGAATGAGGCAAAGCCTGAGACTGCGCCTGCAATCCGTTCAGCTGCGCCGTGTCTTTTTTGCGTGTGCAGCTCCCTGAGGGACTCTCCGGGCATTCCACTTGTGTCAAAGATGTCCATGCAATAGGGCCGGAAATCTTTGAACAGTCACCCCTGACCTGCAGAGGTTGAGTCGGCGTGGTTGACGAGGCACAGTTGGGATGCTGGCCTGCCCCTGCCTCACTTTCCCCAGGTAATCCTTTGTGCTTGGCCCCAGTCCCTGGGACATTGGTGTCCCTCCTTGAGTTTGACTGATCCAAAACCGAGTCTGACACATCAGGGCAGAGTTTCCCATCCGAACAGTCCGGCGCAGCACACAAGTCCTTAGCGTCGCTGCACTGCGGCGTAGTGTGGAGCAGCACTCGGGTCTGCTGCACCCGTCCTTCATACCTCATCCCCTGTTCCCCACCTTTCACATCACTCAAAAAGCCATTGTTTTGATCCGGATAGTTCTCCACTAGAGCAGTGTGTTTGATGACGTTTCCCTTCTTGCGCTCGAAGGGGAAAGTCTGGTAGCGCTTTTTCAAATCGGGTGAGGTTTGCACACCCGTGCTCTTGGTGACGTTCGGGATGGAGCGGCGCGCCGGCATGGTCATGTACCTCCGGTGGATGACCTTGCAGGAAACAGAGCGGTCTCTGGCACCTCGGTGGGCGGCCTCATTCTGCGCCTCGCAGATGTCTTTAAAACGCACCTGCAGGGCTTTGTTTCGCTTGCGTACCGCGTCTGCTCCGCTCCGCTCCAGCGAAGGGCCGCCGGACTCCGAGTCAGACTCTGAGCTTGACAGAGTGCAGCGGCCTGCCTCCTTACTGACCATAACTCCTGCACGAAAGAGAGAGAGAGGAGAAGGGATGAGGGACAACGAGAGCGTTTACAGTTAATAAAATGGCAGTGATTGCAGCTCAAGCACAGATGGCCTAGTTTTGTCTTTTCCTCAGCGCACAACATCCTGGCAGTCAAAGCTTGGGGTTTTTTTGTGGGCGCATGTGTTTTGTTTAGCAGTGGAAGTCACAGCTGACACAGAGCGACCTGCATTCATGCTCTCTCATTACACCAAGGCTTCATCTCTCTAATGAGGCTGCCAGTACATGGGAGATGGGGGCTGAAGCACAGACTGCCAGCGAGACAGAGCAGGGACCTTTGAGTCATCAGATATAAAATACAACTCAACACTTGATGGCAAATACAGAGACACAAGATAAAACGACACCTGAATTAAGAGGAACAAAATGGTGTAAACATCAGAAATCAAAGATGTGTACGCAAGTGCATAACAATGATTCATAGTTTTCGTTTTTGTCATTTTTTCACAATTTGGACCAGAATAAGTTGTTCATGTACAGAAAAAAATAATGGATGGTGTATGCGCCTTAGAAAATGCTGCTTTACCAGTCGGTGGACCGTGAATAATTTGTCAGTTTGCCAATTTGCTTTCCATTTCTACTATGGCTATGCAAAACTCACTGACAGTGCTTGGGTGAGCGGTTGCCAGGGCAATGGTATATGGTTGCAAAGTGTTCTAAGTGGTATTGATGCATAGTTGCATGGTTGCTATGATGTTCTAGATTGTTTCAGAGGCATTGCTAGAGTAGGTGGTTGCTAAGGTGTTATGGTTGGTTGCTTGCTAGCCCAAGTCAAAAATATGCACTACTCAAACTGATATTTTGAGAGCAGTTGCACCACCAGTGCATGTTACTTAACTTAGTGTAAAAGGCAAATTGGTTACAAATTGCTTACTACTAAATATTTGAAAGCTGTGCTATTAAACTTTGAAAGGAAAGGTTGAAATGTAACCCAACATATACAATAATACTAAAGGGTCATTTTGTTATATTAGCATCATTTTGTCTGATGAAAGGGATATCTAAATTAAGAAGAAAGACAAAATAGTAAATGTCACAGATGTATATTAACTGAGTAATCCACTATTTTGTAGAGGTGGGGTCAAAATGACAATTTTCACCTCAGATTCAGAGCCAAATTACAGGGGGGCAAAATGACTTTGGAAAGATGACAGCATCATGTTATTTTTACACACATATTGGTAGGTCTGTTAGTAATATCTGTTGACTTCTGCAATATTTGATGCATTGATGCATTTTCTCCAAAGTTTGCATGCCTGTAGCTCAAGAAGTAATAAAGATATTTTAATGCCCTTTTAGATATTGAGTCTTAACAAAATTTCCTTTTGGCATCTTCATTTTTAAGGTCATATATGGTTCCATTCCAGAGATAATGGAATTTTAATATTGCTCCAGGAATAAAGTGTTTCGAGTAAACTCTGACCACTGAAAATGGGTATTATTCTTCAATCTATATATAGAGCTGCATTGAGATCCCCATATCTCTGGGACTGAATGACATATGGCCTTGAAAATGAAGATTCGAAAAGAGAAGTTTATTAAGAACTAGAATCTAAAATCATATTAAGATATATTTAATACTTCTTAAGTTACAGGCACACAAACTTTGAAAAAAGAATATTAATGGCACTCAGACAGGTATGTTCAATGCAGTTGTTTTGACAAAAGGAAACAAGATACATTTCTAGTTTCAAAAGTATTTATTCTTCAGATATTCAGCTTTAAAAGAAAATAAAAGTCAGCGCCGATAGCCAATAGCCTTGTGGGCAGCGCGCCAACATACAGTGCCTTTGTGCTACAAGCGCCCCGTGTTCCAATCCTGACTTGAGGACCTTTCCCAATGCCGACCCCCTCTCTCTTTCCCACTTTGCTTCCTGTCATATCTGATCTGTCCTATACAATAAAGGCAAAAATGCCAAAAAATAAATCTTAAAAAAGAAAATAAGTATAATCTTTATGCAAAGTGACCCACGTTTGGTTTTTGACCACCGAAAATGTGTATAATTTAACAATTTACTCCTAAAGCCATATTAACATTGCAGTATCTCTGGAAATTAACTACACAGGGCCTTAAAAATACTGCAATTTCAATATGGCTCCAGGAGTAATTTGTTATATTATACATATTTTCAGTGGTCAAAAACCAAATGTAGGTCTTCTTTATTTTATATACAGTATATAGAAATACAGATAAATACACTAAAAAGTGACCATGAATTTACAGGTAAAAGACTGTAAAAAATGCTACAGTAGAAACCTGTTAAATGGTTAATGGTAAATTAAACTGTATTGGACATTGCATGTAATTTTACGGTAGTATACCGTTTTTCAGAAGTGAAACAGAACATAAAATTTACAGTGAATAATATTCCCAGAATTCCTTGCGTTACATTTTAAATTTGATGTTTTTTTGTTTTAATTACTGCTGCTTCTTATTTTTTTTCTTATCAGTTTTGTACATTAGGTTACATCTAATGTTGTTAAATTCATGTTTATTTCATTATTTCAGTTTCATGCGTGTTACCATGATGGTGTTTAGTGTTTGTGTGCATGACACTGTGCACCTTCTATATATGTTGAGATTTAAAAGCTGCTTGTGATGGGCTTTGGTTCATCATGTGACTTTCTCCTCACCACCTGCTCTTGGTGGTTATCAGTGTATTACAAAGGTACAAAACAGTACAATAGGTTGGTATATCATAAAACCTAAAATGCTGCTTTCCTATTTTTTTACGGTAAAATTCTGGCAACCACAATTTTATGGATTTTTTTTTACAGTGGCTAAATTGGAGACTCAAGCTTACTATATCATTAAAAACAGGCATTTTATGCAAATACACACTACTTTACAACCTGTTAAGAATAGTCTTGATTAGAATAGTAATAGCACTTATTGTTCCTTGATAAGCACAATTTGAAATATCATTCATGACTGTGACATGATCGTAATTTAATATTAAAGATTATGAGTTTATTCAAATCCCTAACATCACATATGAGCAATACTAATAGCAAAGCACCACTAATTATGGTTTAAATTACAGCTCAACACCATTACTCTGTTTAAGGTCACTAATCTCAGATCACCAAGCGCTAATATTGTTGGGCAAATAAATGCTCACGGTCACACAATTTGTAACATGCCATGGACAGGCTATGCGATGTAAAATAAATGTTTCAGCCTGTAGATAAATATAGTGCCAAGACAGTTTTCATTCTGTATCATATTCATTTCACTCAGCTGTGGGCCATCATTTACTATTAGTCATTGCAATGTCTGGCAGGCTTAGTAACAGGGAAGAATACAAATGGACACCTTGTCATCTGTCAAGCAGCAGCAGTGTCTTTCGGTGTCTGATTTTCACTCCGTAAGCTTATCTGACTCGACAGTGATAACACTCATCCTCCTTGAGTCATTGAACTGCCCCCTCTAACGATTCAATCAGCATCTCAAAATAATGAGCCCAGTGCTCTGTCAATTTTTGGAGCTAATATGGCAGGTACTTTTAGCCAGGCTGCAGAATACGCAGTTTGTCATAGCAGTGAATCTGCAACCAGGGTTAAACGAACCTCAGTCTGAGAGGAAGTCTGTTTTTTTAATCCACAATATTAAGTTTTATTGTTATTAACTAAAACTATTAAACATTTTTAAAAATCTTATTTTTTGTTCTATATCCTATATATTTAAAAATCTAATAAAATGACCTAAATTAATTACAAAATTTAATGACAAAGAATATATGTAAAAATTAAATATATTTTAAAGAATTAATATACATTTTATTACTATAATTAATACTAAAATAAGACGCTATAATGTCAATTTTAATATATAGTGAATTCAAAAAGCAAACATTGCTGGTTTGGCATCAGTAGTTTTGTGTATGTCAGTGAAATGCATGCCGTTTGTCATTTTAGGGGTCACATGCTCCCTCGATGTGCACTTTTTGTAGAGCCTGCAGAGGTGTGAACTTCATGGCAGACTATTACCCAGCAGGCCATGTGGCAAGCCGAGAGAAGCAATGCAGGTGCCATTTGGTACAGGGCCAAAAAAGGTTTTGTAACACTATGTATTTTGTGCTTTTTCAGATGAATGCTTCCCACAATCACTTGTCAGAACTGCATTGCCTTGCACATGCCAAAATCTTGAGATCCCTCATAGCATCTGCACTCCCACCAATCTCTGATTTATAGCACCATCTGTCCTTAAACAGATGGCGATGGCTGATTGATTCATTGATTCTGTAATTTAATTAAATCCACATGGTAGTGGCTCACCTGGGTGTCTCGTAAGTGCCAACGGAATCGCGACTATGATTAGGATTGAAAACAGTCTTTGGGTCATTTGTGAGTACTCGCTGTGGTATTCAGGAAAATGTTTTTGCAATGTGCTGGGAAGGCATTCAAAGCCACATAAAGGCAATTATTAAAACTGTAATGGTGGACACTTGTGCAACTGATTCTGTTTATTCTTGTGAAAGGTATTAATGGTCAGCACCAGAAGCCCCAGCAACACTGCTATGCTGTAATAGTGTTTCTTGATGATAGCAATTACTGTCATCATTACTGTCATCATCAATAATTTGCAGTGAATAATTCTCCTCCCAAAGGGCACTTGGCAAAAATACCTTGAGATTATACAGATGGAGACTAGACTTTTAAAGGGCTAGTTCATCTAAAAATGAACAGTCTCTCATAATTTACTCTCCCTGGTTGTTCTTTTCCAGGAAATTACAAAGAATGAAAAAGACCCAAAAGGACCATCAAATTATCATAAAAGCAGTCCATATGGACATGAGTGAAGTTGAGTTCATGAGTAATGATATCCAGTTTAGGAAAGAATTATTCATCTAAGATGTTAATGTCTTTCTTCCCTTAGTCAAAAAAAAAACCCCAAAACTTTTTAACCACAAATGCTCATCTTGTACTACCCAGATATTTGAATTCTGACCAGCTGCAATACGTACCTCAAGCAGCGTAATAAAAACTAGGGATGCACAACATTGGATTTTTCAATATTCCGACTGATAAGCTGATATTTTTCAACTCATTTTGACTCATAACCAATGCCATTACCGATATATTTCCTTTTGTTTGGAAACAACGCCAAGTCTGTCCTATAAGCAAATTATGTTTCATTTTGGTTGGTTTTTTTTTACACTGTAAAAGTTTTCACCAGTTTCAACTTTAAAAATTAAATTTAGTAGCTGCCTTAAAATTTTAACTTAAATCAACTTAAAAGTACTTTCAACTCACTTTATTATAGTTTTAAGTTGATTTAAATTTAGATTTTATATCTTCTGACCTTTAAATCAAAACATGCTCATGATTTTATCATCAATTACTGCTTTATTTAATCAGAAACTGTCTAAATGTATTTTATTTTCATTTTATTAGAAGTAGGCCAACAGTACCCCCTATGGAATTAAAACTCCTTATCGAACAGGCATTAGGACCCAGGGCAGGCTGCCGCTGCTGCCACTGCTGCCACTGCACATGCTATTACTGTTTACACCCACACACCGAACACATCATTCTGTATGTGCATCTTATCATCATTCAGGCAAAACTTGAATGAACCACACTGCTGACATGATCTAATGATCCGAGCTGCTGAACCACACTGCTGATCACACCCTGAGCACACGTGGAGTTATTCCTCTTATCGGTACAACATATCGGCATAATTTTTCATATCAGGCCAATGCCGATATTTACATTTAAAGCCATTATTGGCCAATTCCGATATCGGTCCGATAATATTGTGCATCCCTAAAAACGCAACAATACGTGCCTGTACCAACGTAATAAAAACGTGCCACATTCACGTATTGAACGTGTGTTGTAGCGCCACTCTCTGAACATTTCACTTTGAACTGCTACTAAAAAGGCAGTAAGGTATGTAATTACAGTGTTGCAGAAATGTATATAGAAGCAAGTATTTCCAATGAGTCTATTGTCATGCAAAACTATCATATCACTTTAGAAGACTTGATATATAGTGTAAAATTTGTGTAAAGCACTTTTATGGTGTTTTTACATTCATTTTGAATGTTAAAAGCCTCAGTTCCCATTTGCTTTGTAATTGCGAAATAGCGACCAATGCAAATCTTCAAAATTCCTTCGAAATGTACATTTTTGGGTGAACTATCCTGTAAACCAAATCTCTCTTTCTCACTCTCTCTCTCTTTCAGGCACACACACAGAGGTCCCCCTTCGACCCTGACAATTTGGCCACCGTCAACCCCAGGATTATGAGTAATGCATTGAATCTAAAATTGCAAAAGTAATCCTCTTAACTCTCCTCATGCACTTTAGCAGCATGTCAGTTCAAACAGGCCCAATACTCCTATTGAAAACGGCTGTGAAAAAGAAACAGACTTTAACTCTATAGCCATGTGCATTTTTTCTAGGTTTTTTCAACACATTTATTTATTAATTTAACCCACACTCTCATCCAGCTGCGTCTGTGGATGGCTATCGCCAGCAGCAGGTGCTGTAGATATGCACTGTAAAGCTCTTCCTTTGGCAAGGGAGACAAAGTCCCAAACAATCTTACATCCCTATTCAATGGCATGATATTCTCAGATATTTCTTTATGTTTCAGATTTCATTTATACCAGCTTCGGGTTTTTAAATCCTATCAACTTGGAGCACAACCTGATATTCTGCATTGAAGGAGACCTCAGATTTAGGGGTCAGTTCCACCAGGCACTTCATATCAAAAATCTGTCCTAATCTCACGATTTTGGGGGGATAATAAGATTGGCTGTGGATTTGTGAGCTGATATGACTTTTATACCACAGAGATATAATTAGTATTCCTTTTACATCGCAGTGATATAACAGCACTAGCTGGTTTTATTGTTGTGCATGCATCGGGAGCTTTATTGCATGCTATTGTACTCAGCTCTTGTGTAAAACCTACAAATAATATTCATGTTTTGTAATGCAAATGAACCATGATGTGTGAATGAAGCATTGTAACATTTAGCAATAAAATGGTGGTAATGCTTAGAGACAACATGGGAGCAATTGCCCATAAAACATGCATTGTGTATTTTATTAAATCAAGTTTGGAGTTTGTAGGTCGACCTTTAAAATACAATATTAAACTAAACGTTTTGTATCAAAATATAATGCGGTTTTGTTTCGTTATAATGGATTTCTAGCCACGATTCATTCTATCAGACTGCTAAATATGTTTTGAATGTATCATGGTGGAGAATGCGGGCATATTTTAGCCATGCTATTCCTAATATCACATCTGGTCTGAACTGAGCTGATTTGATGGCTTGATTTTCTGTCTTTTTATTTTTATGATGGCGCCTCTAAAAAAAAAAAAAAAAAAAAAAAAAAAAAAAAAAATAACTGTGAGCGAAGCAATCAACCAACTACCAGCAAGCTTTCAACCCACCAAGAAGTCTATGCAAGATTCAAGAGAGAGAGAGAGCGGATAGGTGCATTACTGCCTCTGCCATAGATAAAACAGCTCCTGACTGACTGTCCTTCTACATCACGCTGAGGTCTTGAGCCGTCCCTGTCTGTTGCTCTTTTGATAACACACTAAACTGACATATTTCATTAGTTCCCTTTGAAAAAGTGTTGACCACTTTGTAATACAATATGGTTCGAAATGTCACAGACGTCACGATTTGACATATTTTTTTGTGACGCATGACCGTTGATTAGCATTGGGGTTCACGGTAAAAAAATGAAGGCTGACCTGTCTCTGTGCTGGTTTGTCAGATCTTACCTTTGACATTATTCATCAAACAATTCAGCATTAAACAACATGAAAATGAATCACTAAAGAACCTGTAAATTGACTTCCAGGAAAACACTGGTGTTCTTGTAATTTATAAACATGTCGCTTGTTCCAAATGCACACAGTATAACACAGTATCCCCAGCCAGTCCAATGTTTCCCTTTTTATCCTCTCCCCCTCCTCCCTTTATCATAACCATATCCCAAGCTGCATGTGGTGCAGCAGTCATTAATATTGGGAGAGCTGTAATCTCCGTCTTTTATTCTGCAAAGGGCTTTGAGCCCTGCTTGTAGCACCAAACCTTAACGTGAAAAAACAATCTAATGATTTTCCCGAGCTGCCGTTGTCACCACATGACTGCACAGTCTGAAACCCGAAAGCACTGACACTGCGGTACAGTGAAAAGTTATGAGTCACTGGAAGGTTGCTCGCTGGGAGGCCAAAAGTCCTCACGCTGCTGTCTAGTGTATATGCTACTTTCCACAAACGGGTTACAAATTAGGCCTGACACTTCAGTGAAAGGGAGATGTTTAACCTTCATAAATGTTGACTGTCAGGCTCAGGAGGACAGCATAAATGTTAAATAATAAATGAAAATCCAATTATAAATAAAAAATTACTTGAGCGGCAACATTGCAAGTAACAAGTAGGCAAACCAAACCTAAATTAAGCTGTCACTCTGTAGGTCTGTATATATATATGCCCGTATAATTTTATTTTGACAGTCAACTCTACAATTTGTATCGAAATAAAATTGCAACTGGATTAATTTTTTTATCTTCTTATCATGCTACAGAAAGTATCTATATTAATTGACCACACTTTAGTTTGAGGACCAATTCTGACTAGTAACTACCACTTTTGCCTCAAACTCCTAATTTGCCGCTTAATAGTTAGTAATGTAGTAATATGCATGCTATGCATGTTAATGAAATTGACACAAATTTTGATTTGATTTATTTTGTACCATCTACTGTTTTTCATGGAACCCAGTTTCTACCACTAAATAAAAAGGTCACTGCGGTTTTTTATCTCACAATTCCCTTTTCTCGCAATTCTGACTTTTTTCTCAAAATTGCATAATAAAAACTCACAGTTCTGACTTTTTTTCTCAGAACTGCACAATACAAACTCACAATTCTGACTTTTTTTTCCTCACAATTCTGACTTCTTATTCTGAGAAAAAAAGTCAGAATTGTGAGTTTAAATCTTGTAATTCTGAGTTTATAATCACACAATTCTGTGAAAAAAGTCAGAACTGCAATTTATAGCACTCATGATCTCACGGCAGTTTTTACATATTTTACAAGGTGGCTAATTAGTATGAATTTGTACGTTTCGTAAAAAAAAATCATATGTATTTTACGGGGTGGCAAATTTATAGGAATTCCTACAAATGACTATCCCGACCCTGCCCCTAAACCTACTCCTCACAGAAAACATACAAAATCGTACGAGTGAGATCGTACGAATTAGCCACCTCATAAAATATGTCCTATTTGGTCAGGAGATAGTGTTGGAATTGCGATATAATTAGTCACAGTCACCATAATATTTTTTTAGGGGTTCAAGCATGTAGCACTGAAACCCTATTGTAATTGTTAGAATTGTCACAGATCAGTGATTTCCAGATAAAACTGATTGTGCAGACATGGGCAAAACATGGGCGCCATTGGCCGACGAAGTTTGAGCATCTGTTATACAAGGTTAACGGAGGCCAATCAGAACGAAACTCGGTGGGCCTATTCGACTCACGGCCCAAAAGGTCTGAGAGAAATTTGAAAGAAAATGGCCACTGGGGAGCAATATCACATATTGATATTCAAACCTTCACAAAACCTGCTGAGCACATGCGACAGGTGATTCTAAACAAGCATGCAAAGTTTTAAAGGGACTGGACCACAGTTGGCGCTATAGCAGTCATAAACATTAAAAACATCGTATTTCTATGGTAGGGTGACCAGACGTGCCACTTCTCTGGGACTGGGAATTGGGACAAAAATTTGTTAATTAAAAGAATTTTTACTACAATAAACTGAATATTTAATACCAAACTAATTATGAAATTGTCTGATTTTATTTGTTGCAAACAGTCGAAATATAGGACAGGCCAAAATCACCATTTTAAAGGGAGACACTGTTTCTTTGTGTTGGGTTTCACTAAACGTCATATTGCCTTTGGCGACTGGCTGGTACAGAGAAGGTGCACTAGTTTGTAACACTGGATTTACAGACTTATCAGCAAGCTATGTAAGGAGTACAGTGGGATCAAATGACTGTTATTACCAGAGCTCTGCGCGAGGGGCTGTGAGAAATGAGAAATGTGGCGCTAATCCTACTAACAAGCTAAAGTATTAAAGTGACTGAAAACGTAGGAATCCCCTTTTGGATTTGTGATGTACACTGGGGTGTCATTAAACCACTGTAAGTAAGTGGTGGGTGTATGAAAGGAAGAAAAATGTAACTTTTAGATGCATGAATCACAATCGCCAAGTAAAAGAATTGTAATCATTCATGTTTTTTTATTCAACATGATATATAGAGTTGATTCAAAAACTGAACTCACAAACTGATTTTCCTGACTTAACAGTTTTTCTAGAGTACAGAGTAACATGCTCAGTCACAAATGTGACCCTGGACCACAAAACCAGTCTTAAGTAGCACTGGTATATTTGTAGCAATAGCCAAAAATACACTGTATGGGTCAAAATTATAAATTTTTCTTTTATGCCAAAAACCATTAGGATATTAAGCAAAGATCATGTTCCATGAAGATATTTTGAACATTTCCTACCATAAATATACAACAAATATATCAAGACTTAATTTTTGGTTAGTAATATGCATTGCTAAGAACTTCATTTGGACAACTTTAATGGCAATTTTCTCAATATTTTGATTTTTTTGCACCCTCAGATTGCAGATTTTCAAATAGTTGTATCTGGCAAAATATTGACCCTTCTGACTGGTTTTGTGGTCCAGTGTCACAAATGTGCTTATTTGGTTAATGACCTATAAATCAGAATCTGGAAAAAAAAAAAAAAAAAAAAAAGAATTAAACCCCACTGTATTTTGACGCATATGCCGTCTACAGTCAAAAGAAAGGTGGGTGTTTAATATGTTCTACATGTTGCCATGAAAATCATAATGGAGATTTAGTGTGCTGAACAAAAAAAGTGAAATACTGTAATTTATCATTTAAACAATCTTTCCTTTGTTCACACATTTCCCCGAATTTAAACACAAAAGCGTATTTCAATGGGCCGTCATCAGTCATGACTTACAGAAGTGAGCAAAAACTGAAGAAGGAGCAAAAAATAAGGGGAGAGAGTAAAGACACTTCGAAGCGTGACTAAACGCATTCATCCTCTGTTCAAATAGAGGCCTAAGACCAAGGACTGAGGTGGACGGTGGACGAAAATGGTACTAAAATGAGATGGAAAGATGTAATGCCTCACTCAGCCTGGTTTCCTGGAATCAAGAGGTAAAAAAGAGCATCTAATCTTCCCGCAGGGAAAAAGATAATGAAAGAATGATGGAAACATTTCACTCAAAATGGGTGAAAAGTAATAAGCTGGAGATTTCTCCATTCTGGCATGTGTACAAATGACAAAAAAAGTTCATATCTGGGGAAAATGAGATTCTGAAGCACAGTGAAGATAGAAAGTGTCATTCCATCATACAAGGTGGTCCGTGACAGAGTGGAAATCGCTCTCTCATACACACACACACACACACACACAATGTAGCACAATATCTTACGGCACAGATGCCATCATTCAAATACACATCCTCTTATGTTTTCCTGACAGGTTTATATCTTACATAAAAGTTCTGCAAATGATTTCTTGTCATGTCTACAATATAGCTTCCAATAAATGCTTATTTAACTCGCCATTACAGAGACTAACAGGTTTTAAGCAAGTCTGCATCGTTAAAATCCATAACTTTGACTGAAAATACACCTTATGCATATGAAAAATCACAGCATCCAATCGTACGTGGTGCTGAGCCTGCTGAGGCGTGGGAGAAAAAGCCCTCATCCACGAAGGACATAATCCCACGTTCATCAAATTGCCTTTACACCTACAAATATTGTTTTTGCAGCTTTCGATGGAAGTATTGTGGCATGGCTTTTAACACACAATATTTAAGGTTGTACAAAGCCTGGACTAAACATCAGACTGTTGAATGACAGAACCAACCAGCTCAAACAAACCACGTCAATGACAAGCTCCAGCCTTTCCAAAGGACAGAAAAAAAGTGAAATTAATTATCTTATTCCAGTGTGTGGCACAGACACAGATGAAGTGTAATTGAAACCAAGCTCACTCACTCACTCAGCCTCAGTACAGTAAGTAACCATCAGCCAGCCGTATTTCAACGAATGAGCACATTGCAATGCACAAACAGACCTTCCTGCTCCAGCACTTGATGTGAAAACGGGGCTGGACGGAGGGCACACTCACCCTGAGAGGACCATTAGCGGAGGAGAGGAAGACAGTGAAGGCGTCAGTCTCCCGTGGCACTGGGGCATATCCGCTTCTTTAGGAGCCGTGCGAGGCGGCCGGCTGCAGACGAGTTGTTCCACATTGGCTGAAGTGCAGCAGTGAGAGGGTCTGCCCGACGCCGGAGCTGCAGCGAGCGGACACGCTCACGCGCACTCACACACATGCAGGGAGAGTGTGTGAGAGCGAAGACGCGCGCTACGTTCAGTGCGTCAAATTGAAATCCCACCACAAGGAGGCTTAAGAGATGTGTCCCTCTTGATTTCTCACATCAACGAGAGAGGCACATGTGTGCGCGCACCGCACACACACACACTCTCTCAAACACACAGACAGTTGGCACGGGCGCGCGCGCAGACGACGTTCCTCACCCGCCGCTGCAGACCCTGTGTGTTTGATAAAGAAAAAGAAAGAGAGAGATAAAGGAGAAAGGAGGGGAGGGAGAGTTTGGAAAGCAAGAGAGAGAGAGCGGAAGAGAAATGAGGTGAGGGAAGTCCTGTTTCTCAGTTCAGTTTAGTTGGTCATCTCGCATACCAGCCGCAAAGACATCCGTATTTCTTATCTAAGCTCACTAACCCACAAAGCTTATGTAATCAGAAGGGTGGGTGGGTGTTAGTGGGGTTTCGGAAGCTGAGAAGTAATAATAATACTGACGCATTTTAATTGGCTGGCCCGTGTATTATCACACTGATTACACCTCGTTACAAGATGACATGATTTAAATGAGAAAGAGATGGAGAGATTACAATGTGGGGGGAAAAAATCAAATGTAAGGAAGCGTAATTGGATTGTTAATTAACGCGAGTCATCTCACTGTTTTATAATTACCAGAATTCCTCTGAGGATAAATCAAGCTTGTTGTTGCTGCTTGAAACACACACATGACTGTCCCGATGATAAAAGCGCACTAATAATGCTGTGCTGTTAAATATCAATCTTAGATCACGTAAGTCACGTTTGAAAGAACAACAAATGTTCATTTGAGTGATTTGGTGTTTTGTTTACTTGCTGTTTTGAAGCGTTAACAAAGTAGGCCTGCAGCTTTCAGGAAGACAATGCATCTTGCTTTTCCATTAGGATAAGTCAAACCAAAAAGCATAGCATGTGATTTGGATGAATGCATTTTTGTTAGTTCACACCGAAGGAATGATTTGTGGTTCAGTCCCATCCACTCTTATCCCAGCATGCACCGGGCGTGAATAATTAATATGGTTGTAATATTTGACCAAGGACTTACAGTGCTGTTTTTGTTGTCATGTTTAGTAAATTGTGATGTCAGCATGTGTTTGTTCTTTTACTCAAACTGATCAGTTGATTATTTCATGAGTGTTTTTAGTCATTAGTGTTCAGCACGTGTTCATGTGATGTTGTCAGTAGTTTAAGAAAACAAGCACTTTGCTTTCCATTTTCATGTCATGAAGCATGTAAATTGAGGAAACTTATGAAACATTTTTTTAAAACATTAACATATATTTAAATGAAAACATTGCTTAATCTTAATAATTGCTTCAATTATGGCTGATTTTAAGTGCAACTTGACATTTTAAGGTCAGTTAAAAGGACAGTTCACCCAAAAATGAACATTCTGTCATTAATTACTCACCCTTATGCAGGGGCATAGAATTAGGGGGGACGCCAGGGACATGTCCCTACCAATGTCCAGCGATTGCCAAACTGTCCCTAGCAATAATTTTGATCAAACAATTAAATATACGTATCTGTTTTTGTAATTTCGGATGCATCTTAAACGGCATACTATTAACATTAACTAAGAAGTTAAAGTAAGTAAGCTACGTTAGAAAGCTGCGTGCTTTCAAAGACGTGCATTTACATGGGCGGAACGTAGTTGCACACGGACAAGAAGCGCAGCACTATGTTTAGAAGAACTTAAAGGTATTGCACCCAATTCAAGACAGCAGTCTAAAACAGTTAAATGGGTTTATGTCCCCACCAGTGTCAAAAGCAAACCTACACACTTGCCCTCATGTCATTTCAAACCCATAAGACATGGGACATGGGTTCATCTTCGGAAGACAAGATATTTTTTGATGAAATCCGATAGCTTTCTGACCCTGCATAGACAGCAACAGAACTACCACGTTCAAGGCCCAGAAAGGTAGTAAGGACGTCATTAAAATAGTTCATGTGACTTTAGCGTTTCAACCTTAATTTTATTAAGCTATGAGAATACTTTTTGTGCACAAAGAAAAACTCAGGGTCAAAAAGCTGTTGGATTGTATCAGAAATATCTTAATTTGCGTTTCAAAGATGAACGAAGGTCTTACGGGTTTGGAACAGCAGGAGTGTGACTAATTATTGACAGATTAATTTTTGGGTGAACTAACCCTTTAAGACATTTATTTGGCCATGAAAGGCCATGAAAATGGTAGTAGCCTTTTTTTTATGCCATGATTTTTTTAATTCCTTCACCCAAAGTAATGCCTGTATGTTCCTATCCTGAAACTGAATCTTCATTCTTCACTCACTGTCACTGAGATGCATATGAAATACAAACTAGAGGAGTATAACACTTCATAAACCTGCTTCAGAGCAATTCCTTGGTGCATTAACCGAGTGTCAGAACCCTTTTACTGTACCTGCACTGGAATTCAGCACAGCCACTGTAAATGCTGATGATGATAATAATAAATGAGCTGGTGGTCAGGGATTTGACCTTGATGGTCGGTATTTTCTAAGTCAGTATGAACTGCTAAATGAAACCCGTTTAATTCCACAATATGATGTATTTTCAAGTAAAACAGGAAAAAAATATATAGCAAGGTTTTTACAAAAAGCAGAGCAATTGTTTTCAACATCAAAAATGATAAGAAATGTTTCTTAAGCACCAAATCAGTATATTAGAATGATTTCTGAAGGATCATGTGACACTGGAGACTGGAGTAATGACTGCTTTAATTACTGCTTTTACAATATTTATGATCAAATAAAAATGCATCCTTGGTGAGTAAACTTTGAACAATATTATAGCAACAATTCCAGAAAAGTTGGGACGTTTCGTGAAATGCCATAAAATCAAGAATATGTTATGTGTTCATTTTCTTTAACCTTTATTTAACTGACTAAAGTACAAAGAAAAAATTTGCAATGTTTTCAGTGGCCAACTTTTCATCTTATTTTAATTATCATGGCTGCAACACACTCCAAAAAAGTCATGTTAAAAACACTGTGCCACATCAACTTTCCTTTTAATTGTTTGGGAATTGAGGACACTAATACTTTAAGTTTTGCAAGCAAAATTGTCATCCAATCTGGCTTGATAAAAAAAACTTCAGATGCTCAGCAGTCTGTGATCGTCATTGTCTGATTCTCCTTCTCCTTTTCATAACTGGTCATACATTTTCAATAGGAGACAGATCTGGACTGCAGGCAGGCCATTCTAGCACATTCAGTCTGTGTCTACGAAACCCCGCTGTTGTAGCACATGTAGAATGAGACCTGGCATTGTCTTGATCTAATAACCATGGACTTCCCATGAAAGACGTCATTGTGATGGCAGTAAAGTGTCTGTACAATCCCAATACATGCCTCCATTTCAATGTTATCTTCACACATATTCTAGTCACCAATGCTGTTTGCTCTGCTGCACCCCCATACCATTAGTTTGCGTCTGCATCTGTCACTAATGAAAATCTGGATGGTCAATTTGGTGTTTGGTACTGAGAACTCAACGTCCATTTTTCCCAGAAACAAGCTGAAACGTAGACTTGACTGACCACAGCATACATTTCCATTGTCTTTTTGATTATCTGAGCTGACCTCTGGCCCAAAGAACCCCTTTGCATCACTGCATAAAACTGATGTATATCTTTCTGGTAGAGTAACAGAAATTCAAGTTGCATTTATTGATGCAGTTGCAGAATGTGTTAGGTGACAGTTTTCCGAAATACTCCTACTATAACCTTTTCAACTTTTATTTTGTCTCTGTCCCAACTTTTTTGGAGTGTGCTTCAGCCATGAAAATCAACATTTCGTTATATTTACAAAATAAAATTACAAGTGAAAACAGTGGAAATTTTTTCTTTTTCCTTTTTTTTTAATATGGATTTTATGGCATTTCACGAACGTCCCAACTTTTCTGGAATTGGGGTTGTAGAACAGAATTATATAAGTTCGTTTACTGTTAAATTTGCATCTAACCAATAATCTGGTGTACTTGCCAGACCATTTGGTGTTTCATTTCAACTGGAAGTTTTTGTACAATCTGTTCAGATTTTCCTCTAAAAATGCTTGATTGCTTTACAAATTCAGCTTACTCCGCAGCAGCTAGAAGTGTTCCTACATCAGTGAATGTGCTCATATCATATTCATGAAGTTGAGAAAAAATATTCTGCATGCATATTCTGCAATTAAAACAGCAAAAAAGGCTGTTCTCATTAGAGGGTGAGTAGGGAGTTCATACACAGTGTCTCTTTTAACCACAAAATGTTAGTCTCTGCAGGTGTCTGTAAAATGGAACTTCTCTCCCATGTGCCTCAGGCCATCGGCTGTCATTAAGCAGAAAGTAACATAAAACTGTTCCCTCCGCCAATTACTGAAGGAGAAAAATCTTCATAATTCAGCAGGAATACAGACTCCATCTGCTAGCACATCTTAAACAGTTCGAAGACACAAAAAAAGATTTGTAAAACATACTTTCAGGGAGTCTCCGTTCATGAGATGTTAAGAAAAGGAAGTATGTTGGGCTGACATTTCCCAGAATGCCCTGAGTGGTAATGTGTGCAAATTATACAGTGACTTTCAGCGAGGTCAAGTATTTTAAATGGAATTTCTGCCGTTTTCAGGACGCGCTCTGTTGAGGTTTGTCTCGTGCAATTCAAATTGTCTTTGGTGCCGCCAGCACATACAGCTACATATCAGCACTTTTAAAGTGACAGTGAAATCAGAATGGGCCCACTGGTGTAAGGGACGCCCCCGTGGTGCAGAGGGGGCGCATATCCCATGCAAAGCCTTCCTCATAGCGTTATGAGCCAGATATATTATGGTTCAATTTGTCTGTCATGAGTGATTTTTCTCTGCATAGAAGCCAAAATCGAATTCAAAGGTGTCAACAACAGGCAATAGAACAACATAAGGAAATCATTTTCTCTTCTGGTTGTTTTAACGCTGATCTGAACATGCCCTGAGGTGGGAGTCTGGATATGAAGGAAAGAAACAGCGAGAGAGGCAGCTGAGATGTTTGCCGAGATGCACCACTGAGCTCTAGCCTATATTACTGAGCAGGGCTAATCAGAGAAGTGAAAGAAGAGAGGAGAAAATCCTCTCCGTCTTGAGGCTGTGAGCACATCCTCCTGCTTTCTTCTCGTGCCGCAGCTAAGAGTCATTTTCACTGCTTGATCCCCATTGGCTCAGCTCTTGCTGAAGGCCGCTGGGCTTCCTCTTATTGTTACAGGAACAGATCACCTTCTGCTCATTAATTTCATAATGCTCATGCATATTCCCTCAAGACTTCAACTATTTATACTGTATGAGCCACTGCATATATATTCTGACTGAATAATAACAAAACAGTCTCTAAGAATTTTCACACCATCCTTTAGGTCACCTCATTTCCATCCTTGCAGAACAAATAGGTATAAAAAGTAATGAGCATTATAATTAAAATCACACCCTGAAATATTTCTTCTTTAATATATTATCTACAGATGGAGCCACAGTATAAGGCTATAAGGGAAAATGCTTGTATTTCCCAACTTTTTTAAAATTTAATACAGATTTTTTTACCATTACAAATTTTATTTCTCAAATGCAATTGTAAAGCAGGGGTTCGCATTTCGAGGGGGGTCCCCCATTAAAAATCGTGTTCCAGGGGATCAAATGCACTTTTTTTTGTCTGGGTTACTCAGGTAAATTTGTATTTCAGGGGCTAAATATGACATTATTGGGGTGGATTCAACCCACGGATATCAAAAACAACCTGCGGCAACAGTGATAAAGTAGCCCAATTCCGTGGAAAAACTGCAGACTTGGCAACACTGTTGTGAAGTGTAAATCATCCATTTTGTTTACCCATGTAAGAAACTCTCAGAAAGTTCTCTAGTGCTTATGTTGGACAAAAATTCATTTTAATTAATAAAAAAAAAAAAGGGGCCACTCCAAAATGTGCAGTTTTACTGTATTCGGGGGGTCCGAAATCTGTCTAATCAGCATCTCGATATGCCACAACTGTGAGGTGGATGGATTATCTCGGCAAAGGAGAAGTGTTCACTAACACAGATTTAGACAGTCTTAGATCTTTGAGTTCAGCTCATGAAAAATGGGGGCAAAAACAAAAGTGTTGCATTTATAATTTTGGTGAGTGTATTTACTTAAGAAATCTAATAAAAATATCCTGTTCAGTGTATAGCAACTGATGTACATTTTGCTTTGCATTTCGTGTGTAAAACTCTTGATACAATGATGTGTAAAATTATTATAAAATTATAAATAGTAATATTATTAATTATTATTTATAATTTATAAATACATTATAAATAGCTATAAAAGTATGCGTGTTGTTTTGATATTACAAATCATTACAAGGACTGATTAATAAGAGTCATTTGTTCGTGAATCAGACTACATTGATTGTGCTGTATGTTTTTGATTCATTTAAAATAATTGTTTTTAAAAAGCTTTAATTTGTGAATCAGACTATACTGCTTGTGCTGTATGGTGTTGATTCACTAAAAACAACTGTTTAAAAATCTTTTGTTCATAAATCTGGCTTTACAGGTTGTTCTGTATGTTTTTGCATGCAGCTTTTGAGGGCAGCTCAATTTAAAAAAAAAAAAGTTTCCTGGTAGGGCTTTATGATTAATCGAAAAGTAATTGAAATTCAGAACCTCTAACTGACGTAATTTTGTTATTTAGTTTTTAATACTGTTTTTAATACTTTCCCATTTCATACATACTATCGCATGTGTAGTTGGCGCTATATAGACGTGTATTACCGTTGCACTTTTGTCTTTTATAGCGTCTCGCACATGAGTGGTGCGTTTAAGACAGCGTGCCATGTCAAGTTAACAGAATTTATACACACAGCGCTGCTAATCGAAGTCAGTTCCAAAACAGTGAACCAATCAGAAGACCGCGGAGGTGGGGTAAGCATTGCATGCTTTTGTTTACAGTAGCAAGTTGGCATGGCAACTTTGACACCATTCTGCGCTGCGCTTTTTTAAAAACCATTCCTGAGCACTGCATCTCACGGTTTAGATGCAAATAGACAAGATCACTGAGAGGAAGATTACATGCAACAGTGCAACACATCATGTGTCAGATTCATATCTATAACCATGACGGCAATAAATAAATGAATAAATAAATAAATAAAACAATTTAAAAATTTAAAAATAATTGTCCATTATTCGTAATCATTCAATTAACCGAGATTTTGATTTTAGGTCATATCATCCACCCCTACTTCTTGGCCAATATTTTTTTCTTGTCACATTTAGAATGCAAACAGGTTAAAAACCTTTGCTGTGGTGCTGTAGAATTTCTGCAATAGAATTTGGTAAAAAAAAAAAAAAAACTTGGATTTACATATGTATATTTGTATTTAGTATGTTCTTCCCTTTGTTTATTTACATGTTTAAATTATACAGTATTTTGAATCTGTATTTGCAAAATATTGAAAAGTTGCAAAAGACCTAACAAATTTTCTGACAGTTTTTTATTATTCATTGTTAACATTTACATTTTAATGATAATTCAGCTCAACTTTCTTTAAATTTAATTTTAATGGCTCACTGATGCTCCAGAAAGAAAAACGATGCAATAAGAGCCAGGGGTGAAAACTTTTAAACAAGATGAAAATGTGTACATTTTTCTTATTTTGCCTAAATATCATATTTTTTTCATTTAGTACTGCCTTTCAGAAGCTACAGAAGGTAGAATGTTTCCCAGAAGACAAAATAAGTTAAATTTACCCTAATCTTCAAATTCAAAAAGTTTTCACCCCCGGCTCCTAATGCGTTGTGTTTCCTTCTGGAGCATCAGTGAGTGTTTGAACCTTCTGTAATGGTTAAATATGAGTTGTCCTCAGAGTGAACAGATGGATTTCAAAATCATACAGTCATAATTGGAAAGGGTTCAAATACACAAGAATGCTGAAAAGCCGAAGAAAAAAAAAACAGAGCTGTGGATCATTGAGGTAACAAAAACAGTTTAAGGAATCAAGTGTATGTAAACTTTTGAACGGGGTCATTTTTATAAATTCATCTATTTCTGTGGTGGACAATATGTAAATGTCTTTTATGTGAAATATCTTATTCAAGTACTAAATAAAAACAACATGTAGTTTGTATGATCCCTGTTATTTTGGTAAAATAATTAACATTTAGCAGATTTAGCAGAATATATATATATTCCAGATTTTCAATGTGATTTCACACTTCATGGCTGTTTATTTATGCAAATACAGAGCATGGCTGCACCCACATATGATGGAAATAAGAGATTTCTCCAGAGCACACTGTCAGGTTGAATCAATCTCAGCTGAAAGGATGTTTCCGCAAATCATTTAGTAATTCTACATTTTAAGGAAGAATGAACAAAGGTTGCTATTACAGAATAGGGTGAGGCGTATGAGGGGTGTAGGCAGATGTTACGAGTGCTGAGGGACTGAGGACGCTGGATGTTCTTCAGGCTTTGTGAAGCGTGGTGCACGGGAGATTGACTGTGATTAACAGCATCACTGGTGGTTGTTTAAACCTTTTCTCAGGCTTTATGGTGTCAGCACAGCTCTCTTGGCAGCATGTGTGCGGGTATCTGTGTGTGCGTGTGTAGTGGTGAGTATAAAAACAAAGCAGGTGTCTTGCTCGGATTTGGACTATTTACATCTACTGAAGCGTTGCTGCCCCCTACCTTCAGTAATCTCCCTTTACCTAGTGTGTCTAAACAAACACACACGCACACACACTGATTTTTCACAATGATAACAGAGATTGCATGCCTAGTTAGACACAGATGGTGACTGCACAATTGACCACACTTTAATCGTTAACCTTCTCTTGTTATCACCGGCATGCATTATTCCTTGGAGGCATCCAGGGAGGAATCCATAGGTAGAGGGCAGATCCCCTGTCCTCACCTGACCAGCATATTTGCATTAACCAAATCAGTCCGAGTGCCCTTTGCTAAAGACACGTTTCAGAAACAAAAAGGGCTCTGCCTGACAGGTCTGTAGTTTTGGCAGTATAATGTTTCTGGTCTTGTTAATTAAATTCACTGGCATGCACCATATAATTGCAAGTCTCTTTGAGATGTTCTCAAGTCCTAAATTTCATTGTTAACAAGGCATTACTTTATCCTCACAGTCCTTTCTCTGTATGGCTAAAAAATACTCATAATAGCTGTAATGGAAGCAGAGCTGAGATATTTACACTCTAGGGACTCATTTACACTTGGTAAAGGCTTGCAGCTGAACTGTATGGTGTGAGCAATGTTATATCCTTGGGGAGTTTTCCTTCTTTTTTTTTTTAACACAGTTTTCTTGGATAAATTTTGTCTTTTTAAATGCACTGATTTGTAGGGCTGGGTATGGTTTTCTGATTCAATTTCTGATTCACAATCTATTGATTCAGTTTGATTTAATTCTGATTGTGCTCTTGTGAAATTTTTTCTGCTAATGCTTTAAATTATACAGGGAACTAACACGGAGCCTTATGAATATATAAATCGTAAAAATTATCAACAGCACCTAAATGATGCAGTTATCTGCTAATTATTTATTAAATATAATAATCCCAACCAAAAACTGCCCTGTGGATAGTAAATGAAATAAACGCTTCAGTTATGGACTCCTGTGAAAGAAAGTTTGTAAGTCATTTTGAAAGATTCAGTACAAGGGCCGACTCATAATTTGTTTGTAATGTGGTTGCGCTGTCTGTTTTTCGTTTACTAAAAAGAATTGTTTAAAATAATAATTAGTTTGACTGTCTGACTGCACTAGATGTGATGCATGTTGTTGATTCACTAACAAGAATCAGTTTGAAATAATTTTTTGTTTTTGAATCAAACTGCACTGGTTGTGCCATATGTTGGCATATTTGATTCACTAAAAAGAATTGTTTAAAAGAACCGACTGTTTGTAAATCTGACTACGCTTGTCAAGCTGATGTTTTTGTTGACCAAAATTTAATTTATTTAAAGTAATCATAAATCATGCTAAGCTGGTTACACTGTATGCTTTTATTCACTAAGAAGAATCAGTTTAAAAGAATCATTTGTTCATAAACCAGACCGCACTGCTTGCGTCTGTATATTATTGCGTGCAGCTTATGAGGACAGATCAATAAGACATGCTTTTTACCTATTATTTTATGCTGTAAATTCATCATCGAAGGTGCAGAAACACTAGCACAGAGTAAAAGATTTGTCATGAGATTTAAAGGACAAGTTCACTTCCAGAACAAACATTTACAGATAACGTACTCACCCTCTTGTCATCCAAGATGTTCATGTCTTTCTTCAGTCGTAAAGAAATTATGATTTTGAGAAAAACATTTCAGGAATTACCTCCATATAATGAACTTCTATGGTGCCCCTGAGTTTGAACCTCCGAAATGCAGTTTCAGTACAGCTTCAAAGGGCTCTAAACGATCCCAGCCGAGGAATAAGGGTCTTATCTAGCAAAACAATCAATCATTGTCTAAACAAATTGACAATTTATATTAGGGCTGTGCGATATGGGCAAAAAAATTATCACAATGATTTGTTTCATATCAGTCGATATCGATATTTATCACGATAAGCTTTATTTCTTTCAAGTTTAAAGTCAGATTTTTGCTCCAATGTTTACAGAAACCAGACCATTAATTTCCCTTAACAAAATAATACATCTAAATAGAAGAATTAATTTCTGCATGTTCTAATGAGTCACATTGTTTCAAATCAAGAAACAGGTTTGGGTTGTCTGATAATGATGGTAATAATAATAATAATAATAATAATAATAATATCATTTTTTTTGTCTCTTAGAAATGCACATTTGATAGTAGCTTGAGGATGCAGAAGTACATTTTTGTTCATTATCAATCAATTTCTGTAAAAATTGTAGCAACCTCAGTTTTATATGGTTAAATTTATTCTCTTCCAACTTTTTCTTTTTTTTTTTTAAATTAAGCATTGGTCTCCCATAGTAGCAAGCATACATTTTAAATCATGATAAAAACCACACATAATGGTACCTCAACACTATGGTAAAAATATAACTACATGGTTTTATAAGTAGCCTATCTGTATGAAAAACGGTAGTCTAAAAACATTCAGTATAAATGCACATATGCTATAGTTTAATCACACTATAATTAATCATACTATAATTATACACCATTACTCCTGTAATAAAATTCAGTGTGAATATCCCACATTGCTGCCACAATACCATGGTGCAGGAGTGTTAACACTGTAAATCCATGGTAAATGATGGCGATGTGTAGATTGAAAAGCCTTCTGACTGTCTCCTTGCACACAGCTTTAAACTAGTTTGAATCACAGAGTCATTTCTGTTCATCGCTGAATTCAAGTGTTTCACACTGGATCTTACAGCACTGTTTAGTGCTCGCGTGACGGAGCCGTTCACATATTGCGTCTTTTGCGTGCTCAGGTTTATTATTCCAAATGTAGGTGCACGGCAGCTGTACTCATAATGGAAGTGACGCGACACGCTCGGTTTTTCCAGGTGTGTCCGCACCACATTGAGATAATAAATGCAACTTCATTAGTGAGCTCGCGCAGCGCGGCAGTTTAAACTTTGGTCCTAGTGGATAAACGGTCGGTGTGGTGCGATTCAAATGAGTCGCTCTGTTTCGTTCCGCTTTTGACACAAAAAATATATTGAACATTTATCAAAATCTTCATATTGTTTTATTAAGGATAATTATATCGCGATAATTCCTCATCTTGTTATCTTGTTATGTAAATATATAATCGAATGCTCGTCTTGTCTAGCTCTGCGTGAACTCTGTGTATTCCGGTTCGTGACAGTTAGGGTGTGTCGAAAAAATTCCCATCTCATTTTCTTCTCCAACTCCAAAATTGTTCCACATTGCCGCTGAAGTACCAACCCAGTTAACACGCAAAAAAGGTCAAACGCCCTTTGTAAAAAAAGGTAAGGAGTAGGTAGGAGTTTTTCAACATACCCTAATGGTCATGAACCGGAATGCACAGAGTTCACGCAGAGCTAGACAAGATGAGTGTTTGAGGTTAAAAATATGAATTGTACATTTTTATTAGAAAATAACCAATCGTTTCACTAGGTAAGACCCTTTGAAGCTGTATTTAAACTGTAGTTTGGAAATTCAAACTCGTGGGTACCATAGAAGTCCATTATATGGAGAGAAATCCTAAAAGGTTTTCCTCAAAAAACATAATTTCTTTACAACTAAAGAAAGAAAGACATGAACATCTTGGATGACAAAGGAGGGAGTACATTATCTGTAATTTTTTGTTCTGGAAGTCAACTACTCCTATAATGAACGCACAAATGAAGATCGACGTTTATACCCATTACCCTACTAATTTGTTCTTTAGTTGAATTACCCTTGTTCAAGGGCACAGAGGTGATAATAGGCATTAGAACCTACAATCTTTTGACTAAACCAGATCTTTAACCACTAAGCTTCACCATCTTCCTTCTAACCCTTAGTTGTCAATCACTCAGCTTTATCTGAAATGACAAATAATGGCTTGAAGTAATTACGTGCGAAGGCCGCTGAAAGAACTGGGGTCGACTTAAAATGTATCCTATCTGTGCAGCACTGAGTCTGTGATTGGAGGGTATGTCTGGATTTAGCTGACTGACTTTTACCAAGAAAGTCATTAAACAGTAAAAACTCTATCTTTAATACAGCGAGAGTGACAAAAGCCACTGACTCTGACACTGTGACGCTGATTTTAAAAAGCAGGGACTGACCTTCCTCTATCAAAAGCAATTACAATCACGTTTAATAATACAGTAGGGACCTTCTCCAATGTGTCTTAATGCCAAACAAAATCATCATGATTAATGTCACTTTGTCTTCCGAGTTGGAGAACTGCTTTTTTTTATTTACCTTGAATAACAGAACATCTTACAGTTAAAAACACATTGATTCAAAACATTGGTATTTCTTGAAGCAGCATTATTTTCGAAGTTCGTTCGTTCAAAATTTGTTTTTGAGCCAGAAAAATACTGCTTTGCAATCAAATACTCATT
The DNA here is from genome assembly GCF_022985175.1 of Labeo rohita. Lineage (NCBI taxonomy): Eukaryota > Metazoa > Chordata > Actinopteri > Cypriniformes > Cyprinidae > Labeo > Labeo rohita. Next base: position 20,998,110 of record NC_066885.1, on the reverse strand, counting down.
TAGTTGGCTACTTTTTGTAGCTTTGTACTTTGTCATCTATCTGCTTAAATTCTAACTAGTCTGTAGTTTGACATTTTACAGTTTTGAAGCGGCTTCCCAACACTGCCAGTAAATAGTTCTGTCAGAGCATCAGCGGAACAGAAGCGACGGGAACGGTGTCAACCTAGCCATAAACTATGTATCAACTATACATCTGTTTAACATAACTCTCTCTGTTCTGTGGGATGTAACTCTTTGCTTGGAGCAGATACAAACACAAAGCACTGAGGCGTGTTGGCAAGACATGACAGCTTTGCCATCTAACAGATCTCGCCACATGAGGAGGCTTTGCTGTAAAAACAGGAGTCCTGGAGAGAGTTTCAATGCTGTCAAATGTCCTTTTGTCACCACACACAGCAAATCAGAGGAAAATGTAAATGCCCGAGCTGTTTGTAATGCAGTGGTGGAGTGTTTGTCCTTTCTGACAGTGCATGACAATAGATGTAATGGCTTGTTCCCAGTGGTTACTTCGGAGTTTTGTATTGGCCGTGCAGTTTAGTTTTTTGTTTTTGATGTGGAGTAGATTAAGCCGTTTGTGGTAAATTATGATAAATAATTTATAGCCATTTTCACATTCATTCTTTATGTAATTGCTGGAGAGAAGAGTTTATGTTTCTTTCCTGTTGAAGTCAGAATTGTAGCCTGAGGCACAAACAGAGTCCTACTTAACATTTTCAGAAAAAAATCACAAGACAGTGAAACATATAACAAGACATTCATTTGATCCTTTCTGTGGATCTGTTGTTTCATAATGCCATAGCAAAAAACAATTAGGTAGATGCATAAAATATGCAAAACGACAGCATTTGGCCGCAAGGATAACATGATCACATTAGTATTTGTACGTAAGTGTGGTTCTGTCTCACACGCATTTTTGAATTGAACGCTGAATTGAACTGTATCAACATATTGGCAGCACTTAAACATAAATGTTTTTGTACATGTGCAACCTTGGAGAGGTAGAAATGTTTAAAGGAGTAGTTCACTTTGAGAATAAAAACTCCTGATAATTTACCCACCCCTATGCCATCCAAGATGTTCATGTCTTTTTTTCTTCAGTCAAAAAGAAATAAAGGTTTTTGAGGAAAACATTCAGGGATATTTCTCTATATAGTAGACTTCAATAGGAGCCAATGGGTTGAAGGTCCAAATTGCAGTTTCAATGCAGCTTCAAAGGACTCTACATGAGCTCAGCTGAGGAATAAGTGTCTTATCTAGCAAAGCAATCTGTCATTTTCTAAAAAAATAAATGAAAATGTGTATTATTTTTAACCACACATGCTCATCTTATACTAGCTTAACTTCACGCATTATGTACGCAGTCAAGTTGGAAAGGTCATTCGTGACATAGACAGAAGTATGAACATAGTGTTTACAAAGCGAACGTGCAAAGAAAGTCAAACGCCCTTTACAGAAAAAGGTAAAACAACGATGTCGGATGATTTTGAAGTTGGAAGAGAAAATGAGATCTGCTCTATCCTATCTTTTAATACTGAGGTACACAGACGAAGTGCTAAGCCCGCGTGACCTTTCCAGCATGATTATGTAATGCGCGTAGACGTAGACACACATTGCAGAGCTAGTGCAAGATGAGCATTTGTGGTGAAAAAATTATATACATTTTTATTTATTTGGGAAAAAAAGGTCAGTCGCTTCTCTAGACAAGACCCCTATTCTTCGGCTGGGATCGTGTAGAGCCCTGTATTGAAACTGCAATTTAGACCTTCAACCCATTGGATCCCATTGAAGTCAACTATATGGAGGAAAAACCTTAATTTCTTTTCAACTCAACAAAGAAGACATGAACATCTTGGATGACATGGGGGTTTGTAAATGATCAAGAAAATTTTTATTCTGGAAGTGAACTAATCCTTTAGGAATCCTTTTAGTTTCGTATCATACTGAATTTATAGAATGAATTTTATTTATAGCAACTGAGATTGATTAATAACCATCACATTTATTTAATGCAGTAAGTACATTTACCTCATTTGATATAATAACGGTTTCATTCTGTTATGTGTGGCTTCTCAAGAACACACACAGACTTATTTCCATATTCGTTGAGCTTTGATGATAATTAAATTCATCCGCATAACAAATGCAAATGACTTTGTTTTGCATTGCTCACATCTACATTTTATTTATAAATAAAAGATCTTTTTCCTTTGGGGACAACACTTTTCCGTCATTTAATAATAAACAGGAGGCCTGCTGTGAAATTGTGTTGGAGTAACTTTGTTAACTGTGACGATCATCTCGCAAAGGTTCCAGTAATTTTGGTTCAGACTAGTCTCCAGATTTGTAAACATCTATACATCTCTAAAGTTGTATTTATATCTTACAGGGGTCATCGGATGCCTATTTTCTAAAAGTTTATATGATTTTTTAGGGTCTTAATCAGTGATGGGAATAACGGCGTTACTAACAGCATTTTTTTTTTTTTTTTTTAGTAACAAGCAATCAGTCGTGATTAATATTCATCAACCCAGCAGCTCATTAATTCTTAGTGTGTTTTATATTGTTATTAGTACTAGAATTCATAGTCGTTTTGTTATCTTATCAGTAAAAACACTAAATTACAAATAATATCTCAAGCATCACCACCAGTCTTAAGTTCAGTCAACATGACAAATATGCATTCATACATGGTTATTCTAATTACTGAAGTTCAAATAACTAAAGTTTAATGCTAAATTAAAACAGCTAAATGTACTTTCAGATATTTAAAATCTGTGCCATTAAGATATATATACAGGATATCAGATATTTAATATTGGTCTGGAAAAATGTAATTCATTTAATTAAAATTTAATTCATTTAACATATTTAATATTGGGGGTATCCAAGTTATTTGACATAGTTGAACATTTTTTAAAAAAGTAACACAATAGTTACTTTCCCTGGTAATTAGTTACTTTTGTAATGATGTAACTCAGTTACTAACTCAGTTACTATTTGTGAGAAGTAACTAGTAACTATAACTAATTACTTTTTTAAAGTAACATGCCCAACACTGGTTTAAATGAAAAGTCTATAACATACTTTGGTTAAAATTTCTCAATGGTAGTGTAAAACAACACCCTTTTTACCTTGTCAAAAACAGCTCTGTTCATAGCGACCCATTTTGGTGCATGTGCCTTTAAATGAGAATGAGCACTGCTCTCCCCGCCCTCACCTCTGGCAGGTGACAAATCATTCTGTAAACTTTAGCTGCAAAACGTGCTAACTAGCATATTATTAGGAAAGGCGATTTGCAAAGATTCATAAAAAAACCCTTATACTCACTTTTTCTGTAGGTAAAACTGGATCACGAATGATTATTGTGAAAATACATTTAGGCAGATGAAAAATGAAAGTAACGTTAATCCTCTGCATCTTCAGTGGCTCAGATGTCGGAAGTAAATGACGACTGCTATGTTCATTACTACATCCAACAACAAAACACCTCAATGGGAGACATTCTTGTCTTCCCCTGGACCAAAGTCTAAACAATGGCAGTTGGAGTGTTTACAGCTCACTCTGTTCAATCAGGGTGGGTCTAAGGTATAACAGTCCTGTCAATCAGTTATTGTGGGAGTGGCCTTGGTCTGTGATATCACATAGACAAGATGCTGAGAATGGCTTGATTTTAAAATGGGGATATTACTTATAAAGACTTTAAAAAATCACTAGGTGGATTTTTATCATTATAGTGTGGATGTGTACACAAACTGTCAACACACATTTATGTTCAAACAACATGTAACAGTGAGTTTTGCATCCAATGACCCCATTAAACATTGTCAATGCGTTGATACTGTACATTTCAGTGTCTATCAAAATGTACAAATACCTTTGAAAATGAATGAATCCCCTGACAGGGAAGCCATAACATCACTGAATACACATACACGCACACACGCTTATAATAGTCCAATAAGAGCCTGCGTCAATATTGGCCTAAACGACATGACAGACCAAATGGGGCTGTATACTATTTGTATAGAGCTTAGTCATCTCATTTCCCATCTAAACTCTCTTGTGTTTCCGACAAAATGTGGCTTGGAAAAATATGGCTTATTTTAGGCAATTTTGTGGAGTTATTCTTCTGCCTGGTCTGTTAGAACGTAATTACGGGTCCTTAAATTAGATTTAACGAGTGAACGAACAGCTTCATTGAGTGAGATTGAGCGTATTCCCCTGACAACAGACAGAACTGACCCTTGTGGACTGAGAGCTTCGGCTTGTCACATAATGACATCGCCAGGGACAATTTGATTTCTACAACACCAAGCGTACACCCACATAAATGTCACGAGGCTCAGTGTTGTGGAACCTTTCTGAGCTTTGGATTACAAATTAAAGAAGCACACATGATTTTTTAATGAGCTCTGCTACTATCAGGGGTGAGAATTGCGGTTTCAAACTAGCACGTAATGGGAGCTTCACTTGGGGTAAGTTCTGAAACATAATTTCCATTGATGGTTGATCTGGTGTGTGTGGAACGCAAAGCTAACATTTGCATTGTGACAGAAGCTCGCTCAGCTACAGCCCACATGCCTAATTCGAGCGAAAGATCATCTGAGCTTGGGGGAAAGTTATCATGGCTCTATTATTTTAAATGAACAGCTGAAGCTCATCCGAAGCGCCCCAGAAAATTAAGCAAAATGGCAGTATGGGCTCGCAAGAGAGTACAAATTAATAAAAACCTATGCTGAGATCAAGAGTAGTCAGTATAAGAATTTCTAGAAAAGTAGAATAGAAGATTATTCTGCCTAAATTATCATTATTCTTTCTATGCATACTGGAGTTGATCTGTGAGACCATGTTTGTTTACATTCATCTGCAATCATTATAGTAATGAATCATACTTGACACAGTTAAGCAATATTACACTCACAGTTGTGTTGCTGATCTGAATTAATTGGAGGAATCAGAACAGCTGTGATTACCTTACTTATTTTTTAAATAACAGTGCAAAAACGGGAAGTTAATATTGACTAACTTGCATTTTATAATACTTTTGCTCTACTAATGAAAATGGTATCACTGCATCTCCGATCTTTCTTTCTTCTGAACGAATCAGTGTTGTGAAACTAATTGGTTCAGTGAATGATTCAGTGACTCATCCTTAAAATATGATTCAGCGACTGAATATGCCCGCTTCCATACTAATTCATAAGTGAAAAAATGTTACACGATCCTCATAAAGTTGGTCGGAAAGTACGCAGATGACTAGTCTCACTTAGCCAGACAGCAAAAGTTCTGGGAACCTTGGCTGCTTTGAATGTTCAGGGACCTCCCAAGAGGCCATATGACTGACAGGTAAAGCGACCAATCACGTTTCGTGTTGTGGCACGTCATATTTAGGGGCGTGGAAATGTCCCCACAATAACAGACCGATGTGTAAAACTCTTGGACGTATTTTAAATAGTCTATGCTGTGAACTTTACATAATCCACATACTTTTGAAAACCCAGTGTTTAGTTTATCCTGATAAGTTCTCAAGGTCACAGTTGTAAACATGATGGCTTTCTTCTTCGATGAGGGGGTTTGGCATCACAGCATTTTTTTATTTCCATCTGGAACGTTAAAGAAGGCCACACATACATCTTTAGTGTTTTAAAATAATGGGTTGAGTGAGTAATTCACTGACTTAGAATGTAGATTGACTAATTGGGATCAAGTATTCATTTGACACATGTTATACTGAGGTCTACCTGTGTACCTGAGTTATATTAAGCATCAGTATCACATGTTTTAGAAGTTGCTTTTTGGGTTTGAGAGGAATGCACATGTTTTCATCTCCCCTCTCCCTCTGTAATCTGCATCAGAGAGTTAATTAGTGCTACAGTCACAGCCGCACCTCCTTGTTATTAGTGCTCAGCAATTACAATCAGCACATTGTCACACTGAGCACAGAGGAGAACAGATACCACATTAACCTCACTGACAGTTGGCACTCAACCACTTGAACTTTGTTTTTTTTAACTTCCCATGAAGCACTGCTAGTGTTGTCATGGTATAAAGGTGACTAAAGTTCCCTGGAATGTAAAGAGAAAAGGCAGCTGGTTTATGCAAAATGGTGCTTTGCGTTCAAAGATGAACAGATTTTAACAGCATATGGATTCAGACACCCACGTATAGTGAATGAAGAGTAATTTATCCAAGGTGTCCTGCTGTGTGAACACAGATGACATCAAAAATAAATCACTGGTGTTATGATAGCAAAATGTGTAAACATTTATAGCAGCTTTCATTTTTAAGTCATTTACAAGTTCAGTAGTTATATATATATATATGAATCAAACTTTTGACATTCCTCATGACATCTTTTAGAAGTTTTACAAACTACAAATTCTCAACAATATGTAAATTTTTCTTTGAATCAAAATGTCTTGAACTGCTTCCAGGAAATCTTTCAGAACAACTTCCAGGTTCATCGCCCATTTCATAATAACCCAATAAATTAAATTGATTGGTTTTCAAAACTAATTCATTTTTTATTGAGACAAGTCCTTTATAGATGCCCTTTGGGTTTTTTCAATATTTGTCTCCAATTTATTTTTGTATATTACATGCAAAAATACATTAAAGGATTAGTTCACTTCTAGAATAAAAATGTCCTGATAATTTACTCACCTCTATATCATCCAAAATGTTTCATGTCTTTCTTTCCTCAGTCGAAAAGAAATGCAAGTTATTGAGGACAACATTCCAGGATTTTTCTCCTTATAGTGGACTTCAATGGGAGCCAATATGCTGAAGGTCCAAATTGTAGTTTCAATCCAGTGCAGGTTCAAATGACTGTACACAATCCCAGTTGAGGAATAAGAGTCTTATCTAGTGAAATAATCTGTCATTTTTCAAAAAAAAAACAAAACACAAATGCTTGTCTTGCACTAGCTCTGCGTCCACGATTTCACACATTAAGTAATCACGTTAAAAAGTGAATAACAAAGTGAATGTGGAAAAAAAGTCAAACAAACCACCCTTTACAATAAAAGGTAAAACAATGATGTTGGGCGATTTTAAAGTTGGGCTTTTCACCCTACCCTACCTTTTTGAATCAGAGTGCACAGATGAAGAACTAACCACGCGTGACCTTTCCAACATGATTACGTAATGCACAACCTAGGCTCATTGGAAATACATGCCTCTACATACATTTCACAAGTTCACCCTTACATCTAATCTGGTTGAGCAAATAGTAAGCATATTTTGGCGTGCTGTAGTAGGGGAGGGCTCAGAGCCTGGAATATGGCCCGAACCCAGAGAACTCCCCCCATCCCAAGTATGGGATAAGAGTAGATTAAGAGTGAGGAGTTGGGGTGGAGGGGGGATGCCGGAAAACCGTCGAATGATAGAGGCAAGTCGGCTGCGTGCATATATATGACTTGCGCTAGTTCGGATGATTAGCTAAACAAGTTACACCTGTGCCGAATTGGTTGATTATCAGATCGTGCTCCTCCTGAACCTTGTTATTAAAACATAATTTCTGCAAAGCTGAAAAAACGTACGTAGATGTACAAATCACTTCCAGCTGAAATGAACACTAGAGGCAGTAAAACTCAAAAAATGTTTATTCCTTTTCACACAAAGTATGATTTACAGGTACAGAGGTTTAATTAATGAAGCCCAGTTTTCACACAATTACTTGTAGAATATTATGTTATGACTTTAAAACAGTATACATATATATATATATATATATATATATATATATTATTAAACAGTGGTTTACAGAACAAGTTGCTCTTTCTTTAAATAAATTCAGTTATTTATTTATAAATTCAGTAACTTTAAGTAATTCCGGTAACACATTTTTAGTGATAAAAATCTACCTCAACTTATACTTTAAACAATATGGAGCACTTTTTACATTACTTTAAGGTTACAATTAACAACAGAGCCCAAAACATGCAAATTGCAAAAATGTAAATTGTACATAATACAGTTTTTAAATTAACTTATAAATTATAAAATTTCCATTTGTTGTTGAAATATATTAAGTTACACAGTGGCTGTCATCACTTGTTTAATAACAGATTTATTTAAACTAACATCACTAACAGGTAAAGTAAAATATAATCAGTGTATAGTCAAATATTTAACTAAATGCTCTTCTCTAGCCTTAATTTCTCTAGCGAACTAACGAGCTGTGGACACTGATGACTTAGGTAAATTAATTGCTATGTGACATTTTGTTTAGAAGTTGTTTGTTTTACACATGCGTTCTGAACTGAAAGACCCATACCGTTACACCCCTAATATAAATTTTTGTTTTTTTAGAAAATGATCAATCGTTTCAATAGATAAAACCCTTACTCATCAGCTGGGATCATGTTGAGCCCTTTACAGCTGCACTGAAACTGCAGTTTGGACCTTCAACCCGTTAGCTCCCATTGAAGTCCACTATATGGAGAAAAATCCTGGAATGTTTTCCTCAAAAACCTTAATTTCGTTTTGACTGAAGAAAGAAAGACATGAACATCTTGGATGACATGGGGATAAGTAAATTATCAGAAAAATGTTATTCTGGAAGTGAACTAATCCTTTACTTCACTTATCCCTTAATCCCTTAAAAATATATATATTTTTAAAAATCCGAAGGATGATTTAATGTCTTTACGTTTGTTAATGTTATTAAAAGTCTTACATTGTCATTGGGGTTACCCTTGATGTATCACTAAGCTGTTGTGAAAGTACCTGCACTCCTTTCTTCTTATCAGGCAAAGACAGACTGTATAGGATGAATCTGCTGTACCATAAATATCATGAAGTTCGATTAATAGCTGGGCAGGATGTGTGTAAAATTGATTTCATGAGAGAGACGGCGAGTGAGAGCGTGAAGAATAGAGAAGCATAGAAACATGTGATCATAATCCCAGATCATTTTGAATAAGTCTGTCTTAAGCCTGCAGCAATACTAAAGAAATCTACAGAACTGCTTCATCTTGTAAGGAATCAGTCTTTTAAAAGGTGAATATTGCACTTTTATGACTGAACTTCACCGAATGAATGTGCTCAGCTCAGCGAAATCACTGTGGCCTGGATTTGAAACTTGGGTCCATGGAATTTGAATTTTACTATCAATCTGATGGATTTCCAGATGAAATAAAGACCTCAGATGTACAATGTATAACTTTCTCAATATTGCTGAGAGGCAAGCTTCATATTCTGAATTGCAATTGAATAATGTATGTTGTGACAGCAAACAGAACTGGGAATAAAATCCAAGGGAGTGATTTACTAAAGCAATTAGCTTGTCTAATTGGCTAAAGCATAAAATGTTAGCAATGTTATTAGGGGTCTATTAGGGACAGCTTTGTTGCATGAGACCCCAGCATCCTGCGTCGTGGTACTCTCGTGAACACGCGGCAAAGACTGATATGGAGAAGAAATTCTTGAATTAAGTTGTTGTTTTTGTTTTCTTTGTGTACAAAAAGCATTCTCGTAGCTTCGTAACACACTGACTATTTTAACGACATCCTTACTACCTTTCTGGGTCTTGAATGTGTCAGTTGCGTTGCTGTCTATGCAGGGTCAGAAAGCTCTCGGATTTCATCAAAAATATCTTAATTCATCTTCCGAAGCTAAACGAAGGTCTTACGGGTTTGGAACAACATGAGGGTGAGTAATTATTGACAGAATTTTCATTTGTTTCATTTTTCATTTTTCAATTAATAAAAATAAAAATATAGCTGCAAGCAGCAATTACAGGGCCAAGCACTAGGCAAGCAAAGCAGCAAGCATCAAAGCAACTGAAGCAATGAATCACTGAAGCCATTTTATGATTATTTTAGTCAAAACAGGTGAAAAATCATAAAAACAACTACTAGTAATGTGATTTAATTGGTTATCACTTTTGACCAATAGGTGGCGCTGTTATCAAATTAATGTGGTGTGTTCAGTGTGAGATGACAATGATACACACAAAGTTTGATGTCAATATGTCAAAGCTTTGCTGAGATAAAGCCTCAGAATCATTTTGGCATCATGGCTCAAATTGGTCGCATTGCTTTACTATCAACACAAAATCCATAACTTTGTGTCAGCACAGTTTTCAACATAAATCAAAATGACGGACAGGAAGTTCGCCCAACTATGGTATAATTGGTATGTATGTTGTTGGCATGACCCAAGGAATATTTTAAGACCAGTAGGCCAATAGGCTAATAAAATCAAAAGTTATTAGCTTCTTTAGAAATTTTATAATTAATGGTTAAGGAATGGTTTATCACTCTTGACCAATAGGTGGTGCTGTTACCAAATGGATGTGGCCTGGTCAGTGTGAGGTGACAATGGCACATACAAAGTTTGGTGTAAATATGTCAAAGCTTTGCAGAGATACAGCCTCAGCTTCTCTTTGGCATCTTTCCAGCAAATTTGTTGATGCTTTAAACGAAAACCGTTTCGTATATCGACATGAAATTCATAACTTTTTGCCAGCATGGTGTGAAGATGATCTGAGTCAAATTTGGTGAAAATCGAACCAACGGTCCAGGAGGATTTAGAAAAAGTAGGCATGATGCACCGAATCTAAAGAGACTTCTAAAAAGTCTAAAGAGTTTTGTGATTTTTGTTCAAACTATTCAGAAGTTATAAGCAAAAAAAGCCATTTTTCATATCTCTTGACCACTAGCTGGCACTGCACCGAAACTGCAGGAAGCCTCAGGTCATGCTTGTTATAACACACACCAAGTTTGGTCTCAATACACCAAACCGTTGCAGAGACATAGCCTCACATCCATTTTTGCGTGCTTTTTGTAGAATTTGTTTTTTGCGCCTTATTCGAGAATGGTTTGACCAATCAACTTGAATTCCATTACTTCTTGCCAGCATGATCTAAAGATGATCTAAGCCAATTTTGGTGAAAATCAGATAAACCGTCTAGGACGGGTTCGAAAAAGTAGGTTTTACGAACAACTAAGAATAGCGAAAAAAATACTTCATTCGACTTGGCATGAGCCAAGGATTCAGAGGAAAAAAGAATTTTGCTTCTGGCCTTACGTTCAAAAGTAGCATAAACATTAGTGAAAATTTGGACAAGTGGTGGCGCTAGGGAGTCTGAGTTAGAGACTCCAAATTTGCCGTGGTTAATGATGGGACTGTCCTCTACCAGTGTGCCAAATTTCACAACTTTCCCACAAGTGGTTCTATGGGCTCCCATAGTCTCAAGAGCGGAAGCAACCTGTTACCTGTGAATTTCCTGAATACAGACTGTTTAGCCCGACATTGCTATTTACTTTGCACACTCCATAGGGTATATGCACAGTCAATGACCAATTATCTCCCCGGCACACAATAAAATGAATATGCAGACAGTATGCCTACAGTAAGATCCATAAATTTACCTCAGTATGGATCACTGTCACATACTAAAATCATTATATTGCCATGTTAGAAGGATGGAGACGCTCTCTGCGCATGCTAGGTGAGATTATGTGCACGGTTATTGGCAGTAAATGAAGCGTGCACACTGTGGCAGAGGCAAAGACAAACAGCTACACTGGCTTCAGGGTCTGAACTGAGTGCCAGAGGACGAGATGGATTGCATAGCTGCCCAAATCTGATGTTTTGCAACTACTTTGTCATAGCAGCAGCTGTTAGGGGGATTCAGGCCTTCAGACAAAAACAGAAAAAAGTATAGCTTGTGAAATATTTGATATATAATACAAGCACGTTGTTTGACAGTGCTTTATCGTTCATTTTAGTGCATGTTAATGAGTGCAGAGGGCTGCGTTATGACCCTGAACCAACACGGTGATATTAGGGGGCAACTGATCAACCTAATGGACCATTAAAGCTATAATTTTGTCATGGTATTATCATAGCTTTCATAATTAGTTTTATTAACCGATGAAAGCAGGCATAAGCATTCATTCTTCAGCAGCTTATACTAAGCTCCTGTTTCTAAGGAGGAGTAAATTAATCGCAGTGCTTCTTAGAAAAATATTCATGGCAGGTGTAGGTATCGCTGGGCTGGCGAGTTCTGAGATCTATTTCAGAGCTGATGTTGGGTTCGGTTGAGTATGAGGGTTTTCTGTGCGTGTCCTATCCCCAGGATACTAATAAAGGCAGTGGATTCAGATGCAAAATGATATGCATAATAAGAAATGGGCGCTCAGTCGAGCGGAAGGAGAGGTGTGAAGTCATAGATTCATTCCTGGAATATTAAACACGGCCTTCTCCCTTTTTTTTTCCAGCCACTCGTATGAAAAAGAATGTATTTCTGTCATGTTTTAGAAACTTCATTAAGGCTTTCCGTGACTTTTTCCTTTTATGTTTATTGCTTTCTTCACCATACGCATCATATCAGGCTTCTGCCTTACAGACACTGTGAGAATAAGGCTATGTTTATTTCCTATTGCTTGAATGAAACTAATATCAATTTAAATTATAACACGTGTGCAAACATTGCCACAAGCTTGTATTCTGCTTTTATCAGAATCCTCTTATTGCATTATTTCAACAGCCACTAGCATGAAATTAAAATTTCACCTTCTGAAATTATACTTAGGGCTGTTTTCCAAGACTCTGATTAAGCTTAGTACTGGATTAAACTCTGTTGTTATTTTTTGATAATAGAAAAGAAAACCTTTTCACTTTATATCCAGGCCTTAAAGTCGATATATAGTGCAAGGCTGAACAAGGTTCCAACAGCACTGGCACTTTTCACTATTTGTATCCCTTCTCTGTGTCCAAAAAGGGATTTTCAGTGATTCTTTCTGTTGGTTACACCGAAAGTGTCTTTAGTCACTGAATCATTCAATCAACCTGATTCATTCAAAAACTGTGATTCATTCTAGAACTGGCTCTGTGAGAAAGTCATTGCATCATTTACCCAACCAGTTTGTTCAAAATTTTAAGTAATTTAGGAGCAAAAATAGACTATGTTAGTAACAATATTGTTTAAATTGAAAGTTTATTCAATATTAAAGGAAAAGTTCACTTCCAGAACAAAAAATTTACAGATAATTCACTCACCCTTTTCTCATTCAAGATGTTCATGTCTTTTTTCTTCAGTTGTAAAGAAATTATATTTCTTGAGGAAAACATTTCAGGATTTTTCTCCATATAGTGGACTTCTACGGTGCCCATGAGTTTGAACTTCCAAAATGCAGCTTAAATGAAGCTTTAAAGGGCTCTTTAAAGAAAAAAAGGGTCTTATCTAGCGAAACGATTGGTTATTTTCTAAAAAAAAATGTACAATTTATATACTTTTTAACCTCAAATGCTTGTCTTGTCTAGCTCTGTGATGCACATGTGTAGTCTGTGTAATCCGGGTCAATACAGTTAGGGTAGGTCGAAAAACTCCCATCTCATTTTCTCCTCCAACTTCAAAATTGTCCTACATTGCTGCAGAAGTCCAGTGTTTACAAAGTGAATGTGCAAAAAAAGGTCAAACACCCTTTACAAAAAAGGTAAAAAAGCAACCTACCATAACTGTATTGACCCGGATTACACAGACTACGCATGCAAATCACAGAGCTAGACAAGAAGAGCATTTGAGGTTAAAAAGTATATTGTACATTTTTTTTAGAAAATAAAAGAGATAAGACCTAGATAAGACCCTTCTTCCTCGGCTGGGATAGTTTAGAGCCCTTTGAAGCTGCATTTAAACTCCATTTTAGACTTTCAAACTCACGGTAAACATAGAAGTCCACTATATGGAGGAAATGTTTTCCTCAAGAAACATTATTTCTTCATGACTGAAGAAAGAAAGACATGAACATCTTAGATGACTAGTGTTGAGTATATTATCTGTACATTTTTGTTTGTATTAAGACTTGTATGGCTTTATATAACATAAATGATATCTCTTACTGAAATATGTAGTAGAAAACCTAGAAAAGATTTCCGTAATTTAAAAAACGACATTGTTTTATACATATTTTGCACTATGTGGGGCGCCATTATTTTGATGATGTCAAATGGTTGCACTCGGTGAGCTACTGTTGCTACCTTTTGCTATTTTTTTATCACAACCCAACTTGGCATTGGGAAGGCATTTAGTTTAAGTCTATGCTTATATCCATCACCACCTGTAAGCTCTATCAGTAGCTGTGGTCATCGTATCAGTATTTTATTTTTGTGCTAATATAGTGCAGCTTTAGGCTTCCAGGTAACGTTAAACTACGATATTACTGTCTACCTGAAATAGTTGGGGGTCCCTGTCAAAAATCGCTTTCTGGGGTGTAAAATACAAGCTTTTTGTCGAGGTTCCCCTGGTAAATTTGCATTGCAAAGGCTAAATTTGAGGTTATTTAGGTCAAGGACTTTAAAAACTACCGCGGACTTGGCAACACAGATGGTAGCACTTGCTAACTTGCTCAAGTAAGTTTTCTGACTTTAGATACATTTAAACCTGTTGAAGGGGACTCCAATACAGTATTAGGACACTTTAATAAACCATATGACCTGTTTTTTTAAAACTGGGGTTCCCTTTAAATATTTTGTTTATTGTTGTTTACATGCTGATATTTTGAACAATAGCACTCATGTGTGTGACTCTGCTTCATTATCATATTTTACCGTAATGTCTTCAAGATTTTGCTCACATGTGCTACAGAAGCTACATCTCCATACTATATGCTTGACTGACTGATCCTTATTTCATGCTGACCTGATTACTGTTAGAATATACTTTATGAAGCATAAGGCTGAGTTTTGATTGAGAGATTATCTCCAAGTTTGCCGATGCGTGAAGCAGCCTTGAGATATGAAGATAAAGTGCTAGTCTGAATTATGCAAGAGCCTTGCAGAGCAGTAGGCTATTGGTTTACTGTATCTAACCAAACAGAGGACCAGTTCACAAATCTGCAGAAGCTTAGAAATATTTGCAGAGTGCTTGAATTTGATTAGTCTTGTCTAAATATCCTGGAGTCAGTTCTGTCTGACGTTGTCTTTTGATAGGCTCCTTTGATCACCACGGTGGCTGGCCGCCTGTGAGAAACTCATGGTGTTGTTGCTGACAGAAGTACTGTGGTACTGTTTATGTGTATGAGTATGTGTGTGTGTGTGTATGTGTGTATGTGTGTGTGTCAACAGAGTTTTCTGTTTCTTGGCATATTGGCTTTGTTCTTGGCAGGCTCCTACGCGAATCTCCAGTTTCATCTCTGGTCTTAACACACTCACAACCTGGTCCACCATGTGCCCACACACCTGCCATACTTGTCCGAGGCTTCCCCGTTCTCTCTATTCAAAGTCAGATGTGTGGGATATTTCTACATTTAATTACAAATTAATTACAAAATTATTATTATTATTATTATTATTATTACCATAAAACAATAGTATTGTGGAAATAGTAATATATTTCTTTACCTTTTTTTTTACTATCATTTAATTTTTTTAAAGTTAAATGATAGTACAGTTATAATATATTTAATATATTATATAATATATAAAGAATTTTAACAATAGTCAAAAACATTTTTTGGAATAATAATAAAACTTATTATTATTACTACTAAATACTTAGATTTTTATTTTACAGTACAATAGTACTATAGTAATAGTAATATATTTCTTTATTGTTCATTATTATTTATTATTATTATTACTAAATACTGAGCTTTTTATTTTAGTACAGTAGTATCATTTAAAGTAATATATTTATTGATTTTTGTTTTGTTTAAATAATAATAACAAATATTTTGAATAATAGTTATTATTTTTATGATTAAATACTCAGATAATAATTGCATTTAATCTCAATTATTATTATTATTATTATTATTATTATTATTATTATTAAATATTCAGATTTTAATTAATTAAAATTAAAAATAAACTGTAATTAATAAAAAAAATAATAATTAAAAATGTGATAATAATAATAAAACATTATTATTTCTAAACACTAATTTTTATTTTTATTTTACAGTAGAACAGTATTATGGTCATAGTAATATATTTCTTTACTGTTTTTTTATTTTTATTTAAATGATAAAATTGTGACCGTGGGGACCTACATTGAGTTCCCCATGGGGAAACAAGCTTATAAATCATACAGCATGAGTTTTTTTGAGAATGAAAAAATGCAGAACGTTTTCTGTAAGGGTTAGGTTTAGGGTAAGGGGATAGAAAATACAGTGTGGACAGTATAAAAACGATTGCGCCTATGGAGAGTCCCCACAAGGATAATAAACCAGACGTATGTGTGTGCTGTGTATATTTATCATGTATGTATATATATATATATATATATATGCATGTATACATTTAAGATGCATGTATACATTGTTTGCTAAATAATTTATTATCAAGAACTTCTTTCCTTCTGGGGCTGAAATGAAGCATTTCTCACCCAGGATTGTTTAGCAGCCTCTTCAATATCCAAGGTTCAGTTGGTTTCCATGATGCAGTTAGCTCCTGCTGGCAGAAGAAAGAACAACAAGTGCAAGCGCAAGTTTCTCCGCCGGATGAGACACTGAACCGGAAAATATACAGAATTGTAAATCTCAGTACTGGATGAGCCCAAGACTACGTACTCTGAGAAAATGCAGTTACCATGGTAGGGTACGAATTCATCACCATGGAGACAGATGGTGAGGTCAAGTAAAGTTCAGCCTTTCCTGAGTTTCATTTCCTGTCAGGAGGAAAAAGGAGGTTTGGTCTAACGGTATAGTGACAGTCAGGCAAATATGAAGAGAGTAATGGCCTGTAGTGATAAGCACAGAGCTACATGTTAATAAAAAAAGTTGTCATGCCACAGCTCCATTGCAGTAATGTTACGAAAAGTAAAAATGAGCTCATGTCATCAGTGACAAATAAGGGCACAGCAAGAAACATGACGGGATGTGGTGGTCACTGCTGGGAATTGCTTCACCGCGGTTTGATTTATTTGTTCCTGCACGTATCAATCCATCTGTGGAGGACTTAGCAAGGACGTTCATTTACAACAGTTTAGTCATTAGCACATTTTTAATAGGTTACTTATTACTGACATGAACACGCAGTGTTCTGAAAGAATTATTGGGCTTTGATTTAATTGAAGAAGCCTTTTCGGCGACGAACGCAGAGAGAATACGTGCATGCGCCAGCTATTTTGTGAAGCACTAAGCGGACATGATGTACAGAGTTCTCTTGGCTACGGAACTGACAATATCTTTTAAGGATCTTCAGGAACTCCTATTCATTTTTAATAGCTCCATTTCCTTCATCTCAAACAGGCACTGGTTCACTATAAGTGCAGAGCACTCAAAGGGACGACAGCAGAGATGAAACTCTCCGTAATGACACTGAGGGCAGAACAATCATTTTCAACAGCAATCATGAAGCAAACAAAAAAGTTTAATTTACTCTGGATACCATGAATCATTGATGAGATGACGTTGGTTATCATGTTCCAGCTTTGTGTTCAACTGTCCATTTTTACAGGTCAATGAGGGCCTCAATCCTCTGTATGTAGTACATATTGACTACAAATTTAGCATATATTGATATTAAAGGGCACCTATTGTACTGTTCATGAACTGTTCATTTTTTGCGGATTTTAAAGATACAGGAGCTAAACCGTCTCCAAATAAGCCTATACTTCCATACTATACAGTAGGCGAAAAAACATATGAGAGTATGTCTGGACACTTTCCCTTACCAAGAGCCCATGGTAGAGAAGTTGTGAATGTCACATGTATAGAATATACTTTGTCAAGTTTCTAATCAAATTTAGTACTCTATGCAGTTTCAGACCCAGTAAAAGCATTTCAGGCAGAGAAACTTAATGTGCTTTGAACTTTTAATAATGTAAATGTATTCTAGCAGACCCCATAAATAAAATCATGAACTTGTAAATGAGCATAATATGGGCACTTAAACATTTGACTTTCAGACACATGCTTTTCTCTCTTCTCTTTCTCATACACGTGATCACAAACCTGCTCCTACCACATCCCACAAGGCCCCTCTCCAGGGCTGATGCCCCTAGTGGCAGATGCTTGTCCTACATTAAGCAACAAGGGCAATTTGGCAAGAAAAGAGAAACGTACATAGGCTAGTAGGCTAAGGTATGAGGATTAATATTTATACGGAAGGTCTGGGGGTTCTGGCATACTTTCTGAAAGACCCTCACTTTGTATGCACCTAGGGGTCTAGGTGTTCTGCTTTTGCACATGAAAATATGTTTGTAATTTTCACTAAATGTAATTGCTATTTTATGGTAATTTACTTTTATAGTAAAATACTGTTCGTGATAAAATAAAAAGAAATTACACATATTTTTGCATGAATATCAATGGCATGCATCCTCAAGGTTTTTCATTTTTTTTTAATCAAATGTAAATTTAATGTCCCAGGCACATTTTATTGGTTAAATAAGCATTACTTGTACTAACAGAAAAATGTCTGTTATATTTTTACATTAACAATATAATCAATATTCTATTTATTAAAGCCATGTATGAAGTTTTAGTGTGTTTTTAAGCATTTTACATTTATTACAAAATAATAACTCAAGGAAGTAACAATTTAAACAACATATTTTATTTGTGAACTTACCTTCAGCTATTCTTTTTAATCAACCTTTAACTTTAATTTTAATTAACAGTCAGTAAAAGCAAAGCTTAGTAAATATTGGTCAAAGACAGAGATTTACCTTAAATTTCTAATTAATTTAAAAACCTCCCACAGATTATGTTTTAAGGCCATTTTAAGTCTTATTTCAATGTAACAAAGTGGTTATATATAAGTATGTGAGTTGTTTACTTACTTTTTTAAAATTAGTCCTCGCATTAACGCCATTATATTGTTCATTCAGACTAATTTGTGAATGTAGAATGCACACGAACACAACAGGGGTGATTTATCGCATGAATCAATCACAGCCGAACATAAATAGTCATATCGCGATGGAGGCATTGCCTCCTCTCATGTGACTTTCCTCCATTCATTCTTAATTACCCCAGACCAAACTAACTGCATGCTTTAGGGGGTCTGTTAAAACTCAATGGGCTCAGGGGAGGCGAGAGAGACTTGCACTCCTGTTGTTTACCCGCTGGTGTCGCTGTTGGACAATGATTCTTTAGAAAAACAAGTGATTTTGTTTTATTTTTGTACTGCAATTTTTTTCTCATCCAATATTTGAGGAGACATTGCCTCCCAGGAAACACCCCTGATGTATATGTCATAACACATCAGAATTAACTAGATTAGGATATTAATGTTATATATAGAATGTCATCCTTTAAAGGGGTCATCGGATGCAAATTTTCCAAAAGATGATATGATTCTTTAGGGTCTTAATGAAAAAAGTCTATAATATACTTTAGTTAATAATTCTCAGTGGTTGTGTAAAACAACATCCTTTTTACCTTGTCAAAATGAGCTCTGCAAAAATCAGCTCATTCTGATGGATTGTTCCATTAAATGCAAATGAGCTCTGCTTGCCCTGCCCCTCTCTTCTTTCTGTGGCGTGACGAACCTGTTTACTTTAGCCGCATTAGGCCGCGTTTAGCCACTAAACTTGCTAACTAGCACGTTCTTAGGAAAGGCGATCGCAAAGATTCATAAAAAAAAAAACCTTATACTCACTTCTGGTGTAAGTGAAGCTGGATCACGAATGATTCGCATGAACATAGACGGATATATGTAGATCAGGAGCCGCATTCCCTTCACAAGCAAACATAATCCACTGCATCTTCAGCGGCTTAGATGTTGGGGGTAAATGACGACCACTATATTCATTGTTACATCCAGCAACACAACACCTCAATCACTCAATCTGATATATTCTTGTCTAACTTACATCCCTGCTCCGGCATCGAAACAATGGAGGTCGGACTGTTACAGCTGATCTTAGGTAAGACGCTCATGTCATTAATGTTCAAACAACATGAAAAAGTGAACTTTGCATCCGATGACCCCTTTAATGCTTGAAACTTTGCAACTATATATATTTTTTTCTAGTAAGTGGAAAGCACTTTTTTGTTTTTTGTTTTTTTTTAGTTTTTTCTAGAGGTCAGTACACGCCTCTGGCAGTCCAACGGCCCAGGGCTCTGTCAGCTTTTTTTTCCCAGTAACATTATAATGTGACACTATATACAGTTGAGGTCAAAAGTTTACATACAGCTTGCAGAATCTGTGAAATGTTAATTATTTTACCAAAATAAGAGGGATCACACAAAATGCATATTATTTTTTATTTAGTACTGACCTGAATAAGATATTTCACATAAAAGATGTTTACATATAGTCCTCAAGAGAAAATAATAGTTGAATTTATAAAAATGACCCTGTTCAAAAGTTTACATACACTTGATTCTTAATACTGTGTTGTTACCTGAATGATTCACAGCTGTGATTTTAATTTTTTTTTTTTTTTTTTTTTTTTTTGGTGATAGCTGTTCATGAGTCCCTTGTTTGTCCTGAACAGTTAAACTGCCCGCTGTTCTTCAAAAAAATCCTTCAGGTCCCAAAAATTCTTTGGTTTTTCAGCATTTTTGTGTATTTGAACCCTTTCCAACAATGACTGTATGATTTTGAGATCCATCTTTTTCACACTGAGGACAACTGAGGGACTCATATGCAACTATTACAAAAGGTTCAAACTCTCACTGATGCATCAGAAGAAAACACAATGCATTAAGAGCCAGGGGGTGAAAACTTTTTGAAACTGAAGATTAGGGTAAATTTAATTTATTTTGTCTTCTGGGAAACATGTAAGTATCTTCTGTAGCTTCAGAAGGGCAGTTCTAAATAAAAAAAAAAGACATCTTTATTCTGTTTAAAAGTTTACACCCCCTTAATGCATCATGTTTCATTCTGGAGCATCAGTGAGTGTTTGAACCTTCTGTAATGTTGCATATGAGTCCCTCAGTTGTCCTCAGTGTGAAAAGATGGATCTCAAAATCATACAGTCATTGTTGGAAAGGGTTCAAATACACAAAAATGCTGAAAAACCAAAGAATTTGTGGGACCTGAAGGATTTTTCTGAAGAACAGTGGGCACAGCTCTGGATCATTCAGGTAACAACACAGTATTAATATTAAAGCGTACGTAAACTTTTAAACATAATTTTTATCATTTCAACTTTTATTTTCTCCTGTGGACTATACGTAACCATCTTTCATGTGAAATATCTTATTCATTTTGGTAAAATAATTAACATTTTGCAACATTTTACATTTGATTCTGCAAGGTGTATGTAAACTTTTGACCTCAACTGTATGACACATTTTACCACAGATAGGATTCAGCTCTACCTTGGCATTAAATGAAAATTCAAAATAACTGTCATTCATCATATCATATCACTTATCACTTTGATGTACATCACAATACAGAAGAAAAGATCTGTCGCTACTTCCATTTTGATGGAACATAAATGGCATAAGTGTTACAAAGGCCCCAAAAAGCAGTTCTTTAGCATTTTATTTCTGATTTATATATTCTCCATCTCACTTTTTTAGCGGGCAGCGGAGGTCATGTATCTGTTCTGGCTGACTAGGCTTCTTCTTCACTGAGACCCTGAACCTCATAAAAAGCACAATGATCAATACAGTGATGTACTGACCAGTAGCCAAGAGCATTTCTCATACCTTACTATCGATGCACTGTCAGTCTGTCTCAGTGTAAAGTTATGTCAAGCTGTATAGCCTATGGGAAGCTTCACTTCTGGGAATCAGACCACTTGTGATCAATGAGAACCTCTGCTTTTAATGTTTATATTTTACCATTATAGCGCATTGGCAACACAGTAGTTAGGCTTGGGTCTGAAACTTCCAGTGAAATACTTCTATTCTGCATTCTTTTCTATTTAATATGACAATTTTCAATAATATATCATATTTTCAGCATAACAATTTTAAGATATGACGTTCCTTTATTTATCTTAAATTTACATAAATATCCTCCTTCGTTATAAAGACTGCAGCTCTTGAACTGGATGAATCATGTTCATATTATCTAAAATGATTTTGTTTTTCAGTAGAGGAGTTACTTTAACATAGTCAATGTCACAAATATAAACCTGCAGAAATATGAAAAATGTCATTTAATGTAAGATTTTTTTTTCCTGTGATTAATCTGCTTTTTTTTAAAGCACAACTGTGAACTCCATTAAAAATTGAACTGACAGGAGTTGCATTGATAAGTTGCACTGCATCTTTGTTACAAGTGACCATTTCATTGTTCTGCATGTCAGTGAACAAATATATCCATCATTGCAAATGTAATTATTTTTTGCTGGTCTGACCATAAGAAACTACGGCTTCATAAACAAAAAGCCTAAACTAACCCTGATATTGGTGAATCATTACTTTCAAACTGTTACAGACAATCGCCCATACAATGGGCATTAATTAATTGTGTTATCTTCAGAGGCCTGTATGCTGTGTATGTAAACCCATAGAACCTCCCTTCCGGAGCTCTATTTATTGAAATCAAATCCACTGAATAGGCATGGCTACTTAAAGAGCTGACTCTCCTTGGAGATGGTTGCCAGAGCAATACTGAAGTGTTTTCAACCTCTTTCAGATATCCTATAATAGTACTGGAGGATTAGAAATCGAATAGCTTATATAAAAGGGATCCTGTGAGACTTATCCAAATCTCTTTTTCCATTCTTGTTTACTAGCAACATGTGCTGTTATCCACACAAGCCGTTAGACTTGCCTTAACCCAAAACATGACTACTTTTAATAGACAGTCTTAGCCATAGCTCTAGGTAAGAAGCTTAGGAGGTACCTTCAAGAAAAAAAGCTGCTGTAAGAGTCCCAGTTTTTTATCGAGTGAGCAAATCGAGTGTTAAATATTTTTTCTGTATAACATTTATTATTGTCGATATTGTATTCTAAATCCATTATTATTTTGGTGGGCCAGAGGAGGCATGTCTGTACATTTGTTATGCTTATATCTCGCAATTCTCACTTTTTTATATTTCACAATTTTGTCTTTAGAAACTCTAGAAAAAAAAAGTCAGAATTGCAAGAAAAAAAGTCAGAATTGCGAATTGCAACTTTATTACTAAGAATTGCGAGTTTAAATCCATCTATCTCGCAATTATTCTGACTTTTATTCTTGCAATTCCAAGTTTAAATCTCATAATTCGGACTTTTTGCAATTCCGACTTTCTAACTCACGTCTGACTTTTTTTGCAACTCTGAGTCTACATCTCACAATTCTGACTTTTTTCTTGCAATTCCGAGTTTAAATCTCACAATTCCAACATTTTTCCTTGATTACAAGTTTCTATCTCGCAATTATTCTGACTTTTTTTCTTACAATTCCGAGTTTAAATCTTGCAGTTCCAACTTTTTTTGCAATTCCAAGTTTACATCTCACAATTCCAACTTTTTTCCTCTATTACAAGTTTCTATCTCGCAATTATTCTGACTTTTTTTTGCAATTCCAAGTTTAAATCTCGCAATTCTGACTTTTTTCCTCGATTATGAGTTTCTATCTCACAATTTTTCTGACTTTTTTTCTTGCAATTCCAAGTTTAAATCTCGCAATTGTGACTTTTTGCAGTTCCGAGTTTAAATCTTGCAATTCTGCCTTTTTTCTTGTAATTCCCAGTTTCTATCTCGTAATTCCGAGTTTCTGTCTCACAATTCTGACTTTTTTTTAAAATTCTGAGTTTAAATTTCACAATTCTGACCTTTTTTTCTCACAATTCCAAGTTTCTATTTTGCAATTCCAAGTTTCTATCTCACAAAAAAAGTCAAAATTGCGAGATGTAAACTCTAAATTGTAAAATAAAATTTAAAAAATGGGGTACAAAAATTAATTCTGAGATAAAAAGCAATTCAATTGCTTTCTTAATTTTTTTATTTAGTGACGGAATCAGGAAGAAAGCATCTCTGCATAATTAATGAGATCGTGTGATTCTTTTGACAACCCGCATTTTAAAGAAAGTCTCCAGATTTGGTGCTAATCAACATTCTTTCCGTGTGCCGAGACTCCTTTGATGGTATAATGGCACAAATAACTCATATTAATATTGCAGAGAGACTAATAAAAGCTGGTAGGCCCGATGGTAAAGCAGCTCTCAATTTTACCCCTTTTGCATTTGTCTGGCTCTATTAAAGCACAAACGCTCCTGTTGATTGATGATGCGCTTTGTGTATAATCAGTGCCCTCATTAAGAGGTGCCACTTATTATTCATTTTCTTCTTCTTCATCGCAACAGACATAAACTGAGCCATTCCCATCGAGCACGAGAGGTGGGCAAAGATTCCTACACACTGTGTACTCTGACATCACGGCTCATATGCATTTTAAGTGCAGCAGGAGTCAGACGCATGCCGGGAATTTTTGAGCTTCCAGTGACTATTGCTGATAAGCTCATGAGTTAGGAAAAATTATGTTTATAAATTATAAATTATAATGCTTCTGAACACAATTTTAACAGCTTGCTTAATTTTCTCAAATCTCTGGTAAACTATAGTTAGGTTGCAAACCTGTAAGACCTCCATTCATCTTTGGAGCACAAATTAAGATATTTTAGATGAAATCTGAGAGCTTTCTGACCCTGCATAGACAGCAACACAACCACATTCAAGGCCCAGAAAGGTAGTAAGGATATTGATAAAATAGACCATGTGACTGCAGTAGTTAAACCGTAATTTTATGAAGCTGTGAGAACATTTTTTGTGCGCTTTAGAAACAAAAATAACAACTTTATTTAACAGTTGCTTCTCTTCCATGTCAGTCTTCGCCGCACATTCGTGAGAGTACCACAACCTCTGCTGACTGCCGTAAGATACTTCCCAATGATTATTAATCCACCTTTTTTTCCACATTTGACAAGTCAATCAGACTGACAGAAGATGAGACACAGGCCCAATAATGCTTTTTGCGCCTCTGACTGATCTCCACCAAATGAGATAATAGTGAAGAATCACAGTCTCTCAATCTAAGCTAAACATCACTTCATCACTCCTTGTGCTTCTTCTGTCTTCCCTCAGTGTCATCGCTTCACGGGGGGCATTTATTGAGACAAATTGTGGCTATTATTCACTTGTGCACCAATAATAGGGCACCCAGCTTCTGTAATTAGGGGCTCTTCTGTAGAAATAGTTGGCACCCCACCTTCTCAAGACCCTTCACAGCAGGCCAAACGAGAGGCTGTTTCAGGGCTATCTCCAAACAGCAGGGGGCCAAGAGAGCAGGGTGTGCGCGCGTGTGCGTTTGCCGACCAGTGAGCCTCTAAATCAGTGAACTGGACCTGTTTCCACTTTGCAGAGGGAGATGAAGCATATTGATCCTAGAGACGCTTCCCAGCCTGATAGCCAGAGCATCAAACACTCAAACACACAGTGTTTTCAGGGTGGGTGGGCATGGGTGGGCGTGGGTGGGCAAAGCACAAAAAAGCTTGGGTTCACACTCCAAATAATCTCCTGTAGGGCAAATATCTAGTCAAACGGGTTTTTCGGATATTCCTAACAATCACTGTCTTAAGCAACTAGTCCTTTAAATGTCCTTCTACAGACATGAATCATAAAAAACAGACCTCAAGAGCGAGACGGCAGTCATTTAGAAAGGAATGGCTTTCATTTTTATATTATTATAGCCATCAAAGACTCCCATATGAGACTACAGAGGTCAAACGTAACACCCACACAGAGAAAAATGCCATCATGATGATAGTCTCTGCTTGAGAATGACCTTGTTATGTATTGTCTACCAAACACCGTCCACATACTGCATCCTTAAGAAGAATTAGATTTTTCTTAGGAAAATGTAAATGGTGCCTGCCTTATAAAAATAAGTTATATTAATAAGTAGAACCTGGATTTGGCTGCTCTTTGCAAAGTCGTCAATGGCACGATCTTGGAACAGTCAACAAGAGATTTAAAGGATTAGTTTACTTGCAGAATAAAAATGTCCTGATAATTTATTCACCCAATGTCATCCAGGATGTTCATGTCTTTCTTTCTTCAGTTGAAAAGAAATAAAGGTTTTTGAAGAAAACATTTCTATGCAGCGTCAAAGAGCTCTACACGATCGCAGCCGAGAAATAAGGGTCTTATCTAGCAAAACAATTGGCCATTTTCTAAAAAAATTCAAATGTATATACTTTTTAACCACAAATACTCGTCTTGCACTAGCTTTGCATCCACTCTGCGTGGTTAGTTCTTCATCTGTGTACTCTGGTTCAAAAAAGTAGGGTAGGGCAAAAAAACTCTCATTTTCTCCTCCAACTTCAAAATCGTCCAACATCGTTGTTTTACCTTTTTTTGTAAAGGCCGTTTGACTTTAATTGCACGTTCGCTTTGTAAACACTGGGTCTGTACTTCCACCTACATCACGCATGACCTTTCCAACGTGATGAAGATGAGCTAGTGCATGATGAGCATTTGTGGTTAAAAAGTAAATACATTTCTATTTTTTTTAGAAAACGACCAATCGTTTCACTAGAAAAGACACTTATTACTCGGCTGGGATCGTGTAGAGCCCTTTGAAGCTGCATTGAAACTTCAGTTTGGACCTTCAACCTGCTGATCCCCACTGAAGTCCACTATGGTGAAAAATCCTGAAATATTTTCCTCAAAAACCTTCATTTCTTTTTGACTGAAGAGAGAAAGATATGAACATCTTGGATGACATGGGGGTGCGTAAATTATAAATATTTTAATTCTGGAAGTGAACTAATCCTTTAATGAGAGTTTAAATAAAAGTCAATGAAAAAAATGCTTCTATATCAGTGTTATTTAAGTATTATTGATATACTATTATAGTTTTTATTCATTTTTAAATTATAATTTATTTTTAAATGTTCTGTTTTTAATTTAATGAGCAATTTTTTGTGTTTTCTATATAGTTTTTATTAATTATTCATTAATTTAATTTTCAGTTGTTTTTAGTATTTCAAGTTAAAACTAAATGAATATGAGAACTGTTGCCTTGGCAACTAGTTTAAAAATAATTTTTTTGTGATAAAAAGTTAGTTTTTAAATATATTTTATTTCATTCAAAGTTGTCTTGTTTCAAATACTGATTTTTTTAATGGTTTTAGTTTTACTTGCTGCTGCTTTTGTGTGGAAACGATTAAATAATACAATAAATATCTGGGTTTGCCATGTTTACAATAACATTTATTTAGTAGAAAACTTTAAATAATAATAGTTATAAAATTATTATTATTATCAAATGTATTTTTTTTTATTTGATGTTTATTACTATTAGTAGTAGTATTTTAGTATTAAGTACTTAGTATTAATGGTACTAAGTTATTTGTAGTATTTAATCATAAACTCTATAAAAACAATACAGCATTATTATTATTATTACTATTATTATTACAATGGGCAGCACTAAGTGAAAATAGCATATTTTCTTAGTGATAGAGGGTATTTACACTAAGTGAAAATGCAAGTGGCAGACACTTGCACCTCAGTATTGTAGTCCATTATAAAACATTCTGGAATAGTAACGTATTGTGTGAATGATCATTTTTTACCTTAAAATTATTAACTGGAGGCTGCCTTATTGGGACAATAAAGCCGTCCCCTAACTATAACCAATAAACACCCAGGAGACACTTTATTTTTCATTTTTTGATTATTTTCTTCATTTTATTTAAAATAAATGCCTTTACAATCTGATATGTGACGTGAAAAGGGAGAATAACGAGTTTGGCAAAAGGAGGATTTTAACTCGGGTCGATCGTGTAAATAAATTCACTGCTATGCGCTTTACCACTTACATCACTGGAGCCGTTTTTAAATAGGCATCTTTGTAATGTTGTCTACAGGTGCATCTCAAAAAGTTAGAATATAATGAAAAAGTTCATTTTTTTTTTTAACTTATTTTTTAAAAATTAAACTTTAATATATTCTGGATTCATTACATGTAAAGTAAAACATTTCAAAAGTTTTTTTCATTTTAATTTTGATAATTAAAGCATACAACTCATGAAAGTCAAAAATCCAGTACATCAAAATAGAATATTTACATTTGAGTTTCATTAAATGACCATCCCTAAAGTATAAATTCCAGGTATCTCTTGTTCTTTGAAAACACACAAATGGGGAAGACTAATGACTTGGCAATGGTCCAGAAGACAATCATTGACACCCTCCACAAGAAGTCACAGAAGGTCATTACTGAAAGAGGTGGCTGTTCACAGAGTGCTGTATCAAAGCATATTAAATGCAAAGTTGACTGGAAGGAAGAAATTGGGTAGGCAGAGGTGCACAAGCAACAGGGATGACCGCAAGCTTGAGAATACTGTCAAGTAAAGCCGATTCAAATACTTGGGAGAGCTTCACAAGGTGTAGAATAAAGCCGGAGTCAGCGCATCAAGAGTCACCACGCTCAGACGTCTTCAGGAAAAGGGCTACCAAGCCACTTCTGAAACAGAAGCAACGTCAGAAGCATCTTACCTGGGCTAAAAAGAACTGGACTGTTGCTCAGTGGTCCAAAGTCCTCTTTTCAGATAAAAGTAAATTTTGCATTTCATGTTGAAATCATGGTCCCAGAATCTGGAGGAAGACTGGAGAGGCACAGAATCCAAGCTGCTTGAAGTCCAGTTTGAAGTTTCTGAAGTCAGTAATGATTTGGGGTGCCGTGATGTCTGCTGTTGTTAAGTCCGTTGTGTTTTATCAAGTGTAAAGTCAGTGCAGCCATCTACCAGGAGATTTTGGAGCACTTTATGCTTCCATCTGCTGACAAGCTTTATAGAGATGCTGATTTCATTTTCCAGCAGGACTTAAGCACCTGCCCACAGTGCAAAAAACACTTCCAAGCGGTTTGCTGACCATGATATTACTGTGCTTTATTGGCCAGCCAACATGCCTGACCTGAACCCCTGAATCTACGGCAGGGGTGCTCAACCCTGTTCCTGGAGATCTACTTTCCTGCAGAGTTCAGCTCCAACCCTGATCAAAGACACCTGAACCAATTAATTA
This sequence comes from Labeo rohita, assembly GCF_022985175.1. Classification (NCBI taxonomy): domain Eukaryota; kingdom Metazoa; phylum Chordata; class Actinopteri; order Cypriniformes; family Cyprinidae; genus Labeo; species Labeo rohita. Next base: position 20,969,233 of record NC_066885.1, on the reverse strand, counting down.
GGATCTGAAGGAGCACTTGATAATTACAGACAGGTGTGTTTGATCAGGGTTGGAACTAAATTCTGCAGGAAGGTAGATCTCCAGAAACAGGGTTGGGCACCCCTGATCTACGGGATATTTTTAAGAGAAAGATGAGAAACACTCAATCCAACAATATACAGATGATCTGAAGGTTCAGTAGTGCCTCAGCAGTGCCACAGGCTGATCACTTCCACGCCACACCTCACTGATGCTGTCATTTGCGCTAGGAGCAAGTCATTTGTTATAATATGTACTGCCAACCAAGTATTGAGTGCATAAATGAACATACCTTAAAATACTTGAACTTTTCTTTTTTGCTAATCCATTTTTTGATTGATCTTAGGAAATATTCTAATATTTTGAGATACTGGATTTTTGACTTTCATGAGCTGTAAGTTCTAATCATCAAAATTAAAACATAAAAACATTAAAAAATATATTTTACTTTACATGCAAGGAATCTAGAATATATTAAAGTTTCAGTTTTTAAAATAAGTTACAATAAAAAAATGAACTTTTTCATGATATTCTAATTTTTTCAGATGCACCTGTAGTCCTACCACACATTGGTGGGCAGAACTAGCATAAACAGCCTCTGCCAAAAAGGCGTGCTATTTGCACTTAGTGTAAACAGACACTTCAATAAAGATATTATTATGATTAATAATAATACATGACCCTCTACCTTAACACACCTTTCATGGACACAGGGTTCATCCTCAGATCTATTTATTTAGTCTCTCATCACCTAAAGAGCTCTTACATTCTGAGCGGATGAGGGCGTCTACTGTACCTGGCTGCCAGCAGAGGGTTATGGACAGCGTTGATTAATAATTACATAACCACAGCTCTCCTTCCCTCCCACTCCATGAGACACATAATCATACATAATTACAGACATGGCTGTTCTTCCAACTGCCCTCACCAATGGAGCAAAAGCTGCAGTATGACACATAAAACACATGTTTGCAATAGTAATGATTATTTTGAAGCCAAATCACACCTTGAACTATTGCCATTATTAAATAAAGTAAATGTTTGGATATTTAAAAATTATATACAGACGTGGACTCCTACTCTTACAAAAAAAAGCCAAAACTGACAAAGAAGTACTTAGTATGGTTTATTTTTTTAACCTCTAACAAAGACAACACAGAGCTTTTGTTCTGATGCCCAAACATCTCAATACTTCAACTAAATTATAATGCTATGACATCAAAGCACAGACTGGAGGAAATACAGTAGAAAAGCGTCCCTATTTACAGTCTATCCCTCTCATTACAGTCAAACCCGTAGAGTAGGTTTCCTCCCCGGTGAACAATTATCAGCGTGCCCCGTTCCACCCTCTCTTGTGTGGGCTGCGAGACGGCACAGGAACACTTCGGTTCTGACCCTGACAAGCCACTCCACTCACGCAAAAAATGAAGCACTCTTATCTCCATGGCGATGAGAGCCCTCTCCCACCCCCGCGTGAGCAACGACTACCGCAGATGCCATCAACTTGATTCATAACTGCAAAATTGTCAAAAGATTTGTAACGTATAGCATAACAGCGTTTACACAAAGGCCGTTTTTCAAGCTTAGTCATGGTCAGTTGTTGCAGTGCATAAGGTTAAAGATGAAGATGTCCCTTGTTCCGAGAGTGCATCCTAATGCATGCAATTGGTTTACTGGTAATACGGTGCAGAGGTAGTTTATCCATTTAGATTAGTTGTCAGGTTAAACTCACTGTGATTTAATAAGCAGCTACTAATCTATTTAAGGGGCAGCAAAGCATAGGTACTATATCAGATAAGGTTGGCATAGCAAAAGCTGTTAAAGGAATACCACACAAAAGTGAAAATTTGCTGTGAATTTACTCACCCTCAGGCCGTCCATGATGTAGATGAGTTTGTTTTTCATCAGAACAGATTTGGAGGAATTCAGAATTATATCACTTGCTCACCAGTGGATCCTTTGCAATAAATGGGTGCCGTCAGAATGAAAGATCGAGCACCGTTTATAAGCGAAAAGAATTAAAAACTGTTGTAAACAAACATGTTGGTGGATTTCAATGTGAGAGGACAACAAAGGATAAACTTTTTACTGGAGGAAGAGTTATTATGAATTATGAAGTGGTAGTTTAAAGTAAAAATGCCTATGTGATGATTTTGTTTCTTACAAACATGCAGCCTTTCACTTTACAATACATTAACTGATGGACTGGAGTCATGTGAATTACTTGTGGATTATTGTGATGTTTTTTATCAGCTGTTTGGACTCTCATTCTGACGGCACCCATTCACTTCAGAGGATCCATTGGTGAGCAAGTGCAAGAGCAAATTTTCATTTTTGTGTGAACTTTTCCTTTAACAGTAGTGGGGAAAAACGTTATCTTTTTAAAGGGATAGTTCACCCAAAAATTACGCACCTTCATGTTGTTCAAACTTGTAAGACCTTTGTTCATCTTCAGAACCCAAATTAAGATATTTTTGATGACCGAGAGCTTTCTGACCCTGCATAGACAGCAACATAACTGACACGTTCAAGGCCCAGAAAGGTCGTTGGACATCGTTAAAATAGTCCATGTGACATCAGTGAAAGAGAAATTGTTGAATAAATTAATTATTTTTGTTTTCTTTGTGTACATAAAGTACTCTGGAAGCTTCATAAAATTACGATGAAACCACTGATGTCACATGGAATATTTTAACAATGTTCTTACTACCTTTCTGGGCCTTGAACATGTCAGTTTTGTTTCTGTCTATGCAATGTCAGAAAGCTCTTTGGATTTCGTCAAAATATCTTCATTTGTGCTCTGAAGATGAACAAAGGTCTTACGGGTTTGAAACAGCATGAGGATGCCTTATTGGACTTTTACATGGACATTAAATAAATAAATAATGGGAGGCCATCATTTGTAGAAAAAAATATACTGTATAAACAAACAAAAAAAAGAGATAAGCAATTTCTGGTACTGTTAAACCATCTAAAGCTAAAAGAAAATTACAGCATAGACTCATTGTAAATAATTTTTGGATTTTCTCAACCTAATAAGAGTGATTTTTAATAAACAAACATTTTGAAGGCTGCACTTTCACCGTTTCAGCTTTCTTTCAATAGTTGTTATTTTTTGTTCACAATTCAGTGTTTTGTTTGAAGTCTTTCTGATGTCTATTCATTGCATACTGAGAGAAGACTGAAACATTTGCATGATGCTCTAAAGCCAGATAAACTCAAGGTAAGCTTTTGTTTTAATTTGAAAAGCCGATTACTAATTTTATAATTTTATTTTGATGTTTTTTAAGGTCTGCTTATTAAAGGATCAGAAAATCAAAATTGTTTTTTTTTTTTTTTTTTTTTCTCAGTATCTTGCTAAATTCTGGGTAGACACAAAAGATTTATATCTGAACATACTAATGTTAAAGTCCCCCTGTAGTGAAAATCAAGATTTTTATGTTGTTTATTTGTCTATGTGGTGTTTTTAATATGCGTTTAGACAAATCATGTGCCAGTCCATTAATTAACACCATTGTGGAGTATTTTCTTCGTGAAACTGTAGTTTCCCAAAGGCTGTCCCAGAAATGCGGTTTGAAACAGCCCTTTTTTTGCTACGTCACAAACTTCAGTAACCAATCACGTCAAAGGATTGATTCCTATCATTAGGCAAAATATACCAATATGATTATTAGCACAAAACCAAATATTAAATAGAGCATTTAATAGAGCATATAGAGCACTACATAATTATACACAAACTAATAACTAACACAAACTAGGCTGCATCCGAACCTTCAAGGCATTTGAGGACACATCATTGGCAAGTAAAAAACTTTAACAAAGGTTACAGTATCCACCGTAGTTGTCCGCTAGTAAAAACATAGTTTTATCAGTCATTATCCGTGTTTCGACATTATACTGCGTTCACTGCAGTTCAGTTAGTGGATCAGGAGGCTCTGGCTGGTGTGACTGTGTGGGGGCGGGACTAATCTGCATATTCATAGATCCGCATATAGTAAATGAGGCAAGGGGGGTAGAGTTACATTCAAGCTGTTTTAAGGCATGCAACAATTATTTTCGCAAGAAAAACATTTAAATATTTCATTTTGATGATCAAAGATCAGTTTTAAGGGATAAAAATTTTGACTGACCCCACTGAAACCTGCACTGATTTCAAAACCAGTTGATCTTATCATTTCCTTAAAGTGCTCTATGATATTTTTGTGGCACTATCCTTTTACCACACTGTCATCCTGTTAACAGTTACTCATACCGGACTTCATGTAATCATTAATAACTTTGACCTTTGCCATGACATTACTGGTTGTCACTGATGATTACATAACCTAACCAGGTTCAGTCAGTGAACTCATTAATAAGATCAGTGACCTCCTCATACATTTGTAATGAGGATTATTAGCCATTTTTTAACAGAATTAGCTGTTTTCTTTTATAACTGGTTGGTCATGTTTGTATTGATTCTACATGTGAACACGTTTTCATAAAACACTAGATTATTATGCAGTGTGATGTAATTTTTTTAAATGTAATATACTGTACATTACCATTTAAAGGTTTGGGGTCAGTATAGATTTCACTATAGCTGCATTTATTTAATCAAAAATTAAAATTTTGAAATATTATTACAATGTTACAATTTCAAATAGTTATTTTCCGTTTATATATATTTAACATTTAATATATTCCTGAGATGACAAAACTGAATTTTCCAGTCTTCAGTGTCACATGATCCTTCAGAAATAACTTTAATATGCTGATTTTCTTTCTTATTATTATCACTGCTTAAGTAAATATTGAAAAAGTAAATATCGCAGGTTTTTCATTTCTAAATCCTACAGCTATATTAAACAAAATTCATTATATAACTCTTCTTATAGCATTCAGAATATAATATTCAACACCCTATGACTGATAGATTTGATGACATAAATTCATAAATCAAGGTGTATACTTAAGATTTAGATAAATGTATGGGTAAACAGAAGAGAAAGAGACTGAGAGGCAGAGAATGTGTGTGTCATACAAAAGTGTGTGTTGGGATAGTCATGTTTAAGCGAGGACAAATGTCCAGCATGTGTGACTCATGAAAGGGGTCGAGCTCACTGAAATCAATCACCTGAGAGGCAGCATACTGCAGGGCATCTCAAGACATCAAAGAAGAGCACAGTCCGCCACTAACTGGAAGAGAACTTACTTGTGCAAATCTGTGAGAACTGAGAAATGAAGATGTTCATTTTCTGTATGTCAAAGCAAATTTTCTATATGGCAGCAAACTTACACTATACCTTTCAAAGGATTTAGGTAAGTTAGTTTTTTGGTTTTGTTTTGTTTTTAAAGAAATCAATCCTTCTATTCAGCAAGGACACATTCAATTGATCAGAAGTGACAGAAACACACTGTTACAAAAATGTGTAGTTAAAATAAATTCTGTTCTGTTGTATAGAGAATCCTGTTTTCAACACTGAAATAATGTTTCTTAAGCACCAAATCAGCATAATAAAATAATCCAGGTTTTAAGCGCTTAAGGCATTTAAGCATATAAGGAAAAAGACATTACGTATTATTTAGCAAGGTTGTACCCACCAAAATCAATGATTAAAAAAGCATTTTGGCAAATCCAGGTCATTTACCATAGAAATATAGTGTTTTTGAGTCCTTTTTACTGTTATAGCGCCAGCTGTGATCCGATCTCCTTAGAACTTTGCATGCTTGTTTAGAATCACCTGTCTCATGTGTTCACCAGGTTTTGTGAAGTTTTGAGTTTTCCTTTAGACTTTATAGGATTTGGGGTAAATTTGGACAGGCCCCTTTTCTAAACGAGCCCATTATAGCCTTCCAAAGGGTAAATTTCAAAAATTTTTCAATAATTATTGACCTAGAGAATCCAGAGTAATGTGCTGCAGTGTTTTTTTCCAGATTGAGCAAAAAACCTAGGACGAGTAGGTACTTTCACAAAAGTAGGTTTTTGAAATCTTCTCAATCATTTAAAGGAGAAGTCCACTTCCAGAAAAAACAATTTACAAATAATTTACTCACCCCCTTGTCATCCACGATGTTCATATCTTTCTTTCTTCAGTCCTAAAGAAATTATGTTTTTTGAGGAAAACATTTCAGCATTTTTCTCCATATAGTGGACTGATATGGTGCCCTGATTTTGAACTTCCAAAATGCAGTTTAAATGCGGCTTCAAACGATCCCAGCCGGGGAAGAAGGGTCTTATCTAGCGTAACAATCAGTTATTTTAATAAAAAATAATACAATTTATATACTTTTTAATGCCAAATGCTCATCTTGTCTTACTCTGCCTGGGCTGTTTTTGTTCCTGTTCATGACAGTTATGGTATGTCGAAAAACTCTCATCTCATGTTCTCCCTCAACTTCAAAATTGTCCTATATCGCTGTTTTACCTTTTTTGTTAAGGGTGTTTAACCTTCTTTGCATGTTCACTTTGCAAACACTGGGTTGGAACTTCTGCAATGATGTAGGATGATTTTGAAATGATTTTTGAAGTTGAGGGAGAAAATACTGAGTTTTTTGACATACCCTAACTGTCTTGAGCCAGAATACATAGAGTTCAGGCAAGACGAGTGTTTGAGAATAAAAAAGTATTTAAATTGTATTTTTTTTTTAATGTAAATAACCAATCGTTTCGCTAGATAAGACCCTTCTTCCTCGGCTGGGATCGTTTGAAGCCGCATTTAAACTGCATTTTGAAAGTTCAAAATCGGGGCACCATATCCGGCCATTATATGGAGAAAAATGCAGAAATGTTTTCCTCAAAAAACATAATTTCTGTACGGCTGAAGAAAGAAAGACATGAACACCTTGGATGACAAAGGGGTGAGTACATTATATGTGAATCTTTGTTTTGGAAGTGGACTTCTCCTTTAAGAAACAATTTAATTGACAGCAGTGGTTCTAAAGGCGAAGTTGTCCAGAATGAGGAGTTCTATTGTATGATACGAATGTCATGCGCATGTCTGAAAAGTCTTGCGATGTACAATCATTTACGCCCTTGGAAAATGAGATATTTCTTTCAGATTTCTCTAAGACCTTCAGGGCCATGAGTTAAATAGGTCAACCAAGTTTAGTTCCAATCGGCCTCCGTTAATCTTGTCTAAGGCTGGCCACACACCAAACAATTTTCAAATCTTAACTGATTTTAAAACCATGGGAGACCACAGAAATGAAGACCGTTTCAACAGATTTTTAGCCTTATAATCCTCTGAATGCGCACACTAGACAATTCAACCACACTGTAAAAAACAATTTGTTAAGTCAACTTAAAATAATTTGTAACCTGGCTGCCTTAAAATTTTAAGTTTAGTCAACTCAAAAGTTTTTTATTCAACTTGAAACGTTTAATTTTACTATGTGACATCTTAGATATTTGAGTTGAATCAACTTAAAATTTTAAGGCAGCTGGGTTACTTACCCATCTGTTAAGTTTAGCAAACACAAATATCTAAGTTGTTACTTAGTACAACTTAACATTTTAAGTTGAATAAACTTATTTTAGTTGACTGAACTTAAAATTTTAAGGCAGCAGGTTAATAAATTATTTTAAGATGACTCAACAAATTGTGTTTTTTATTGTTTAAAAAAACAAATGGAAGACATTGTCAACTAGCTCTCCTGGTGCACATTCTATTTCACAGAGAAAACCAAAGTATAAAAAATAATATGGGTGATGTAGTTTGCTTTCGTGGCATTTTGTGGCTGCCAAGTTTCAGTTATAAAAGCATGCAATGCCAATGGCAGCTGTTTTTTGAGATACGCAAATGTGCTTATAGACAACTTGTAGCACTAAGACCATGCACACCAGTTTTCATGTTGAAAGGACAAATGGTTGTGTAGTTATAGCCATTTTTAAGCCATGAGCCAAGGTTTCCAACAACATAAGACACTTGAGCCTGCAAATGACGATTTAGGAGTTATGAGCGATTTTATACTTTTGCTTGCTGTAGCACTCCTGTAGGCAATGTGAGTACTACCATCCCTCCAAGTTTCAAGTTTCTACGAATTATGGTTTGGTCTGCACAATCAGTTTTACATGGAGATCGCTTGAACCCCTAATTATTACTGCCCCAAACTTTGGAATGCCAGGCCTTGGTGAATTGCCACTGTAGCTGTGGGATAAAGTTTGTCACATGCTCTAATGTAATGATTTAGTAATCATATTTCTGTTTCTTTATTATCACTCAATCAATCAATCTTATTTCTCCTTTCTAAAATGTGGCTCATCTTACCCCACTCTGTCAGTAATCACTGGAGAGCAACTGCAAAACCATTCCATTTGTCTCATCAAGTATTTCAATAAGAGCCAATGGTTTAAATGAGAACCTTACTTACAAAGCACTGCGGTTTTTTCACTTCAGCTGGATGGAGAATTCAATTTGCTGGTTGCCTGCATTTTGGAAAGAGTCATGCCTTGAATTGAGGCAAAAGGATTTGGGATATCTGTCCTAATGCTGCCTGTTAGAGCCAAACAGCTCTCACTTGATCAGTACTGAAACAAACTATTAGACACAACCACTGTATCACAACATAAATAAGGGATGAGCGTCTGAATCCTCATCATGCACGTATACAAACACAACTGGATTAGATTTTCAAATCAGAATTCCAGAGTCATAAAAGGGCTTTTATTTTAGAGGGTCTTACAAGAGAATATTCTATTAAACTATGAAATGATGACATTGACGATAGCAAAACTACACTTCATTATAATCAAATGTACACTGGTTTCATGATTTACATCTTTGAGCTCACAGCATGGAGAAAAAGCAATATCATACATCTGAAGTATTGATCTTTTTGAGTCACAGCTAAAACATCTCGCTGTGTTATGACTGAAACAACTTTTTTCTCGGAGATATAGAAGCAGACATGTTCATTATCACTGCTGTGATGAATAATACAGACACTACATGAGCTATAAACCTCATTGAGGGTTTCACTATTCAGACGAAAGTGTATTGAGAAGCACACAAATGTGTAAAAAAATAAGAGGAACTCTGCTTACTAATGCAATACTAGTAGAATGCACCCCTTGAGGCTGATGAATCACAGAGAACATAACACCAGGCTGATCAATGGCCTTGTTTCAGGACTTGAGTCTGGTGATCGAAGAACAGCAGAACTCCTTCATATAATAAGCTAGAGAGAAGTCTCAGTCGGCCTTTGTGATGGATTCCTCATTAGATCAGAAGGGGCATACAGATAGTTTACTTCATCAACAAAGACAGAGAGCCAATAAATCTGAGGCTCGGGAGACACTTATCCAATTACCATTGCAAGGGTCAAAACGTATTTGAGCCATTATATGACTGATCACTTTGTAGAAATTAATGAGCAATTAAGTATGATGATTATTTTAAAACTGTCCCTATTTAATGATGCTTATCTTAATGGTGCACTCAGTGATTTCTTTTGTTTCTGTTGTTTATGTTGCACATAATGGATTTAAACTGACTGTATTTAGCCTAAACTGAATTCAATACTTCACAAATAGCTGTTATCCCAGACAATATTTAATATTTAAGCATATTTTATGCTATTTTCTGAGTTTGGAAAATCACATGACTGTTATTTTTGTATTGTTTATAAACTATTTTAGTAACTAGCTTTTATGTTTTAAGTTATCAAATACATTTTAATTTTAGTAATTCTGTTAATTTTTTTTATATTTCTATTTAGTTTAGGTTTTTAGTTTTCATTTTTAGTTTTTAGTAATTTTACTACTTTAGTACTTCTGCCACTGAATTTAAAAAAAGGGTAATTGCGACTTTTTATCTTACAATTCTGACTGTTTTTCATCACATTTGCAACTTTACATGTCGATGATTTTAAATTGCAAGTTACAAGGTCAGAGTTGTGAGACATAAACTCACAATTTTGAGAAATGAAGTCAGAACTGCAAGATATAAACTCACAAATCGGACATAAAATTGCAAATTTATATGTTGTGATTGTGACTTTATATCACGCAATTCTGAGAAAAAGTCAGAATTGTGAGTTTAAATCTCACAATTCTGACTTTATATCTCACAATTCTGATCTTTTTATCTCAGAATTGCACATTTATATCTCGCAACTGTGACTTTTTTTAGAATTGCACATGTATATCTAGCAGTTCTGACTTTATAACACACAATTCTAAGAAAAAGTGAGAAATGCACATTTTTATCTTGCATTTCTGACTTTATTTCTCGTAATTGTGAGTTTATATCAGGCAATTCTGAGAAAAAGTCAGAAATGTGAGTTTAAATCTCACAATTCTGACTTTATATCTCACAATTCTGATCTTTTTATCTCAGAATTACACATTTATATCTCGCAACTGTGATTTTTTTTAGAAATTGCAAATTTATATTTTGCAGTTCTGACTTTATAATGCACAATTGCAATTTATAAAGTCTGAATTGTGAGACAAACCCGCAATTCTGAGAAATAAACTCACAATTCTGAGAAATAAAGTCAGAATTGCGAGATATAATCTCATGAATTGCAAATTTATATCTCGCGATTGTCGCTTTTATCTCAGAATTGCGAGTTTATATCTTGCAATTCTGATTTTATAACACACATTTGTGAGGTATTAAGTCAGAATTGTGAGACATAAATTTGCAATTCTAAGAACATTGCCTTTTTCCCCCTCAAAACTGCACTTTATAACAATTTTAAGTTTGTATCTCACGATTCTGACAAAAAAAGTCAGAACTCACAATTGTAATTTTATATCACCCAATTCTGACTTTTTTTCTCCGAACTGTGCGTTTATATCTCACAGTTCTGAGCAAAAAAGTCAGAATTGCAAGTTTTAATCACGTTAATCAAAAGTTAATCAAAAGTTGTGAGATAAAAAGTCACAATGTTTTTTTGTTTTTTTTTATTCAGTGGCGGAAATAGACTTAAATTTAAGTCAGTTGCCAATGCAAGGTTTATATGCTGTAATTGTATTATTTGTTTCAATTACCAAAAATGTAAAATGTTTAAGTTTTACCTTCAAATAAACTCTCTGTATGTATATATATATATATATATATATATAAAGGGATAGTTAACCCAAAAATGAAAATTATGTCTTCATTTACTGTGACCTGCATTGAACACAAAAGAATACAAATATTTCAATATTTTTTTGTGTCAAAATCAGTGGGGTCCAGTGTTGTTTGGACAACCCCAACATTATTAAAATATGACACTGCAGCATAGCCAAATTCTATTTTAATAAAAGATCACTATTACATTTCAAAAATGATTTTACATAGTCTCAGACTGGCCATCTGCAGAGTTCGGCTGAGTTATTCCATGGAGGTAGTGTCCCTTGTAAGCTGCAAAAGTGCGTTGTAATGCGCCTTGGCGAGTGTAATGCGGTTCTTAATGAGATTAATCCACAGGCTGAGAGAGACAGAAAAGAGGAACACCAGCATGATTTACAAGTCTTACAGGATCAATTAGCAGAGCTGCTTAAGCGGCCAATTGCTCAGCTGAGACAAAAACTGTGTCACAGAATTTAATGCGAAGCAATAAATCAGCAGGAGGCCGAATGATGGAGGGGCAGTGCAGTGTTTGAGGAAGGGAATGATGAACTATAATGCAACTTGAACTTGGCAGACAAGGGTCATACCAGGAATTCAAATAAGTGAACAGGGAGACTTATGCAGTCATAAGTTACTCATTCTTAATTATTATTTTTGTTTTGTTTTTTTAATTAGAATATACATACATTTTAAATATGTTGTATTTTAAATCGTATATATTTTAGCTTCCTTAGTAGCCAGTTCTTTAGTAGTTTGTTACCATTCTCTGGATCACAGCTCTGCACAATCTAGGCTTCTTGACCAATTTTATGCATCCTGGGATGCTTTTTAAACAATGTTGAATGAGTTCCCACACGTCTTGGCTGCTTTTTCATTATTATTCCATCTGTTCTGTCGCATCTTCTAAAAAAATAATAATACATAAGGTCATTTTTATTCTGTCAAGTAGGCACAGTTAATCTAAAACTTTTGACTTTCATTTAATCAAAAACTTTTCCAAAATGTTTTGAATTCCTGAGACATTAAGTGTGCATTCAATGTTTTAACTGGTATAAAAGGTTTACATTTTTATATAAACATAACACAGTATCAAATAATCAGGCATGTGCAAAAAAACCAATGCTCTAACTTAACTTTCCTTAGTTATTTTCACTAAGCCAACTAATCACAAAGATATGTTTAGTAGAATTATAAAGTCAGTAATTTCCACAGGTGTAGTTATGTGATTGCTCACCCAAAAATAGAGTATAAATCATCAACATATTGTTCCAAAATTGTATGGCTTATGTGGTACATAAGAACATTTCATTTCATTCTTCTAACATCCTTTGTGTTCCAGAAATTCAGACAGGTTTGTAGCAACATGAGGATGAGTAAGTGATGACAGAATTTGACTTTTTTGTGTGAACTCTGTCTTTAAGGGTGATTGCCTTGCTTTGTCAGTCTTTGGCACAGCCAAAAGGGCAAACGGTGAGAAACGTGAACCAGTGTACACAACTAGCAGGACGTCATCTGATGGCATGTCTGAAGCATCTGTCCTGTCCAAAACGGTAATGGCACATCCGTCTGCACAGTCCCAGATGCAGACCACAGCGAGCTGCAGATGCTCCTTTAGCCTCTAGTTATCATATGGAAATGGGCTCTGTGAACTCTGTGCAGATAATTCACATTTGTGATCTGGCCGAGGACTAGCAGCATAATTCAAACCTTTCAGCACGGGCCAAGTACTTTCTGTTTCAGCTGTATCGATTTTGTGGCAGTGGGTTACTGTAGAGCCATTGAGTTTGTATGTCATAAGCTGGCTCTGAATGAACAGTTGGGTTTTTAAATCTCTTTTGGACCGAGTAGGGGTCAGTTGTGCAACTTTTGACTGCTCATTAAATCTTACCCAGCTCCTTTGCTTGCATGTAATTGGGCACCTTCCGAGATCTTGGCTTGCAAAGTAGATAACAAGCCAGTTCCTCCTTCAAATAGGTATCATTAACCATGTCACATACACAACCCTACAAAAATTAACCAAGGTTTTACTGTAGTAAAAGTGTTGTAAACATTGTTTTTTGCATATTGATTACCGTTTGCATAACCACAGTTTTACTACAAATGCCATGGTTAAATTATGGTTAGTGTATCAAAACCATGGTTGATTTGTGGTTTAACTATAGTTTCCATGGTGTTTTTGGTTTTATTTGTAGTGAAACCATGGTTAATTTTCGTAAGGGCAGTGTTAGGCAAACTAATATTAGATAATACTAAGCTGGAAGCTACAGCACCCTTCAGAAAAACATAACTTGTTAAGCTCCTTCGTAAAAAATATAATTAGCTATAAAATAAAATGTACATTTAATAAACATTGCTTGCTGTGTGTGTGATGAGGGAAGCGAATCTTTACCTGTAGTACAAAGGCGTGCACAATCTGCTGTTGGACGTGTTGAAGTGTTTCTTCATCGCTAACGATTACGATATGATGTATTTTCAGCTTTTTATGATTGCAGGTAATATTCACTTTATCCAGTTCTCTTTTTGGCTGTGTTTCAAAGCATCCCATTTTAATAAGGGAGACACTGCTCTAAACGGTTCAGTGGGTGAGCTGTTTGAATGATTCAAAATCATTAAGCGATTCAGCTTCGCTAACCCTTGTGACCCACGTGTCATTGAAAAGAACCGAGTCAAAAGAGTGATTCATTAGCGATTCATTGAGGGGAAAAATGACACACACAGAGTAATTCATTTGCAAATTAAGTATCTCTAGTTTTCTGAACAGCTGACAGAAAATATCGGATACAGCTTGTGATTCTGACAAATGCTAGAATATTGGCAGAAATAAAAATATGAAAATGTAATGTTGATTTGAAAATTATTAGATGTATTTCATACTAGTTTTCAATGAATTGAAGGTAAATATTCCCCTTTATCCAGTTTTTGTTTTTGTTTTTTTTTTGTGATTTATGTTCGTATCCCCTTATTTTTTCACTCTGATTCACTGTGTGAATTCTGTCCTAATGATTCAGACTGAATGTGAACTAATTTAGAACACTTTGCTTACAAGTTATTTAAGATTCGTTAAATAAAACCAACCACGTTGACTGAAATATTGAATGGCTGCATCCAAAAGCTAAATAATGCTGCCTTAAAGGGCTAGTTCACCCAAAAATTAAAATGTGCCTATTATTTACTCCTTACTCACCCTCCAGTCGGAGTAATATTAAAAATTGTTCTGGCTCTTCCAAGCTTTATAATGGCAATGAGCAGATGTTTTCAACAGTTCAGAAGAAATCCAATAAAGTACATCCATCCATAATAAAATGTGCAAGGGGTAAATAAAGGCCTCCTGTAGCGAATCAATGCAGTTTTGAAAGAAAAACATCCATATTTCAAATGTAATAATCACTTTTCTGTAGCTTGCACTAAAAGTCGTACACGGAAGCCGTTCCGGGCAAATGACGTACGACGTCGGTGTTGCACATGCACCGCTCAGAAGTGACGAATGCGGACACGCAGTGGAGAGAGCAAAACAAAACAACGATCACAAATTGTCAGAGGAATCCAAGAAGAGACTGGTTTTCCTTTGCTAAAATAAGGAAACTTTGCTTCCTTTGCTCCTGTAAACAAACGTTAGTTTTCGCGAGACGCAAACCGCAAGTCAGAGGCTCCTTCCTGGTTTTGGGGTGTGTTATATCGCAATATTGGAAATATTTCTGTTTTAGCCAAGCCAATGGATATCACACAAACAGCGCACAAACTTAGCATTGAGTTATGCTGGTAAACGTCAGTCAATTCACCAGAAAGTGAAAGTAAACACTGACTGAGCTTTCGGATTTTGACGCTGCATTAACAGCACATATTATTCTCTCAGAGGCAAGAGAGATGAATCAACTTCAACATATGCTAATAATGGTAGGCTAGCCTAGTTATTTATTATCCTCAGCTCGCCAGTTATGCGGTAATGCCCTATTAGTGCATCCACCCGGAACAGCTTGCACATATGACAAACAGAGCAAGCTAGATTAAATTACATTTTAAATATGGATATTTTTTCTTACAAAAACGCATCGATTCGCTACAGGAGTTCCAGAAAGGTACCAAGAACATCGACATAATAGTTCATGTGCCATCAGTAGTTCAACTGTACTTTTATGAAGCTATGAGAATACTTTTTGTGAGCAAAAAACTAAAATAACTTTATTAAACAATTCTTTTCCTCCACATCACCCTAGGGCCATTTTTGAGAGTACCATGATGCATGCTCGTGCTTTGATCTGCATGTAAACACATGCGCGCGGTGCTGCTGAGGTAGAACATGCATATTTACGTACAGATCGTGCTGTCTATGGAGGGTCAGATGGCTCTCAGATTTCATCAAAAATATCTTAATTTCTGTTCTGAAGACAAACAAAGGTCTTACTGGTTTGGAACAACATGAGGGTGAGTAATTAATGACAGAATTTTGATTTTTGGGTGAACTAACCCTTTAATCGGATGATGCATTCCAAGGTAGGAAGGCAAAATGTCTGAATCCAGTGTTAGCTTCACTTCCTGTTTCCTGACGCCATCATCTGATCGATTTTTAAAGGCAGCATATAGTAGATGTTCCTTTCAATGTCTTTAATATTCCACAATATGTGGTCAGTTCTGTGACAGAAAAAATATAAAAATGGTGTCTGAAAGTTGGTGGCAATTCATGGTCCGTTTTAGTGTACATGTAGGTTTTTGACCAACTTTTTCCTCTTTTGATGTCATTGGAATGTAGTATTGTAGTAACCACCAAAGCTCTCTCTATTTTGGTGTAGAATAGATTGGTAAACCATTACGCTGTCTCAGAAATCTGTCCGAAATCAGTACCTTCACAAGCAAATGCTGCTTCCAAAGTCATTGCCTGATAAGGCAACAAGGCTTCAAGTCAGCTGCCCAATTAAGCTTTCAGACGCAGCTACGGAATGTTGAGTCAAAAAAAAAAAGTGATGGAGACAATCAGGAGTGTCCAATCATGCTCCTGAAGGGCCAACATCCTGTTTAGTTCAAACCAGCTCCAACACACTTTCCTTGAAGTTTCAGTGTTGAACTCTGCAGGATATAGTGCCTCTCCAATAACAGGTTTGGACACCCCTGTGTTAAAGAGTTAAGGCTAGAATACACAACACAATTATTTGCCCAGATTTTTTTATTTTTTTGGATGAGTTTATGCTAGTTGCCGAAAGTTAGAGCCAGTTTGTAGATTTGCGCTGACAGCTTTCACAGAAAATCATGTAGTGTATTTTATAGCTTCAGACTATGATTCCATCTAGTCAGTGGATATCAAACATATTTAATGTTCACTACAGGGCAAAAGCTATTGCTTAGATCCCAGAGGAATTCTGCTATGGATCCCTAATGGCAGCTATTTTAAGAGCCAACAACATTTCAGTCCACATTTTCAGGATCAACCCATTTAAGTGTAGTTTAACCCTATGATAAAATATCATTTTATTATGATGGATGAGGAAACAGAAAGCTTCAGAGGGCATCAGGTACTTATTTTAGAAAATATCTGAAAGATGAAATCATATTTATTTCCCTTTTTCTGTTTTAGTGTCCCATTTTTGCTGCAGTTCATCTATATGAACAATGACCTGGCCCTGTTAGCATCCTCACAGGCCATAATCTCAAAGATTTTCATCACTGAGATCCCATCAATCGCTATGAGGAGACCGAGCAGGTGCTACATCTCTCTGCATGCTGTGACTTCGACCGCTTCATCTTTTCCCAGAACTCTCCACCTCTTCTTTGAACAAAGGTGATGTATTTTAGTCCGGCCATTAGTCTGCGCTCAACCTGCTGGGGCCCGTTCCTGCATGACGAGAGCAGGATTGAGTTAAAGATGTTACAGAAGAGCCTGCGGCCCTGTACTTTCTCTTTTATTCCGACACTGTGAATCTGCTGAAGATCCTTGGAAAACCCAAGAGTGTTAAACTATTGACAGAATAGTAAACTTTCAGTATAAAAAATATCCAGCCTGTATTTAGCAGACTAGGGAGATGGCAAACTTGTAGTCAGCGGATATTTTTCTTCATTGGAGAAGCCTGTGCTTGGATGTCGAATTAAAGGCTTAACACTTTAATTATGCAGATAAATGTGAGACAATTGAAGCCCTATCCTTGAATCAAGTAGAGGATAATGGTCAAAAGTCATGAACAGTCAAGAGTCTTGTATTAAAAAACACTGAGTGGGCTTTTCACACCAGCATTCATTATTGCAACTTGTTGAATGGTCATCACCTGGCAATGGAAATGTATTTATTTTTCATGGTCTAGACTGGAAGATTTAAAACAGAATTTTCTGATAGCAAAGAATAAATCAGATCATAAGATCACAATATAATAAGCAAAAGAGCTCTGAGTATGAGCATGTTTGTGATTCATTAAAAAAAAAAAGAGAAAGAAACCGAGACGTTAAACCTAAGTAATTTTTTACTTCGACACAATAATGGCAAAAAATTACCTTGTGTAGTTTTGATTCTATACTGGAAGTAGTTTCGAACAAACTGGTGTACAGTATATGAACACAGTAGTGGTAATTTGTTAAACTATTTGGTTCAATGACTAACTCATATAGACAGAAATTTGTCACCAGCTAAAGGTATAATGATGTTTATTGATGATATTTATTATTAATTAAAACAACAATAAATCACTATTATTTGTATTTATTTTACAAAATTCGTAGTGCTAAATAATATTCCCCTCTAAATTATGCACCATGTATTTCTATAAAATTAATTTAAAATTTAAGTGGGCAAAAATAGTATTTTTAGTTAATACAGTGTTTAAGATAAAAAATAGAGCAAAGGTATTCAAATGAGAGAAAGGGTATTCCAATGCACGGAAGGCAGATTGTATCATTATCATCTTGAGGAAATAAAGAAAATCATATGTGATACCATAATATGTGTAATGTGTAATATAATATAAAATACCATGATGCAATCACATGTGCGTTCCCTAGTTGCTTTTCAAAAGGATTTTCAAAAACAATAATGCTCTGCCGATTCATATGGTGGTCATTTTTAGCCACAAAGATCACAGGTCTGAGTATATAGTTGCAGTGTGTAATATTTAGGAGGATCTATTGACAGAAAAACTATGTTTTAAAAGGTGTATAGCGATGTTTCTGCAGGAGCCCTAAATGGACAAACTGCTCTATGAGCACGTTTCGTCACTCTGTTGTTCTTGTGAATAAAACACTGACACAATGAACAAGTAACAATAATATTCACAATAACATATCCACAACGTAAATTTAATTCATTAATTTACCACTGGCTGCTATCTGCTATCTCAGATGATGACATCTTGTGTAACTTCTCTATGTGCAATTCGCAACCACACCGCTGCTAAAATTTAGACACTTTTCAGAAATACTGTGTTGTGTATTTACATTTGTCTGGTAAATAATTGCAGTAAATATTCTGGTAAACATTCCTTTAAAATATTATATTTTAATAAAAAAAATGTAGTAGTACTATTGTTCCATTAAAGGGTTAGTTCACCCAAAAATTCTGACATTAATTACTCACCCTCATGTTGTTACAAACCCATAACACCGTGTCTACACCGGACGTGAGCGGCGCGGCGCAACATGACGTGACGTGACACGACACAAGAAATTCCCGACAGTAAACTGCTGCCGCGTTCTATTTATGACGTGCTCACACAACGGTCACTTTGCAACGGTCGCTTTGTCGCATCCAGTGTAGACAGACTAAAGTTGTTGCGGCGCGCGACAACTGTCGCGTCCAGTGTAGACACGGTGTAAGACCTTTGTTCATCTATAAAATCAGAAAACAAGATATTTTTGATGAAATCCGAGAGCATATAATTACGGAAAATTACATAAAATTATGACTGAACCACTAATGTCACATGGACTATTTTGTCAATGTTCGTGGTCCCTTCAACGTGGTAGTACCTTTGCTGTCTATGGAAGGTCAGAGAACTCTTGGATTTAATTAAAATATCTTAATTTGTGTTCCGAAGCGAACGAAGGTTTGGAACAACATGCAGGTGAGTAAGTAATGACAGAAATGTCATTTTTGGGTGAACTGAAATGAAGTCATATATTTCTGTCACGGTTTCTTCAAGCTAAACGAAACTTTTATTTTGACGAGTTGCTGTGAAACATTTAAGCTTCTGTTTGTATATGATATGACGATAATTTCTCTCTAAAGAAACAATAAAATGCTCATAAAGTGACTCTAAGAGTAGTTCTAGAAATTATGTTTATGTGTTCATACTGATATATTGAGGCAGCAGATGCTGAAAATACAGATAGGGTTATACCAGCTTTAGTATGTGTATAAACGAAATCGCACGTCTACGCCATTCATCACACAGACAAACGCAGAAAATGCAGGATTCATCTTTAAATAATCTTTTTGTGGCTTAATATTCACATACACTAGTCCATATGGCGTTTTGATTTAAGTGTACTGACCTACTTTTGATGTACTCATTCCAAATTTGGCAAATTCCGTGACATTCCGCATTATACAGTAAATCCCATTTTAATGACTGGATTCCGTCCGCATGTCCCGCATCGTGGAAATCATACAGCCCTAGACCAGTTAGCCTTTTCTAATCACGCCCATGATTTTTGCGTGTTCATTTATAGGGGTGTCCAAACTGTCCTGCAGAATTTAGCTCCAGCTTGCCTTAACACCTGCCTGGAAGTTTCTAGTAGGCATAGTTAGACCTCAGTTCGCTGTTTCAAGTTTGTTTGATTAGGGATGGAGCTAAACTTTATATTACAGGGCCCCTCCAGGATCAGGATTCAGAGGTCCCCATGTTTCATACCATTTGAAGTGAAACATTTTTTAAAAATGTTCAGTCTAAAATGACTAAGTTAACTTACATGGCTATTTTTGTTTTTCACATGCATCCATTAACCTAAAACCTAAAACAAGAGCCTGCTAGCTCCTAACCGGTTCGAGGTCACTGCATGTTCGAGTTGCCACGGTACAGTTGATCTAATGCTGCAGACTTCACAGCTGATTTCCACATTTATGTACACTGGCTAGCTATCGATCTCCAGCACTATTAATTCACTCTTCAGCATCTCTGCTTCAATAAAAGCTGTCTGGATACTTTGTCTGCTCAGATTCTTACTGACAAGAAATGCTGATGCACAGAAAAAAAGTGAAGTTTTCTTACCCTCGATCCATTTATTTAATGTAAACTTCTGTTTTCATCTCTGGAAGGTGCCGAGAGAGATTTAAATTCAGGTCTTTGTTTTTCATTTCATTCTCCGGCTAGGGGACGGGGTAATAACCAGAGAGGTATGGGGGATTTCTTTCACTTTAAAGTACCACAGCATCGTGGCCCAAAGCCAGTCTTTTATTGCTCTTTCACTGTTGCCGTGGTAGCAGTCGTGTCCTGGAAGCTCAATCATTTTCTTATCAGGTGCAGCTGTCAGACTTTTTCTTAAAAATGACCAAGAGAAAAAGAAATATCCCCAAGAAAGAGAGAGGTAACAGAGACCGCAGGAATGCTATTCCTGAGGTGTCAATACTGCGACCCAGTATTAAGCGAGAAACATTTGTTAATGTTCAGCCGTTTCAATGGGAGGCACGAACACACTTTCACACTGGTGCAAGAACTTCGCAAGAGTGCCTGAGAGCTTCGGGGTGAAGCTCTGGTGTGTGAAAACCGAAAGGAAAGAAGCTCAATTACTGGCTGTTTAGTAAATGGATAAACAAATTATGTAGGGGCTTTTTGACAATATTGCTTATTTAGTTAAATTGATTTTATAATTTGGTATTAAATTGGCTTTTACAGTGTTGCCTGAAAACTTGGCATTAAAAACAAGCAATCAAATGGCAGTGTAAATGTTATTTAACAAATTCCACAGCACTTCACTACAGCTGGCATTTTCATCACATTCAGTTCTATTGAACTGACTCAATAGTTTTAGAATACATAAAAAATGCTCAAATCTCAGAAAAAAAACAACATGCAAAGACAAAATCTTATATATACAGTAGTCAACATTTGAAGTGGATCAAAACCTTATTTCAAAGTTTTCCTAAAATCAAAACAATAACTGTTCTTTGATCCAACCATTCTTTTTTGATCCACTTCAAATGTTGACTACTGTATATTAAAAATATGTAAAGAACTTTAAATACTTAAAAAAATATCTAAGAAAAAAAAAATCACTACTCTAATCTTCAGACAAAATTCTACATACAAAGACAAAAAAATCTTTAAATATACTAAAAAGTACCTAAGAAAAAAATCTCAAATCTTAAGATAAAACCCTACATAGAAAGACAGAACATAACTTTACCTGACAGTGTACACAACAATAACTCCTCTATGTTTGTGCCTTACATTAGACATCAACTTCATCAGAACTGTGTAAAAATAGACATACTGTTAAGATAAAATGTAGCTTAATACTGCCCTCATGTGTTCCTCTCCATACAATACACCAAGTTACATGTAACAGCCAAATCAAATCAAAATTGAAGAAATATTAAGAAAAAGTTCAATATTTTTTCATAACAGTTTATTATAAAATTACATAACTGATATTACAAAAAACAGAACGTTGAGGATCAGTCAATCCGTTTAAATACCAAAGCTGTCACACTGTTACCCGTCACACCACCAAACTGAAAACGGGGGGTTGGCAGCTCTCGTACCAACTCAAACCCTGCAAGAAACGCATTTATATTATGATCATTGCAGTATTTGAAACATTATTAGTTTAGGAAATATGCTAGTGGTATGTTAAAGTACCAGGTGTGAATATCTGGAGCAGCTGCTCTTTGGTCCAGTTGCAGGAGGTGATGATGAAAAAGCCGCCTGGTTGCGTTACAGTTCTTAAAGAGTTCACATAGCGCTTTTTTGCCTCCTCTCTGTCCTCTGGGCTCAAACTAATGGCATCAAATGTGCCTTTATCTATACATACATCAAAACCCTTCAATTCTGTGCTGGGGTTCAGGAAATCCTCCACCTGAAGTCACATGTAAAACACAAGGGAAATTCCTTTTCATCCTATGTTCTTTTTAAATGCACAGTGAAATTATTTACTTAATTTATGGATGTTAAAAAGAAATCATTTCCATTACCTGAATTTTAACATTTTTTAAGCCTTCCTCTTCCAGAATATTTACAGTGAGCTCTACAGCAGCTTTGGAATAGTCAATTCCAGTGAGGTTTGAAAAACCATGCTTGGCCTGAAAGGATAATTCATGTGAATATTACTGTTATTTATACTTATTTACATTATCAGGGTTTCTTAAAGACTTTTTAAGATCAAGTACAGATTTGAGTAATAAATTAAATTGGAACACAATACTTCAATATGGTTTCTAAATGCAAGTGTATTGTACAAGCAATGCTTGAAAATTTTAAAATACAACTTAATGAGGAAAAAAAACATGTGGCTTGAATAGCTCTGCTCACAACTACTAGAATATGGAAATAACTTTTATTGTACCTTCTTATCACACTGCAAAAAAATGAAGTTCTTTATCAGTATTTTTTCTATTTTTTATTCTATTTTTCAGTATTTTAAATCTCCGAAATCAAGATACATTTACTTGAAGGGAGAAGGGATAATAACAAGTTGTTTTGAGAAATTGATCAAAATGAAGTGAGTTTATGTTTAAAACAATAACAAATATCTTTGTTGACAAAAAGAGCTTAATTCACTATTCTGCTGACAGATGTTTGTTCTTGTTACATGCATAAACTCAATTTATTTTGTTGAATTTCTCAGAAAACAAGACTGCATATATTCAATTTCTATCTCAAGTAAATTATATTTATTGAAAATTGGAGAAAAACTAAAATTAATATATTTATGTTTATATATTTATATATACCAGTCACAAGATTTTCAACAGTAAGTTTTTTTTAAAAAGTCTCTTTTGCTCACCAAGCCTACATTTATTTGATTTAAAGTACAGCAAAAACAGTAACATTTTGAAATTTTACTAGGGCTGGCAAACGGTTAATCGCATCCAAAATAAAAGTTTGAGTTTGCCTAATGTATGTGTGTACAGTGTGTAATTATAATGTACATATAAATACAAATACAAATTAATGTATATGTTTAAGAGAAATATGTTATTTATGTACAAAATATTTTTATTTATATATAAGTTCTAGAAAAATTATAATAAATACATATACTTGTAAATATTTCTTAAATATGCACATGAATGTGCGTGCATTTATATATATATGTTATATATATATTAATAATTACACACAGTACACACACATATATTAGGCAAACTCAAACTTTTATTTTGGATGTGATTAATCATGATTAATAGTTTGTCAGCCCTAATTTATAAAATATATATTTATCATATATATATTTATATGTATATATATATATATATATATATATATATATATATATATATATATATATATATATATATATATATATATATATATATATATATATATATATATATATATATATATATATATATATGTAAATTATTCTTGATTTCAAAGCTAAATTTTCAGCAACATTACTCCAGTCTTCAGTGTCACATGATCCTTCAGAAATCATTCTAATATTTTGATTTGCTGCTCAAAAAACATTTATTATTATTATTATTATGTTAAAAAAAACAGCTGAGTAGTTTTTTTTTTCAGGTTTCTTTGATAAATAGAAAGTTCACAAGAACAGCATTTATCTGAAAAATAAATTTATTTTGTAACATTACAATTGTCTTTATCATCACTTTAAAGCATCCTTGCTAAATAAAAGTATTTATTTCTATAATTTCTTTTCCAAAAAAAAAAAATTAGCATATTAGAATGATTTCAGAACGATCAAGTGACACTGAAGACTGGAGTAATGATGCTGAAAATTTAGCTTTGAAATCACAGGAATAATTTACATTTTAAAATATAATCCAATAGAAAGCAGTTATTTTAAATAGTACAAATATTTATCACTGATTTTGCCGTATTTTGGATCAAATAAATGCAGGCTTGGAGAGCAGAAGAGAATTGTTTAAAAAAACATTACAAATCTTATGGTTCAAAAACATTTGACTTGGAAGTATTGTTGTTGGGTTTTTCTAGGACTTTTTATTAGGACTTAAGACCTGCAGAAACCCTGACATTGATTCAAAAGAGCATTTAAATTAATAGAATGATTGAAAATAAAGTCAATAACTATATACAACGGTAGATTAAATTTTAACTTGCCAGTTCCACAAGGAACATCCCATTTCCAGTTCCAATGTCAAGTATAGCAGCATTTTCAGGTATGTTTTGTGCTTCCATCCATCTGATCACTCTGTCCATGCTTTCCTCACCAAACCTAAAGGTTGACCAGAGGAATATTAATTATATTGCCACATTATCATATTCATACGGTTCTGGATTGCTGAACACAACCAATATACAACAGAAGATGGTGCTGGTTCAGGTTCAGTCCTACCAGAACAGACTAGTACTACAACACTGTACACTTCATTTGAAGAATGTGACACAAAACAGCAAATTTACCATATTTCTCCCACATCTCCAATATCCTTGTAAGCCTCCAGCTCTCTCTTATAAGCATCATCCCAACTTCAAGGGGAAAAAAGACTTGATTAATTACAACAAGCTCAAGTCAAAAGTCTGATTACAAAACAACCCTACTTTTTTTTTATTTAACAAATAAATATTTATCATTTAACTTGAAGCATTTGCTGGGTAGAATATACAATATTCGTGAGGTATTACAGATGCAAAAACATAAATTTAATCCATGCGCTCGTCGACAATTGCAGGACTAACTAATCAAGTAAAATCTCTTACTACTCCTTCGTTCCGAGTTTTGAAGGAACAAAATCATCTTCTACTTTTGTACATTTAACCGGGCAGTCTTCTGCCCCATGTGTGCTCACTGACGATTCCATCATGACGTCCCGTCACATCAACATCCGCTGACGTCGCACAGAACATGATAATCGACATGACGCTTCAAAATAAAGGCTTTTAATAAAGGTACAAGTACGATTTAATCGCAGATTCAAAATTGAAAGCAAAGCGATACAAATTGAACTACACGGATATAAATTAAAACAATATGCACTGTGGTAAAAGATATTAAAATAAAACATTTAAAAATATTAAAAGCTGCATTTTTTGGTGCACAAAAATATAACTTCTTACTTTATATAACTGTCATTGCACTTATTATAAAAACGAAGACAGATATAAATAAAACACGTTGTTATTGTTGTTATTTTTCCCCCAAGGTAACTATTATGGTTTATACAACATGTATGTAGTTAAATGTTATATATAGTTTTTTTTATTTTAAAAAAAAAAAACTTTTAAACGTTTTTAACATTTTAAGGTAAATATTGCACTTTAAATAACATACGTAAGTAAATAAATGTATTTATAATGTTTTAATAATATTATTAGAAAAAAAAATCGTTCAGTCAAGTATTAAAAAATAAATAGATAAACGATTTTAGGATGAGCCTCTTTTACCTCAGCAGAGGGTTTGTTTATTCATGGGCAGGCTGATGCACAGTGCGTGCGCAAAGGATTGTGGGCTCGGCGCGTATGTTTCCATCATGGCGGCGTCAATTTCGGGATACACTTTTAGTTCTGTGTGTTATCACAGTGCCAACAGCAATTCCGACCATGTAAGTACTCTGTCACCTGACTTTGAGAGTAAATGTTTAGGGGCACGATCGCATAGCGGAACAACAAACCGTTTATTCCATCAAATCAGAATTAATTCATTTCCCGGTGTCATCTTCCTGGTGTGGCTTTAGAGGGGCTGTGTATCAAAACCTGGTCAGCTGCCTATCTAGACAGCCTTGATAATATTCAAGCTTGTTCTAGAATGTTCAAAATTCCGAGTCGTTGGGATTTCTGCAGTATTTCATGGTATTTTTAGATATCATAAATCGAACAGAGCTGACTCAGTACACGCCTTTGGTGGTAAACAGAATGCGGTCTAGATAGGCAGCACACCGGGGTTTGAGACGCAGCCAGGGTGACAGCTAGCAAACCTACAAGCCGAAAGAATTTACAAGCTTGTCAGAAAGTGTCATTGCCGTTTATTCACTCTACGATCGCTTGTTGTCATAAATGTACACCGCCCAGTAGCGCACGGTGAATTCAATCTCGTCGACGTCGTCTTATAGATGTCAAGATAGTCACATTAGCTGGCTGGCTAACTTGTTTGTCAGCAACAACTGTCAAATGCAAACTTGAATGTCGGACGGACATATTAAATGAAGTGTTCACAAATTGCTCAACATTTTCTAGCCCCTTTGTGTCATGTCCTCTAGTAGTAGTTGAGATATTAGGAAGTAGGTGATCTGCCATTGACCCTGCAGGCTTTGCATAGTTGTTTTGGGATGGTTAGTCAGGCGTTATGATTAACCAGTTTTCACTTAGTCAAAGATATGACGGATTTTACTGTTTTTCCGTATTGATTAAGTGACAACCTAATTTTGACAGTTTGAGTTTGTCCATGGGATAGACTGTCGGTTTTTAAGGTGTTTATATGTGGACTGTTGATACTAAACCCCCTTTGTAACCTAATTCTGTTTTAATTAGAAAACAAAAAACAGCATTTTCAGCGTGAATGAGACAAACAGGCAGGGAAGTTGTGTTGTGTTTCTCTCATTGCAGCAGTGTTTAGGAAATTTCATTTTTTTTAGACCTCCTTGTAAAAACTTGCATAATTTGTAACTTATTCATTGCATAAATTCTGGGCACATTCACCTAATATGTGACCCTGGGCCACAAAACCAGTCATAAGGGTAATTTTTTCAAAATTGAGATTTATACATTATATGAAAGCTGAATAAGTAAACTTTCCATTGATGTATAGTTTGTTAGGATTGCAATATTTGGCAGAGATACAACTATTTAAATATCGGGAATCTGAGGGTGCAAAAAAAATCTAAATATTGAGAAAATCGCCTTTAAAGTTTTTC
Organism: Labeo rohita; assembly: GCF_022985175.1. Classification (NCBI taxonomy): domain Eukaryota; kingdom Metazoa; phylum Chordata; class Actinopteri; order Cypriniformes; family Cyprinidae; genus Labeo; species Labeo rohita. The sequence continues at coordinate 20,942,203 of NC_066885.1, read as the reverse complement.
AAATAATGTTCTTAACAATGTATATGACTAATCAAAAATTAAGTTTTCATACATTTACAGTAGGAATTTTACAAAATATCTTCATGGAACATGATCTTTACTTAATTTCCTAATGAGTTTTGCTATAAAAGAAAAATGTATCATTTTGACCCATACAATGTATTTTTGGCTATTGCTACAAATATACCCCAGCGACCTAAGACTGGTTTTGTGGTCCAGGGTCACATATGGTATATTTTGGTATCCCCTGAACATTAAAGGTACAAACTATGTTTTGTTTGTTTTTTAAGCATGTGAAATGTCTGTATTCCCTTAGAAATGACATTTGGCCTGTTACTGTAAGAAAAAATAAATTAAACATTAGTAACTAAAAACCAACATTTGGTCATAGACTAGCAAGCCCTGACTAAATGACAGCTTAGAATATGATAAAGTTTAAAGCTTTTTAAAAAAAAAAAAAGCGAGAGAAATAATTAAATGTGTTTGTACTTTTGTGTACGTTTTTTAGTTTCTAACATTTGTATATTTAATGTTTATGGTTATTTTGTGTTTATTGCTAAATCATACAAGGGTTTTTAACTGTATTTAGACATTTCAAATTTTGAGTAAAAGGACTGACATCAAAATAAAAAAAATAGTAACAGTAATGATTACTTCATTTTTATTTACAGACCTTATTTTGTACCGTCTGTTAAAGGAACACTCCACTTTTTTGAAAATGGGTTCATTTTCCAACTCCCCCTAAACAGTTAAGTTTTACTGTTTTCAGATCCATTCAGCCAATCTCTGGGTCTGGCGGTACCACTTTTAGCATAGCATAGATAATTGAATCTGATTAGACAGTTAGCATCTCGCACTTTGCTGCCATACCATGGGTGCTATTTTCAGGCGCTGCGTAATATCATTGCGCCTGCTGCAGCCATGGTACGTCAGCAAAGTTCCTTGATTATTACGCCAGAATTAGAGTATAGTTCCTAGCCATATCAGCTTAGAAAATTGCAACTTTTCATTTTCCGTCAGTCTTAGTACATGATGTAACTACAGAAGAGTCAAGTTTTAAATAGGAAAAATATTGAAACTCTTTGGTCATTTTTGAGCGAGATGCTAACGGTCAATGATCTATGCTAAGCTATGCTAAAAGTGCTACCACCAGACCCGGAGATCGGCTGGATGGATATGAAAACGGTAAGAGTAAACTGTTTAACTCTAGGGGAGTTGGAAAACAAGCGTTTTTTTTGTTTTTTTTTAAGTGTAGTGTTCCTTTAAATTAAGGTCATAATAACATTTGATCTTAACTACACTGTTTCTACCATTGAAATGTCATTTTATGTTGCTTTTAGGAGGGCTTCCTGTTGGGAGAAGTGAGACAAGAGGAGACTTTAAGCATCAGTGACTCACACATTGGTAGCTCAGAATTCCTCAATGTAATAGGTAAAACCATGGTTAATTATTTTTTACTGTCCTAAAGCTACAGGCAAAAGTTCGAGTTTTTAATCACTGTTTTAGTTTGGGGAAACTTGATCATTCATTATCAAAACATTGTTCATCCCATTACTGAAAACCTTAAAGGCTCAAATCACAGACATAACACGTTTCATAATAAGGACGTGACGACCTTCCTGTGTGAGCAGAGGGACTTTATCAGTTCAAGATATGTCTGATGTAATCTATTGATTCGCAACCATTCAAAGTACTGTAGCATGCTATCCTGGTTGTCAACAACCTGATAAACCACCCAGTTTGTGTTTTTAAGTTTGTGTCAGCCAGCATTTCTGATACTTGAGATATAAAGCCTCATGCATCAATGCTCAGAAATCCTGGAAATAGCTTCTTTCCGACATTAAGAGATCATGTTTCTGAATTTGGCACTGCTCCCAGGACCCCTTCATCTCTGATCACTTTACAAAGAATTTCACAGAGAACTTCAACATTAAAAGTGGGCCCGGATAGTATATTTGCAGTCAGTTGAGTCATTATGAAGGTCATATTGTCCTCTAGACAACCTTGAGATCATGATGGCTGAGATTCCACGTCACAGTTTTAGAGAGTACAACCAATCTGCTAACATATTATCCTTTGGCTTTTCCAAGGTTAATGTTGTCTGTATGCATATTAATATTTAAATTTAGACCTTTTGAACAGTCACAGATTGCGTGCTTTACTCAGATGTTGATAACTCTTTTGAAGAGATTTTTAATAGAGTTAAGCCAAACACAGTTAGTTTTGGAGTTTTTAGCAAAAATAAATAGTAAAAACATGATATAATTCAGCCATAGTATTTCTCACCATGAAAATAGCCATAGAAGCTGGAATGTCGTTAAACACAAACAAACAAAACTCAGATGTTGAATATGATTCATCACTTGCATTCACTTGTTTTTCAGAGGTCCATAATCATGAACCTTGTGCACAACTGTTTAGGTAAGAACATCTTACATGGGCATCTGGATTTAGTAGACGTGTTTTTAAATGTTTATTCTATTATAAAATAAATGTACACTACCATTTTAAAGTTTTGTGTTGGTAAGAATTTTTTGAAATGTTAATATAAAAAAAAAAGTAATAATAATAATAAATAATTATTATTTATTTATTATATTTATTAATATAATAAATAAATCCAATCAAAAATTGTGCCTACCCAAAAAAAAGTGTACACTACCAATGCATTTATTTGATTTAAAGTACAGCAAAAAGAGTAACATTTTGAAATATTTTTACTATTTAAAATAACTCTTTTTCTAATTAAATAAATTTTAAATGTTATTTATTCCTGTGATTTAAAAGCTGAATTTTTAGCATCATTACTCCAGTCACATGAGCCTTCTGAAGTCATTATAATATTCTTATTTGGTGCTCAAAAAACATTTATTATTATTATTATTATTATTATTATTATGTTGAAAACAGCTGAGTTGATTTTTTCAGATTTCTCTGATGAATAGAAATTTCAGAAAAACTGAAATAGAAATCTTTTGTAGCATTATAAATATCTTTATCATCACTTTTGGTCAATTTAAAGCATCCTTGCTGAATAAAAGTATTAATTTCTATAATTTCATTCCCCAAAAAAATTACACCGACTACCGAACATTGAAAATCTTACTGTTCAAAAACTTTTGGCAGGTAGTGTATAGCTGAATAAAATTAATCATTTTATTTAGAAAAAAAATCTTACTCACCCTAAACCTTTGAATATATTTTGATTATTATATCACTTCCTATATTTGAAGTTTTAACTGAATAAAAATTTCTTGTTGCAGCTTTTATGACTATGCAGGTAACGTCAATGAAGAAAATCTCAACAGAATCCTCAAGGACAGAAGAAAAGTAAGCAGTTATCATTAAATATGCATCAAAAATTTAAAGAGAAAAAATTAATTATTAACCGGTACCTTGACAGGTTCTTTGTCCCTTGATGTGTGTTTAATTCAGTCGACCCACCTCACAATGTCTCTTCTTGCTGAGCAGAATGTTATCGGCTGGTACCGGTTTAGAAGGAACACTCAACAGCAGATGTCATTCAGGGAGCAGGTGATCCATAAGCAGTTGACCCATATACTTGGCATCCCAGATCTGGTCTTCCTCCTCTTCAGCTTCATCTCCACAGCCAATAGTTCCACACATGCTTTGGAGTATGTGCTCTTCAGGCCCAACAGAAAGTATGTACATGCTGGTTAATACATATGTAATCCTGTGGGGTTAAAGTTCTCAAAATATGATATAATCATTATTCTGTTTAACTGTTTAGAGATTTGTCTTTCATATTATTTTATAATACCATGTGTAATGTTTGCAGATGGCGTGTTGTAGCTGATATCATGTTTATGAGCATTGCTGTTGCAATGTTTCTTTTTTATCTCAGCAGGTATAATCAGAGGATATCTCTAAGCATCCCAAACCTGGGCAACACCAGTCAACAGGAATATAAAGTCTCATCTGTGCCGAACACCTCCAAGAACTACGCCAGTGTCATTAAAGAACATGGGTGAGGCAAACTGACTGCACTGTTCAGTTATTTTATTTTTACACTACCATTCAAAAATGTGGGATTTTTAATGTTTTTAAAAAAGAAGCCTCTTATGTTCACCAAGGGTGCATTTATTTGATTAAAAATAGAGAAAACAGTAATATTGTTAAATATTAAACCTATTTGAATATATTTTCAAATGTAATTCATTCCTGTGATGGCAAAGCTGAATTTTCAGCATCATTACTCCAGTTGTCAGTGTCAGTGATCCTTCAGAAACCATTCTAATATGCTGATTTGGTGCTCAAGAAATATTTCTTAATAATATCATTGTTGACAACAGTTAAACTACTTGATATTTTTGTAGCAATCATGATATAGTTTTTCTTAATTTACCTAATTTAAAGTCTGACTTTTGCTGCAGTAAATATTTGAATTAGTGATCTCTAATTCATTTTTTTTATTTAAAGGACTGAGTTCTTTGATAAGGATGGGGTGATGAAAGACATTCGTGCTATTTTTCAAGTATACAGTGCCCTTCAAGAAAGAGTGCAGGTAAGTTACTGAACTTTTCTGAACTTTCAAATTAATTCAGGCGATGTTGGTTAAAATACACCACAGTTTTCTACATGTATTAACATTTAAATGTTATAAATAAATAATGCTATAAATAAATAATGCTGTATGCTATATGCTGATATTTTTAAACTCATTTTGAACGATAGCTGATACCGTTATATATTTATTTTTGTTTGGAAACAATACCAAGTCTCTGCTGTGAAGAGTTTATAAACAAATCATTTTTAATTTTGGTCAGTGTTGAGCAAAAACTTATTTGCTAGAACTAAATAAACATTATTATGTAAGCTATAAGTACACTGAAAGCTTTGAAAAAAATATACTAAAATCAGTCGCAGGGTTTCCATTACAGATTAGCACAACTTTTGGAATATTTCATATATGTCGATTAAAAAAAATCTGTTGCAAATTGACGCATTTCCAATTTTATGCAACTAAAACATAATTTTCCGTCTCACGATAAATCTGAGTAGGTTTATGTATATCGCAGCCTATATAATTGTTTTTCATTTACATTTTTACTTTTTTATATTTAAAGAAGAAACTATATGTAAAAATGTAGCTTGCAGTTGATACAAACAATGGTATAAAGCTATTCAGAACATCATTCACTGTAAATTGTGAATGATAATCATAATTAATGATCGCAATTACAATTTCAAAGGAATAATCAACAGTAATTTTTGTCATAATCGTGCAGCCCTAATGGAAAGCACTAGGATGCTTCTAAAAAATGGCTGGAATAAACACCAGCATTGACTCCGGTTGCCATTTTGGAGCCGTAATGCAGTGTAAGTAAGGGGTTATCCAAGCATTAATGGCAAGGAAAGCAGCTTATACTTGACAGTGGCCACATATGAGGTGTTTTTTGGAGGTTACAGTACATTAAAAATGATCATGTGATTTCATAGATGCAAACTCCTCACCTTTCGGTCAGAACTTGTCTTTTTAAGATCAAAGTAGGTCACCTACGAGATTCATGTAGATCTGGTGAGAAAGTGTTTTTGAGGGGGGAGGGGTGTCTTTTTACAGTACCAGTAGTATCAATTCGATTCTTTACCCGCTTGTAGTCGACCGCTTTTAAATGCTCCTGTGTTTTTGCTTGCACGCTCTGGTTTCGATTTACAAAACCACAAGTTAATTTACAACATGTTTTTGCAGCATTGAGTATTGTACCCAATCACAGGCATCTGTTGAAAGCAACGGCCAGTCAGAGGTGTTTAGTTAGTCAGAATCTGCAAGTTTACACGCTGACAATTTAATGTTTTAATTTTCGTTTAAAATTTTTGTTTGTCTAATAGAACCAAACATCCATGTATAGTAAATCTGCTAAATTGTTCCACCAGTCATTGCTATGATTGACAGTGATAACTGTACTGGGCAGAATGAACTATCTGACAAACCAGTGTCTAAAATAGATCTGTGCATGGGCCAAGTGATGCAGAGTAAATTCAGAGAAAAAAACCTATAACAGCAAGTCTGTGTTGGTTGAATATATTTAGCAGCTTCTACAGTTAAAGGTAAAATTTAAAACACCCTTTTTGATGTGTCCTTTTTAAAGGAGAAGTCCACTTCCAAAACAAAGATTCATATATAATGTACTAACCACCCTTGTCATCCAAGATGTTTGTGTCTTTCTTTCTACATTCGTAAAGAAATTTTGTTTTTTGAGGAAAACATTTCTGCATTTTTCTCCATATAATGGACTGATATGGTGCCCCGATTTTGAACTTCCTCGGCCGAGGAAGAAGGGTCTTATCTAGCGAAACAATCGGTTATTTTCATTTAAAAAAATACAATTTATATACTTTTTAATGCAATTTATATAGTTTTTAAAGACCCTTCTTCCTCAGCTGGGATTGTTTACAACCGCATTTGGGATCGTTTGAAGCCGCATTTAAACTGCATTTTGGAAGTTCAAAATTGGGGCACCATATCAGTCCATTATATGGAGAAAAATGCTGAAATGTTTTCCTCAAAAAAACGTAATTTCTTTACAACTGAAGAAAGAAAGACATGAACATCTTGGATGAGAAGGGGTGAGTACATTATTTGTAAATTGTTCTGGAAGTGGAGTTCTCCTTTAAGGCAATGTTTAAACAATGTCGTTTTTGAAATTGAACCTAAAAATATATAAATATATATATATTTAATGCATTATTATTTAATTGTACTTGCTATACTACTTCAGTACAGTACTAAAATTTGTTATAATAGTCATTTTATAATAAAATTCAAAATCAAGACGTGACAACTAGGGAGTGATATGCCAACTGAGCTAATGAGTGATCCTTTGCTGCCATCTACTGGATATAATGGTAATTTCATGTGATTGTCATCTTAAAAGTCTTTATTTTCCACTAGGATTTTTATTTTTTTTTGACTGCATGTCTTTCTCACATTTTTCACCCATGATGAGTTTGCATCTATGCTTTTACGTATGCCAGGTGATTGTAAATGCAGGAAAAAAAAAACTGTTTTCATTGCAGTTTTGCATTATATAACTTTTTCGAATTGCCTGAAAAACCACCTCATGTGAACGAGAAACTTTTTTTTACGATATATAGGAGTTTTTGCAAAATTGCCATGTTTCCATTGGGCGTAGTTTCAATTTGCACAATTTGAAGGGTAATGGAAATGCAGCTAATCACTGCTGGGTATCCTTAAATGGATAATTCACCCAAACATGAAAATTCTGTCAATAATTCACCCTCACCCTCATGTCATTCCAAATCCATAAGAACTTTATTCACCTTCGGAACACAAATTAAGATACTTCTGATTAAATCCGAGAGGTTCAAGACCCAGAAAGCTAGTAAGGACATTGTTAAAATAGTCCATGTGACATCAGTGGTTCAACTGTAATGCTAAAAAGCTATGAGAATACTTTTTATCCACAAAGGAAAAAAAAAAAAAAGACTTTATTCAATAATTTCTTCTCTTTCATGTCAGTCTTTGACTCATGTTCACGTGAGTATTGCAACATATGCGTGTGGTTCTGCTGACGCAGGAGCTGACGTTCTAAAATAAAACGTCCATCTCTCTTAGTTTATCGTTTCTATATTCTGGTTCAGTATGGCTGAGCATAAGTAGCAAGTCATCCTCTCTGCCGACTATTGATCTGTTTTAACAATGTACCTTTCTGGTTACGTTGCTGTCTATGCAGGGTCAGAAAGCTCTCAGATTTAATCAAAAATATTTTAATTTGTTTTCCGAAGATGAACGAAGGTCTTACGTGTTTGGAACGACATGAGGGTGACAAATTAATGACAGAATTTTCATTTTAGTGTGAGCTATCCCTTTAAGCCTTTATCTGTCCATTCCGATGATGTTCCAATAACATCATGCATCCCTAATGAATTTCTGTCGTCCTGCAGGCGGTGTGTTGTGAAGTGGATCAAAGTGAACGAGTGAGGGAGAAAATCCAAGAAGAAGTGAACAAACTCAAAGAGGAAATCGCTCTCAGGAAACGTAACAGCGCTGAGGAAGAGAGAAGTACGTGCTGATGACTCTGCGCATTTGTTGCTTGTTCAACAAAAAAAAAGGAAACAATTTCTTTTAATACCTTCTCTATTTTTTTCACAGGACTCCAAGAGGCGGCCGCTGTCACGCTTCCCGAAAACTCTGCCCTTCCAGACTCCTCACACTCTTCCCTGACTCGAGTCGTGCTCTCAGGTCCCTCGGTGGAGCCCAGTTTAGAGAGACCCGTGAACTCGTCATCTCCACCAATCTACAGCACCACACTGCCTCCAGATTCACCAAGCGCTATACTGCTGCCCCGGCCCCAAGCCGTAGGTTCGCCCGGCCACCCATCTCCCAGTTTGGGCCTGGGCAACGGAGACGGTTCGAGCTCGGATTCCCTAAACCGCCAGGCCACCGGCCAGGAAGACCAGGAGGATGATGACGATGACGAGGACAGTAGCGAGTACGAAAATTTAGTTAGCGAGCAATTGCAACCACCTTCCTTAACAGAAACTGTTACGTTAGGACGACCGGCTACTCTGTGGCCCGACGGAGACGCCCACAGCCCGCCGGGCTCATAGTAGTTGAACAAACCAACGGGGATATTGATGAACGAACAGAACTAGGTGTGATCGTGTGGTCGGTGGTGTTATGAACACAAACAAGCACTTGCCTTTTGTGAGTTTGACAATGTTGTACACATTTAACAGCTCTGTGCAGGGGACGTCATCATGTTTCGACAAACTCCGGAACTTCGAAGTGGAATGGAATGACATCCCCATCCATGACCGACAGCCCCCCCTTTTCTCCGCTTCATGCTCTCCTCTCTGGTTTTGTTCGAGTGGAGAGGTGCAACCTGCTTATCTCGGCGTCTGCTACTCACTGGAGTCATTCGGTTCTTGCACCATTTACCTCTTGCACTGTTTTGCCTTCTTTTGATCTGCAATTGAATAGAAAAGCAAAGGGAATGATGTCTTTTTTTTGCGGCCTTCAAACACGTGTGAGCTTGTTCATTGTCTCGCTTCATAAATCTGAATGGACAGAAAAAAAAATCACAGTTATAATAAGTGCTTAGATCTACGGCTGACACTTGAACAGTTCTTGTTCTAGAAAATGTATTTTATTTTTGGTTTTATCAGTTATATTTGATTTGATTGAGTAATATAATGGCCTATTCATGATCAGTTTTGGTCAACGATTATAAAAGTTACTTTAATAAGGGGTGCTTGTATTTTCTATGACATACTGTAGATCACTACTAATTTCATTAGCTTCAATCAAACACATTTTTGTCCTAATGAATGAATCGATTATCCTGTTATTTTCTGCTGCACTTCAAACTTTCACCATTGAGCTTTAAATGAATTTTCCGGTCGAACGGAGCCAATCAGAAACTGGAAGGGTCAAAATGCAGCATCATCGATCTCAGGATTCTTTTACAGTACCAGGACTGTTGCTTTCTCTCATCATCTTGTCCACATGCCTTTGTTCTTAAGTTGCAAAGACGTGATTGCTCAAAGCGATGCAGCAGTGGATCAGTTTAGCGCTCCATGATAACTTCAAATAAAGATTTCAGCCATATGCAGCAGATCTTTAAAGGTAGAAGCACAGTTTTGTCATCTGTTAGTGGATGTTTTGCCATGTCTGATCAAACCAAAATGACATTTCCCTCAAAAGACTGTATATGTGTGAATCTCAGAAAAACAAGTCTGGGTCATTTTACCATTAACCATTAAAAATAAAAATATACCATTGAATAACAAAATTTAATTTACCTTTAAAGGGATAGTTCACCCAAAAATGAAAACTGTCATTAATTATTCACCTCCATGTTGTTCCAAAGCCGCAAGACCTTTGTTCATCTTCAAAACACAAATTAAAAAATTTTTCTGATGAAATCTGAGAACTTTCTGACCCTGCATAGACAGCAGTGCAACTGACACATTCAAGGCCCAGAAAGGTATTAAAGGAACACTGACATGGACAAGGAGAAATTGTTGAATAAAGTTCTTATTTTTGTTTTCTTGGCGTACAAAAAGTATTCTTGTAGTTTCATAAAAGTACAGCTGAACCATTGATGTCACATGGACTATTTTAACAATGTCCTAACTACCTTTCTGGGTCTTGAACATGGTAGTTGCACTGCTGTCTATGCAGGGATAGAAAGGTCTTATGGGTTTAGAATGACATGAGGGTAATTAATGACAGAATTTTCATTTTTGGGTGAACTATCCCTTAAATACCATATATAATGGTAAATGATAAATACTTTTGTTTAAAGTTACTATATAATGGTAAATTTGCAATATATATACTCATAACTGTAAACAATCTATAGGTCTACTTTAGATTTTTTTCTCTTTCTCGTAATACAGTAATGTTTTACCTTGTCGACAAAGTATAACAATGAAGTTTGGAGATTTAGTGGAAACTAATGTTAGAATGTAAAAAACATCACGAAAATGTAATAGTCCACTCCTCTTAAGTTTTTTTCCAGTTACAAATATTATACAAATATACAGTTGAGGTCAAAAGTTTACATACACCTTGCAGAATCTGCAAAATGTTAATTATTTTACCAAAATAAGAGAGATCATATAAAATGCATGTTATTTTTTTTTTAGTACTGACCTGAATAATATATTTCACATAAAAGATGTTTACATATAGTGCACAAGAGAAAATAATAGTTGGAATTTATAAAAATGACCCTGTTCAAAAGTTTACATACGCTTGATTCTTAATACTGTGTTGTTACCTGAATGATCCACAGCTGTTTGTTGTTTGTTGTTGTTGTTTGTTTTGTGCTTGGTGATAGTTGTTAATTAGTCCCTTGTCATGAACAGTTAAACTGCCCGCTGTTCTTCAGAAAATCCTTCAAGTCCCACAAATTCTTTGGTTTTCCAGCATTTTTGTGTATTTGAACCCTTTCCAACAGTAACGGTATGATTTTGAGATCCATCTTTTCACACTCAGGACAACTGAGGGACTCATATGCAACTATTATGCAACATATTGAATGATGATGTGTACATTTTTCTTATTTTGCCTAAATATATATATTTTTTTCATTTAGTACTGCCCTTTAGAAGCTACAGAAGATACTTACATGTTTTCCAGAAGACAAAATAAGTTAAATTTACCCTGATCTTCAAATTTAAAAAGTTTTCACCCCCTGGCTCTTAATGCATCATTTGTCCTTCTAAAGCATCAGTGAGCATTTGAATCTTCTGTAATAGTTGCATATGAGTCCCTCGGTTGTCCTGTGTGAAAAGATGAATCTCAAAATCATAGTCATTGTTGGAAGGGGTTCTGCTGAAAAATGTTAGAAATGCTGAAAGACCAAAGACTTTGTGGGACCTCATGGATTTTTCTGAAGAATAGCAGGCAGTTTAACTGACAAACAAGGGACTCGTGAACAACTATCACTAAACAAAAAAATTCAGGTAACAACACAGTTTTAAAAATCAAGCGTATGTAAACTTTTGAACGGGTCATTTTATAAATTCAACTATTATTTTCTCTTGTAGACTGTATGTAAACATCTTTTATGTGAAATATATTATGCAGGTCAGTACTAAATAAAAAAACATGTATCCCTCTTATTTTGCTAAAATAACATCTTGCAGATTCTGCAAGGTGTATGTAAACTTTTGACCTCAACTGTATATAGACTTGAAACATGTTCTTGTGAGATTCACCCATATCGTGCACATTGCAATCAATTCGGGCAAGTGACTTGAATCAGATTGATGAGCTGTCAAGACTTTTTCACCCAAAGACTCCAAAACGATTTTCTTAGTTGTATCTCAGGATCTGACGCTCTGACATTTATTTTGGCAGAGGCTGAGAATGTCTCATGTTTCATTCAGTATATTTCTCCAGTTCTGTGTAGGACAGAAAAATAACAAATGTTTGTTCCCTGGCATGAGTGTGAATGAGAGTACACTGACAGAGATGTTTTAGTCAGCTGTATCATGTTGCATCGACCGTCTGCTTTAGATGTTTCTCTGGCTTTGGCATCTCTTCATGCGTACAGCCAAAAACCACCACCACCCATGGTTTTCAACACAAATATGTAAGCGTTAAACTGAACAGTGACAGTAAAGTGGAGAGATGCCACATTTGAACTTGACATGGGCTTGTTTGGACAGCTGGCAACCAGTCGCTCAGAGCTTTAAAATGTCATTTTATCATAACTAACATGTTTCTTAGAAAGCTCAAATGAACATAAATGCCACTTAAGATGATAAAATATATATCTACATATACACAGTTTGATCTGGGTTTTTTTTTCCAACAAATATTTGCTATTTATGACTAATCTGAACATTTGAAGACACCTCAACTAATTAAGTGTCATTGCCTTTCGCCCTCTCCTTACAGATGCTTTCAAATCTGATAACGAAGTAAATCCAAATGTGGCACTGTGCCATTTTAATGGGGAAATTGCAATGATGTGATTGTCATTTTTATTGTCAGTTTAGTCAGCTGCAGGTCAGACATTACTTGTTTCCCTGCGATCGAGCAGCTGCGAGTGATTAACATTGTTCCCATCAGAATTGGACTGAAGTCTCTCGTGTTTTACAAGTGCGGGCTGTGTTTGGCAGGCTGATGCACTACTGCAAGCACCTGCAAGCATTAATCGTTCCATCAACTTGTCATAAATCTGTCAACCTGTTTACAAATATGAAGAAAATTCCCTATTATAAAGCAGTAGCAGTGTTTCAGCAAACACATATTGTGGCTAATTTGCCCATTCTGTCATCATTTGCTCGCCCTCATGTCCTTCCAAGACTTTGTTGTAATGTAAAAGATCTCTTTTTTATACAATGAATGTGGATGGAGACCAAGTCCAAAGTACAAGTACAAAAACATCATAAAAGCTGTCTATATGTGACCTCTGCACTATATTCCAACTCTGAAGCCATATTATAACAGTTTCACTGTATGAAAAAGAGCAGCTTGAACATTATTACAAACGTCTCACAGTTTTATAGGGGAGAATAAATTGTGACAGATTTTTAATTTTAAGCCTCACCAAAATATTAGGGCAAAAAAGGCACTTTTTCCCCTCAGACATTATCCTTATCGGTTCCTTTATTAGGCCCATTTGTCTTGCAGTCTGTGAAATCGTAACTGGCACTCGAAGCCAAAATTTAACATGTGGGTTTTGCTAGCCTCAGATTTCCCAAGACCTCCGTATCCAGCCAAGAATAACTATATGATTTGTTACTCTTCACACAAGACAAAGTGAGTTTAGCGATCAATTGTGTTCGGTTATTCAATTCCCCTTTGATTGAATGTGACCGTTTTCTCACCTATGACGGCGAAATCTTTCAGCCTCAGGTGAAACATCCTTCCAAACTTTCCAGAAATGTCGAGTTTTCGGTCATATAAGCTCAATTTTGTGTCCTTGAGGCTAGTTATATTAGCTACAAAACATAAACATGTAGGAATTGTGCCTAATAATGTAAATAAATCAAATAAAGTACAGTACCGCACACTGCTGGATGGAGTTGTGTAGTTTATATCTTGATCCTGAAGGAGGCGCAGCGTATTCACGGGTCTGCGGTGGTAACGTTGCACACAGGGTTGCCAGTTCCGCGGTTTTGGCGCGGGGTCGTCTTTTTTCCAGTGGTTTAAATGTTTGACGTATTGCATAAATTATATTTGATTGAAATGCTTGCACTGAAATATTAGGTCTACTCAGTTTACTGGTAAGGAGAGTGTTTGCAGAAATATATGACAAGGACCAAGAAGAATAGTAGCATCGGAACAAATAGAAGTTCAAATAGTTCAAAAATAAAGGATTGTGTAGCTGTCAGTCTTAAGGTAAGAAGGTCGTATTTGTAAAAACAGACCGTTTAAGATTATACTACTGTGATTTTTAAGTTGAAACTGTGTGTAATGCATAACAGTAACTAAAATATGAACTTTAGGTATGGCATATTTTAGGTTTTTGTGTTTTATATTATTTGAAATAAAGCTTAATGGCTAGCTTTGGTCAATAAGCAGGTACTTATACACAACTATTTAAAAATCTGGAATCTTAGGGTGCAAAAAAATTAAATATTAATCTAAATATCCGCCTTTAAAGTTGTCCAAATGAAGTTCTTAGCAATGCATATTACTAATCAAATTTACAAAATGTCTTCATGGAACATGATATTTACTTAATATCCTAATGATTTTTGGCATAAAAGAAAAATAGATCACTGACTCATTCAATGTACTGTTGGCTATTGCTACAAATATACCTGTGCTACTTATCTGACTGATTTTGTGGGCCAGGGTCACAAAATAGTGAAGTTCATGTCTTTCTTGCTTCAGTTGTAAACAAATTATGTTTTTTTGAGTAAGACATTTCAGCATTTTTCTCCATATAGTGGACTTCTATGGTGCCCCGAGTTTGAATTTCCAAAATGCAGTTTAAATGCAGCTTCAAATGATCCCACATGCGGTTGTAAATGATCCCAGCTGAGGAAGAAGGGTCTTATAGAGAAACAATCGGTTATTTTCATAAAAATAATACAATTCCCATACTTTTTAATGTCAAATGCTCCTCTTGTCTTACTCTGCCTGAACTTTTTTCCGGTTCATGACAGTTAGGGTATGTCGAAAAACTCGCTGTTTTACCTTTTTTGTTAAGGGTGTTTGATCTTTGCACGTTCACTTTGCAAAGACTGGGTCGGTACTTCTGCAGCGATGTAGGATGATTTTGAAATGATTTTTGAAGTTGAGGGACAAAATATCATTGGAGTTTTTCGACACACCCTAACTGTCTTAAACCAGAATACAGAGAGTTCAAGCAGGGCAAGACAAGACGAGCATTAGAGATTAAAAAGTATTTAAATTGTATTTATTTAATGAAAATAGCAGATCGTTTCACTGGTAAGACCCTTCTTTCTCGGCTGGGATTGTTTACAAGCCGCATTTAAACTGCATTTTGGAAATTCAAACTCGGGGCACCATAGAAATCCATTACATAGAGAAAAATCCTGAAACATTTTCCTCAAAACACAATTTCTTAATGACTGAAGTAAGAAAGACATGAACATCTTGGATGACAAGAGGGTGAGTACATTATCTGTAAATTTTTGTTCTGGAAGTGGACTTCTTTAAGGTAAGAAGGTCGTATTTGTAAAAACAGACCATTTAAGATGTTATCTTTGATTGGTCAATAAGCTGGTACTTATGCACAGATCTGGCAACCCTGATTGCCGCAGTGTGACCCTAGACCACAAAACCATAAGGGTCAGGTTTTTTTCAAATTGAGATTTATACATAATCTGAAAGCTGAATAAATATGCTTTTTCGTCAATGTATGCCTTGTTAGGATTTGACAATATTTGGCGAAGATACAACTATTTGAAAATCTTGAATCTGAGGGTACAAAAATAAATAAATCAAAATCAAAATATTGAGAAAATATAGGAAATTTACAAAACTTCTTCATGGAACAAAATCTTTACTTAATATCCTAATGATTTTTTAATTGCTAGCTTTAACTGGTCATTAAGCTGGTAGATGCACAGATGTGGCAACCCAGATTGCAGATATCTGAAAAAACAACAGCTAAAACCAAAGATGTTTGGCTGATCTTAGCTGGTTTAAGCTGGTCTCCCAGCCTGGCTAAGATGGTTTTAGCTGGTTGTTCCAGCTGGTCTCCCAGCCTGACCAGCTTAGTCTGGTTTTAGCTGTTTTTTTTTTTTCCAGCGATGTTAGGACATTTTAAACATACTTTACCATTGGTTGCTTCATATGTGTTACAGCTCAGGTGACGGAATAATAACATCAGGCAAACATCATTTGTCAAAATCATTTATTTACTATAATACATAGCAGATGATGTTAAAATATTTAGTTTGTACATCATATGAGGCAGTCATATGAACATAATGTTGCTCTTTTTTTTAAACTACACTAAATGGGATCCTAGCAGCTGCACACTTACCCTATTGAGCCCTTTCCTCCATTTTAGTGAGTCAATTGAGAGAAATCTTGTCATTTTTGTTCCCATCCATTCACATACAAGCTCCCGCATCACAACTAAACACCTCTGAGTTGTGCTGTATTCCACACAAAGACTGCAAGCTTTCTAAACAGCATCTGTTACAGTGGAACAAAATTCAGTACCATCTAATAAAAAAATAAAAATAAAATAAACAAAACAAAAAAAAAAGTTTTATTCATATAGGGAATTAAGTACAGTCAATGGATCTAACCCCAAATTTTAATACATCATACCACAAAGAAATCTGATTATAGGTTTTACAAGATTATACAGAGCTCCAGTACCCCATGATTTTTGTTTCGCCAGCCATCAAACGATGCTGGCATTTTATATATATATATATATATATATATATATATATATATATAGATATATATAGATATATATATAGATATATATAGATATATATATAGATATATTTATATTTTCCTATTGTAGGGAAACAATTAAAGCCAAAATATGATGAGTCGAACTATGGCATGACACGAACAAACAAATATAACAATTTTACCCCAGTTTAATGTTCCCTCAAACAAGTTAGATTAAAAAACAAACAAAAAACAAAAAGTCTTGCATAAAAACAGTTAAGCATTTACGTTTTCTCTCTCTTTCAGTTATTACAAGTGGCAAAGAACATGCAAATTCAGCTTAAGAAAAGAATCAACAGAACCATAGAAATTTTGAAGGTGGTCTGTGGAAACGAAACGAACGAACATGAAACGAGACGGAGAAACCGGGCGTCTTCCGAAGCCTGGATCTCTGAGATGTGCCAAATGGTTGCAGTGGGCTGTTTCCCTTTCTGTGGTTTCCAGAGTACGAGGGGCTCCCGGTTGAAAGTCTGTAGGACAAAGTGCATCCTAGGCAGGTGCCCCTGATTTTATAAACTCATAGTTCAATCCCAGACGCCTTGGGATACCACCACCCCAACAACAACTGCTGTCTTTAAGATAAAAATATCCTAAAAATATATCTTTAGTCCATTGGAAAATTAAAAGGGGACAAACACAAGCAGAAAAAAAGGGCACACTTTGCCATTATGGCAAGCCGTGCATGTGGTGTTGGTTTTAGTGAGTGACTGACAGCTTCATTGTCTTTCAAAAAAAAAAAAAAAAAAAAAATTATAAATATATCTTCCTTATGTTGCCACGTTTGAAATTAGTCAATGTGCACATTTACTATGTCAAATTAACATTGACATTTTCTTTACAATTTTTCTTTTACAGTTCTCTCATTCAGACTGGCTGAGGAACAGAAAAGGGGAAAATTAAAAAAAGAGGGGGAAAAAAAAAATGGGACACAGGAGGTCTTATGCAAGTCAGATCTTCCTTTGTACAAAAAAGGTTCTTTTTTTTTCACTTCTTATTTTAAGAGGCTTATACGCACACGTACGAGCCGAATGTGAGTAGGTGGTCTATATGAGGGGTTCGGGGGGCAACGGGTGCTGGATTTGCTGTGGCTGCAGGGGAGGAGGGAGCTGGAGGGCCAGGAGGGACTCTAAGCCGTGGCCGTGTGGAGGAGGTGTTCCCTCGGCGCTGGAGGGCTCTGTGATTTCGCCACAGTAGAAGAAATACTGGCACTGCTGGATGAAGGACTCGATGACGGACTGGTTGAGTTTGGTGGTGGACAGCGTGTCCTTGTTCTCAAAATCAGGCCTCATGAGCGTAGGCCAGAAACAGATGGACAGATTGTCGGCCGTCATCAGCGTGGTCTTACTATGCTGACTTACCCTGGTGGAGAAAGGAGATAAAAATGCATTTAGAATTTTAAAAAGTATGAAGTAGTATTTATGTATATTGTTGTTACATAACATTATATTTTCATATTTACAAAATAAAAAGGCTGGGAATCAACTAGGGCTGTCACTAATTATTATTTTGGTAATCGAATAATTGGTCGATTATTCTGACGATTAATCGAGTAATCAGATAATCGGATTGTGATAATAAAAACAGACCTTAAATAGACTCTAAAATGACTTAAAATGCATATACAATAGCAATGAGGCAATAACAATTGGTTAAAATATAATATCAAAAGCAAGTACTCCTATGGGTTTTTTCAAACAATACAGTTAAAATACATAATGTAATAAAACAATATAATAATAACTTATACATCATATATTACATCAGATGCCTGCAGAGGGCGCCAATGGCCTGACGACTGTTTACACTTTATGGCATGATCCAATCCTTGTTTTTAATCGACTAAACGTTCAATTTAAAACGTCCATTTAATTTTTAATATTTGGCCACTTCTTTATGATAGAAATGCTACAGCCACTGTAAATTTTTTGAACATGTGAACATTAAAACATGCGAACTTTTATTTTGAAGTTGCGATAAAAGGGAAATTTCAAAAGATAATTTCGTTGGTTTATAAATGATTTAAAAACCATATAACCATGACCATATAAACCATAATATGCAAAGATGGAGTTTGAGACGCTCTGCACATGTAAATAATACCAGTTTGTGTGGAGCAGCATTTACTACGAACGGAGCTGCTCGAAGATTCACATAACCTACATGCATATAAATAAAGCGCATATTAAATGTAGCACTATGCTTTATTATGATTTTTAAATAGTTTTAATAAACGGTCTAATAATGTGTTAGTGTTGTCACAATATGATACATGACTAAAATATCACAATACTACTACTGAACTGATACTACAAAAAAAAAAAAACATAGAACAACAGTAAAAGTAATGGAATATAGATGATCCAAATGGAGATCATAGTTATTTTATCTATTAAAACAAAGCATTTCATCCTCCCTTTAAAAAAATTATAATAATGATAATAAAATAATAATAAAAATCACATGCAAGTGCCACTGCACAGGATTATGGTGAACGACTTCCGAGCCTACAGGTATGTAGAGATCTTTGCTATATTGGTAAGTTAGCTTAACGGATATAGACAAATCTTATTTCATGATAAAGTAATTTCACAACAATTCATATCATGACACAGTCATTTTTTTGTCATTTTATCTTTGTTATTAATAATAAGTACCTATAGATGCAAGTAACAATCTAAATGACTGAATCAATGTTGTGTATTCACAGTTTTCCGGTAAATAAATTCTGGTAAATACTCCTTAAACACTGCTTTAATAATATTTTTATTAGTAGTAGTAGTACTATCTTTACATTAAGTAATATATTAATATATTTCTGACCATAAAGTAAACCAAACTTTTTTGACAGGTTGCTATGAAGACCTTTAGGGACTTTATTATATGACGATAGTTTTCCGCAAAAGAAACGGAAAAATGCTCATGAAGTAACTCTCAGAGCAGTTCTAGACATTATGTTCATGTGTTCATGTACTCATATATTGAGGCGGCAGAAACACAGTGAGCGTCACGTGTATGTGTGTATCGTGCAACACTATAATGTGTTTCAGGGATTCTCTTCCGTGGAATGCGCCACTTCCGTTATTTTGCCAGTTACTCCACACGGGCAAAATGTAATTGGTGATTTTTTTTGTAATCTCTCGGATTTAATCGAGGAATCGTGACAGTGTTAGAATTAACCTCTTAACATTAAAAAAAATATATATAATAAATAAAATAAAAAAAATAAATAAATATAAATATATAAATAAATATAAATATAAATTTTTTTTTTTTTTAAACAAAAGATGACAAAGCAAGAAATTTACCTGTTCAGGTGAGTGATGACATATTTGAAAACTTCATAGTTCACAGGAGGAAATTTTCTCACGATTTCCTTCAGCACCTGCAGTCTCTCGTAATGATCTACAATTTCTGGAGAAAGACACATTTAACAAACTCATTAGACAGAGAAGTGAGGAAATATTTAGACTTTGATGTACTTATTAATACCTCCTGATTAAAACCTGTTATGGTTAACTTTTTTGATAATAACTGGCTATTGTGCATAATTTTGCTTATTTCACAACCACTAAAAATAAAATGGACATGATTTGACTTTATAATGCGAGAAAGACTGATAGAAAAGACATTAAATTAGCAATACATAATTGCCCTTATTTTTGTTTTTATGTTTATTTACATTACCTTATGTCATCTTGATCTTTATACAAACTAGTTATGGAATTTTTTTAGTTTTGACCAGTACATTTTACTGTACATTAGAATGTTGTGATGCATTGACCAATTTGATGTTTGCAAACAGTGATGACATTTTTTGGGGGCGTAGCCTTTCTAACAAGTTTTCAAGTAGCAGTCTATGAAAAGTCAGAATTGTGAGATAAAATAGATAAATGTAAATGTTACAGCTTTAAATAGTATTTCATGCTGTAACTGTAGGGCTAATATAATATGCTCCCTATGAACTGCATATGTGAATATTATGTAGACAAATTGTTCAAATCAAATTTACGCTTTAAAAGTAGAGGAATCATAGTAGGCTTCATCCATTAGTCTGTCCGTTCAAACCTCTGCATTTAGCTTCAAATGGTGTCTTTGATGACAGTATCCTATGAAAATGATTTGAATTCCGATTCTGACATTCAAAGTCACAACAATAGATTTTATCTCTTATTCTGTGGATTTTTGCCATTTCGCTCCACTTGTTACCAGTGTTTTTCTGCCACCACAATGCGCACAGCTGCAAGTTGGTTTATAAATTAACTTGTAGAATTTTAAATGACTAGTAATTTTTTGCATCCCTATATATTACACAAAAATATTTAACTGCAGATTACCAAAATTGACCAATCAAAATCATGTATTCTTAGAGATGTGCAATCAGTGGACATTATTAATACAAGGACTAAACATTTAAAACTAAGTACAATTTATCATTTCCAGCAGAAAGACAATTAGGAAGATTTGCATTTGTGTCTTAAACATAATCAAAAAGAGCTTTCTGTATAAGATACGGCACGCTACAACCGCCTGGCCGAGAACTTGCGAGGCGGGGGAAGATAAAGCTGAAATATCAGTACGTTCAAAAAGAACAGCATCCCAGCACTTAATGTCATTTATCTACAGCAGTGTGGATCAGAAATAATGAGAAGTACATCACAGGGGGCCCTGGATTAGATTCAGCACTCGGAAGCATCAAACGGAAATGCAGATGCATTTAAATGACTTCTCAGCTACCTTGGGCTGGGATTAGACGGTGTGGTGATGGGATTAATATTGAACGTAGTTGAAAGAAGAAACCGGGTACACATAGAAAAAAAAAAAAAAA
Source organism: Labeo rohita (assembly GCF_022985175.1). Taxonomy (NCBI): domain Eukaryota; kingdom Metazoa; phylum Chordata; class Actinopteri; order Cypriniformes; family Cyprinidae; genus Labeo; species Labeo rohita. The sequence continues at coordinate 20,920,982 of NC_066885.1, read as the reverse complement.
CTTGACTCGTGGGCTGTTGAAACGGTGAAGTAACACGGGCAGGTTGATACTTGTTCTCATAGTTGTAGCAGACACTTCCTGTCTTTCTTGAAGCTGCAACCTTGTGCTGATGCAACGGATGAACGCTGCGTCACTTAACCTGCCTCGACACACTGCCGCCCACCTGCTGCTCGTGAAGACTGAAGTTTGAATGAGAGGCTGAGGTCAGAGCTAGTGTCAGACACATGATTACAGATGGAGTCAACTGAAGTTGGATGGCTTATACCTCTTAACGCTAGCAATAAAATAATGGTGCCAACACATTGCTACAATTTTTTCAATCCTTATTTGAAATGTTTGTTCGTTTATAATTTAGTGCCCATTTCTGCCACTGTATAAAAAAAAAAAAAAAAACGTAAGAAGGTAATTGCGACTTTCTACGTCACAATTCAGACTTTCCCCTTGCAATTGCGAGTTTACATTTTGCAATTCTTTTCTCAGAATTGCGTGATACAAACTTGCAATTCTGAGTTATAAAGCCAGAATTGTGAGATATAAACTCGCAATTCTGAGTGACAATTCTGAGAAAAACTCTGAAACAAAGTAGCAATTCTGAGAAATAAAGTCAGAATTAAGAGATATAAATTCGCAATTCTGAAAAAATAGTCAATTCTGAGAAATAGTCAGAATTGTGAGATAAACGTACAATTCTAAAAAATAAAGTTGCACTTCTGAGAAAGTCAGAATTGCGAGATATAAACTCGCAATTCTGAGAAATAAAGTCAGAATAAAGATATAAACTCAAATTCTGAAAAAAAGTCACAATTCTAAAATATAAAGCTGCAATTATGAGAAAAATTCAATTCTGAAAAATGAAGTTGCAATTCTGAGAAATAAACTCACAATTCTGACTTTTTTCTTCAGAATTGCAAGGTTGTATTTTACAATTGTAACTTTTTTGCTCAGAATTGCGAGTTTATATCTCGTAATTTTGACTTTATAACACACAATTGCAAGTTTAACTAAGTAAATTTTCTTTTTTTTTTTTTTTTTTTTTTTTACAAAAACGCATCAGTTCACTTCAGGAGGCCTTTATTAACCCCCCGGAGCCGTGTGGAGTACTTTTAAGATGAATGAATGCATGCATTTTTTGGGCTTCAAAATCTCAACAGAACCAAAAAGGAAGAACCAGGACATTTTTAAATACAACTCTGAATGTATTCGTCTGAAAGAAAAAAAAAGTCACAACTAGGACGGCTTGAGCGTGAGTAAATCATGGGGTAATTTTCATTTTTGGGTAAACTATCCATTTAAACTTCTGAAATTATAAGCTTAAAAATCAATTGTGTAACTTTTGCGTCACTGCAGTCAAATCCAGAGCAGCAAAAAATAAGGCTTCTTGAAAACTCCTCAAACTCACACTATTATTTGACTTAATGATACTGTTGTCAATAATGCTCAGAGAAATGGAATACTGTGATTTTGCGCCATGGTGACAGTGTTTACAATTTTTGGAGGAATCAACCTACACATAATAAGCTGAAACAGAAAGTACTTAAAGGCTTGATAAGGCCACTGTATACTACACTTAGCAGAAACTGTCTTAAATGATACAATCAGTAAGTAATAAAATGAGATGTTCTAAATCAGTCCATTACCACAAATCTCAGCCAAAGAGGAAGCACTTGAGAATCTGAATGAGTCGATACTTACTGGCTGCTTCAACTAGCTCTGGGTGGAGAGAATACGGTATGAGGGGGTCGGGGAGGTCGGCAAAGAAGGCCTTCAAAGCCCCAGCCACGGCGTTTACGGCTACATCCATCACTATCAGGTCAACACTGTGGTCTGAGAAAAGAAAGAAAATAATGTGAGCTTGCACAAGCATCCAACCGCCTTTGTCAGTGCTGGTAAAGCCACTAAAACAGATTTAACGGGAATGAGCGGAACAGAAGGAAAACTACGGAGAAAAGGAAAATAGAGAGGAATGAGAGAAAACAGGGAGGAGAAAGAGGGGCTGTAAGAGCCGGGTTTAAGGTGAAATGACAGCTGTCAGACTAGATCTCTCCGCAAAGGCACTGAATGAACACAAGAAGGGAGGAAAAGCACCCAATTCACAGTATCGTGAGGATGGAGAAGAGAAAGAGAGAGAGTCTAATGGCTTCAGGCCAGCGAGCAGACTGATGCCTATAGTAGCTCTTTTAGGCAAACGATGCCTCACTGAGTGAATAATCTGGTCACTCGGTTGAAGATTTTCCACCCACTCATCTGCACAACTCACCAACTAGAGATGACTAGCGTTTGATTTGAAAGATATATATGAAAACAAGAGTGGATTCATAAAAACATAAATCTATCTTTTGCAATAGTGAGAGCAATGGGGAAACAGCAATGTGGAAATAAACTGCAAAGTCACGAAAATGAGGAAGAACTTGTTTTTTCAGTTTTTAATGTCAGTTTTATTGTTTTGAGGCTGTTGTTTTTTAACTCAAGCGTTATGTAATGTGCTAAAAGCCGCTTTTGCACAGATGCCAGGCTTTATTTGTTATGAATAATCTTATCATTTGCTTCCTGTCCATCGAGTTACAAATAAAAAGAAAGAGAAAAAAACATTAAGTAAAAGACTGAATTCGCAGCATTATTTAAAACAGTCACGGTTATTTAATATATATTTTTCATTGAGTTTTAAGCAGCAAAATAACTATATTGTGATATAGACTATTACAGTGAAATAAAACTGTTTGTGTCACAGAATAAATTTTGGTCATACCGCCCACCGCTAGCCTGCAATGGCCTCCATATATTGTCATCGTAGCGACAATTTAATTCTGAGCTTTAAAATGAGAATATAAGAGACTACTTTTATGTGTCACGGGAAGATTTAAGCTAAAAATGTCCTGCATAAGCTAATAACTAGTGCGAATCACAGCTTGATGGAGGCCTGCAGGCATCAGGCCAGTCAAAAGCCACAAATGTCAAGTTTGTTTTTACAGGAATGGTCCATTTACAGTGTGACAGATCATAATCGTGTAATTCAGGCCTGTTTCTCGTCATTCATGCTGTTGAATGCAGTGTTCACCCTTTAAGTCTTGATAGTTAGACGTTTAGAAGATATTAGATTTAATGATTACATTTTGTCATGTAAACCAATTTTCTTAATTTCATCTATATTAAGATAAATGTACTATAAATAGAAAATCTTATTTTATATAAAAAATTAAATATTAACAATTTAAATAAAATAAATATACACTACCAGTCAAAGGTTTTTGAACAGTAAGATTTTTTAATGATTTTTCTGCTCGCCAAGCCTGCATTTATTTGATCCAAAGTACAGTCAAATTTTGAAATATTTTTACTATGTAAAATAACTGCTTTCTATTTGAATCCATTTTAAAATGCAATTTATTAATGTGATTTTAAAGCTGAATTTTTAGCATCATTACTCCAGTCACATGATCCTTCAGAAATATAATAATATTCAGATCTGCTTAAAATATATATATATTATTATTGTTGAAAACAGCTGAGTAGATTTTTTTTCAGGTTTCTTTGATGACTAGAAAGTTCAGAAGAACAGCATTTATATGAAATAGAAATCTTTTGGAACATTATAAATGTCTATTATCACTTTTGATCAATTTAAAGCATCCTTGCTAAATAAAAGTATGAATTTCTATCATTTCTTTCCCAAAAAAAAAAGAAAAAAATCATACTGACTCCAAGCTTTTGAGTGGTATAGTGTATAAGGTTACAAAAGCTTTTTCATTTTAGATAAATGCCGATCTTTGGATCTTTCTATCCTGAAAAAAAAAAAATTTGTACTCAGCTAAGTTTTAAATATTGATAATAATAATAAAAAATGTTTTTTGAATGCTTTGATCACATTAAATGACATTTTAAAATATATTCAAATAGAAAGCAGTTATTTTAAATAGTAAAAATATTTCACAATTTTACAGTTTTCGCTGTATTTTGGATCAAATAAATGCAGGCTTGGTGAGCAGAAGAGACTTATTTAAAAAAAATAAAAATAAAATAAAAAACATTAAAAATCTTACTGTTCAAAAACTTTTGACTGGTAGTGTGCATCTAAAAAATATATATTATAACAATATGTAAAATATGTAATTTTATATAAAGTAAATATGATTAATACATTGCACATTAAAATAAAGCAAACTGAATCAGACAAGAAACCCTAGACAGTTCAGCTTTCTGATAGATGCTGCCAAACAGTGTCTTAATTAGAACCATAATGAATCTAAAAGGTGAGGAGAAAATCAAATATACAAATTAACCCTTCAAACTAGAGTTTATCAGAGCCTCCTATCCAATTTGTGAACTACCTTCCAACATATGTCCTAGCGGCAAGCCATCAAACACCTGCAAATGAAGCCTAATTTCCCCACAGAGCGCAGTTAAAATCAGTACATACCCTGGTCAAATTGTTTCTGTATGTTGTCTTGATCCGTCTTGTTTCCACTCACTCGATAAAGGCCCTCTGTGGTGAGACCTGCAAATTAAGAGCGACACTTCATTAAAATCAATCCCGCAAAGGTTATGTGACAAAATCTCAGTGGAACAAAGCAGTTAGTGCTCTAAAAAACAGCTAATGCCTGAAGAAGCCATATAAAAGGATGCACAAATGAACAAAAAAGGTGTCAGTTCCACAGTTTCTTATTAAACACGAAGTGAATACAAACACAGTCCATATTTTTGACAGAAAATAATGCTTGAAACAAAACAATGCATCTCTATGAACTTTGATATTATCCTTTGTCTTTTTATTCCAAGGCCAGGTTGATTTTTTTTTAATTGTTTAGATGCAACAATTCATTCAGCCATTTACATAATTTATTTTTCAGATAATGACAAGAATTGGAAAAGTTTAATTTAGTTAGAGTTAATCTAACTCTTAATTCTCTGGTTTCAAAATGTATGCTTATTGAGATTATCTGCTTCTTCTTATCTTGAAATATAGGACATTTTATGAATATTAAATTAAAATAAATTCCAATTTAAATAAGCAACTGACACATAATAAATAAAACAATTAATTATTTCCACATAATAAATAATAAAAATAGCAAAAATATTTCTCAATCACAAAAAAATAATTTTATTAAAAAAAAAAAAAAACACATAATTAGAAGATTTTACCAATAATAAAAATAAAAATACACATAATAAATCATAAAAACAATTTAACATTTAAATTTTAAATTTTACACACAATAAAATCACAAAAATCATAATAATTTAATTTAAAATAAATACAATGATACAAATACCTGAAAAATCATTCCATCTAAAGATTTAAAAACGACTAGCTGTATTTGCGCTATTGTGTTGTTCTTGGTACTTTTTTTGCTATTGTATCCATATGTAACACATCAGTATGTTGTTGTCAGTAACCGGTAAGAAAGCATCTGCCAAAACAGTACGTTTGTGTCACATCCGCAGAAATGCTGTCATTACAAAGGTGCAAATCTTCCTCAGAGGACCAAATATTACTGACAGCCATAAAGCTATAGCTCTACAACCTTCCCACATCACAGACCAGCTCTTTTCCTACATCCTTCGCTCAAATATTTAAAATCATGCACTCAACCCAGTAAACTGGGCCACTCCAGATGGATGAGTGGACATACGAGCTGATCTCACCGAGAGAAAAACTAGGCCAGAAATGCAGATAATGCAGCAGAATTCAACCCACACTTCCCCGTTCCCTGACCGATAACACTGGTTGTATCTCTTCATTTTCATTACGTCTAATCTACTGAAGCCCGTTTATCAAGCTAAAGATAGCTCCGTGAAGCCATGACCTTGTGCAGCTCCGCAGTGCTCCGGAGCACTGATGCAAAACACAGGGCCCCCACAGTCACTTCCAAAGTCTTGTGGGCTGCTAACTGCTACAAGTCAAAACCACTGTGCATTCTTGAGATGCTCGCACATGTCAGAGCCGGTCCCTCCTCCAGAGCGGTGGGAGGCTACAATACAGAGGCGCCTGCTTAACTCACGGAAAGGGCAGGTGTGTAGTGACGAATGTGGGTTGTTTGTTGCTGCCGAGTGAATCAGCTGTTTCCCACAAATGGGTTGTAAGCAGTAAACCATGAGTCCTTTTGAAATCTAAAGATCTGGCTAGTTGCAATATGCAAACATTGGGGGAAAAATGGAATATTGTTATTGTGCTAATACTATATTTATCATAATAATGTTAAAAAAACACTGTGACACTTCCAACACAGTAGGTGGCCATATGGTACTTCAAAGGGATAGTTCACCCTAAAATGAAAATTCTGTCATCAATTACTCATCCTCATGTGGTTCCAAACCCGTAAGACATTCGTTCATCTTTGGAACACAAATTAAGATATTTTTGATGAAATCTGAGCTTTCTGAGCCTGCATAGACAGCAACACAACTGACACGTTCAAGGCCCAGAAAGGTAATAAGGAAATCGTTAAAATAGTCCATGTTACAGTGATTTCAACCATAATGTTATAAAGCTACAAGAATACTTTTTGGGCACACAAAAAAAAAGAAAAAGTTGTTATCCAACAATTTCTACTTGTGGTATTCTCAAAGTATTCATGCAGCTTCATAAAATTGAGGTTGAACCACTGATGTCACATGGACTATTTTAACAATGTCCTTACTACCTTTCTGGGTCTTGAACGTGGTAGCTGCTTTGCTGCATATGCAGGGTCAGAAAGCTCTCGGACTTCATCAAAAATATCTTAATTTGTCTTCCAAAGATAAACGGTCTTACGGGTTTGGAACGACATGAGGGACAGTAATTAATGACAATTTTTATTTTTGGGTAAACTATCCCTTTAACGCTGTTGCCACCCATCATAAAATGGAGGCAAGTTGACAATGCAGTTTGTAGATTCTACTTCTGCACAAAATCATATCTAACCACAACCAAAAAAGTTTGATCTATTTTTTGGGGGATTTTGTAAAAAAGGCCAAACATTATTCTATCCTAACAAACCATATATCAATTGAAAACTTATTTATTCAGCATTCAGATGATGTATAAATCTCAATTAAAAATGGACCACTATGACTGGTTTTGAAAGATCCACGCGACATAGGCGGAACTACAGACCCAGTGTTTATAAAGCGAATGCGCAAAGACTAAGGAAGTGCAAGTAAGTCGAACGCTGTTTGCAAACAAAAAGGTACAACGATGTCGGACAATTCTGAAGTTGTAAGAGAAAATGAAATGGAGTTTTTCGACACGCTCTACCTTTTTAAGCCAGAGTACACAGACAATGAACTTCGCTAGATAAGACCCTTCTTCCTCAGCTGGGATCATTTTAAAGCCTTTTGAAGCTGCATTTAAACTACATTTTAAAAGTTCAAAATTGGGGCACCAACGAAGTCCATTATATGCAGAAAAATGCTGAAATGCTTTCCTCAAAAAACAATTTCTTTACGACTGAAGACAGAAAGACATGAACATCTTGGATGACAAGGGGGTGAGTACATTATCTGTAAATTGTTGCTCTGGATGTGGACTTCTCCTTTAAAGGCATAGTTCACCCTAAAATGAAAATTCCGTCATTAATTGCTCATGTCGTTCCAAACCTGTGAGACCTGCATTCATCTTTGAAACACAAATTAAGATATTTTTGATGAAATCCGAGACCTTTCTGACATCGTTAAAACGGTTCATGTGACATCAGCGGTTCAACCATTTTATGAAGCTACAAGAATACTTTTTGTGCGTAAAGAAAACTAAAATAACGACTTTATTCAACAATTTCTTCTTTCGTGTCAAGTATTCAACACACGTTCACGAGACTTGACAAATTGTTGAATAAAGACGGTATTTTTGTTTTTTGTGCACACATAGGTTCATAACATTACGGTTGAACCACTGATGTCACATCAATATCTTTATTACTTTTTGGGGCTTAGAATGTGTTAGTTGCATTGCTATCTGTGAAGGGTCAGAAAGCTCTTGGGTTTCATCAAAAATATCTTAATTTGTGTTCCAAAGATGAACATAGCTATTACGGGTTTGGAATGACATTAGGATGAGTAATTAATGACAGAATTTCCATGTTTGAGTGAATTCTCTTTTTAACTCCAACAAAATATTTTAAAACATATTGTCCTGAGAAGGCGTATGTCGTTTAGAACAAAAATAAGGGAAAGGAACACACTCAAAAGAATAAACTCAAAAAAGTAGATTAAACAAGTATAGGATGAAATAGCTAACTTCACTTATTGCTTAGGTGACCATCGTGACCCATCCCTGTTTGATTGTTGCTTTGTGATGTCATTTGCGGCCGGCTGATGACTCATGGAGATTAAGTGATGGTTTGGTGAGGTTACCATGCGATGGCGTGGGTTTGGATCCAGCCCTTTTTGTCAGGCCTGTCACATGCGTGAGCGTGAGCTCCGGCCTCGTGGTGTTATGCCCGGCCTGACACTGCGAACAGAGTGTGAGCTCACTTACAATAGCAGGAACACGTCGAGACTAACCGCACTGTACCATATCAAAGTCAAAGCCTTGAAGGAGTTCACACGTACTGAACTGTCAGCCTGCTCAGGAACGTGTCAGCTTACTATTTCAGATCCAGACAAATGCAGACATTTGCACTTTCTTGAGATTTAGCCACTCAGGTTTATACGAATCACTTGATGGATAGTATAAACACACTTCAAACGGTCCAAATAACAAAATTTTATTAATCATACAGTGCGGACACATTTCAAACACATGGTGCGTTCAAGTCAAGTCGGAAAGATAGTAATTACGAGTTGAAAGCACATGAACAAACTCTATTCTATTATTCTCTATTATTCGCAAGTAATCGCATCCAAAATAAAAGTATTTGTTTACATAATGTGTGTGTGTGTTTGTGTATTCATATATACATAATAAATTTACACAGTACACACACATATATTATTAACAAAAATGTTTATTTTGGACGCGATTAATTGTAATTAATCATTTGACAACACTAGTCAGTAGCCACTAACTTCTACAGTATTTTTTCCATATTATAAAAGTCATTGGATACCGGCATTTTGTTTTTTTGGGTAAACTATCCTTTTAAGCCCAGAGTTTCTGAGTTGACCCCCATTTGTTGACCCCCATTATTTTCTCATTTTCAGTGAAAAAATAAGTCAGACACAATGGATACAGCGCTTGTATTAATGGTAAATTTGTTCAAATTAAAGATTTTTTTTTAAAAGTGCATTTACAAAATACCACAGGATTGTACAATTATGACAGAAAATATAATCATTCAATTTACAACAATTTACTTAAAATCACACAAACATAATTAGAAATCAATTTTATTTGTTTTTTTTTTTTTTTCCAAATTCAGTTTATGGATTCCATTTTTTTTCCGTTTTAATTTTTCTAGACTTTATTTTATTAGTTATTTTAAATGTTATTAATCAAAAAGCATGTCTAATTAATTGAAATCAAGAAACATACACAATTAAACAGCAATTTACTAAAAGTCTAACAAAACCAAATGAAGGCCCTATAAAAAAAAAAAATCTTAAATTTAGTTGTATTTTTACAGAATTTCGTGTTTTCCATTAATTTTGTGTATTCCATTTTAATGGTTTTATTAAATTGTAATAATCAAAAGCATCTCTAAGTAAATAATTTTATAAAAAATGAATTTATTATTATTTTATTCAGAAATAGTTTTTGATCAGAAATACTGTGTTGTGTATTAGATTTTTCTGGTAAATAAATTCTAGTAAATATTTTTTCTGGTAAATATTCCTTAATGTTTTAATAATTTTCTTATTAGTTGTAGTTCTATCATTACATTAAGTAATATATTTGTAACAGTTTCTTCAAGTTAAACCAATCATTTATTTTAACGGGTTACTGTGAAGACCTTTAAGTTTCTGTTTGTATATGATATGATGGTAGAAACTATAAAATGCTAATTCTATCTAACCATAAAATGCAAAAACTGTGCCTCTGCACCATTCATTCAAACACAAATACGCAGAACACATAGGATTCATAGTTAAATAGTATTTTGGTGGCTTAACATTTATAGACAGTGGTCCATATCGCGTTTTGATTTACGTGTACTGACCTACTTTTGATCTATTCATCCAAAATTGGGCAAATTCCGTGACATTTTGCATTTTATGGTAAATTCCATTTTTATGACTGAATTCTGCGATTCTGTCCGCATTTTCCAAATCACAGAAATCACAGGGCCCTACATAATGCAGCACAACCAGTTAACATTATGTATTCATTATTTTGTAGATGTAGAGTTTAAAAAAAAAAAGTGCAGAATTTTATGTAGAAAAGGTGCATCTCCATCTTGCTTTGACTGAAGTGATTGAACGCACCTGACATCTTAATTATGACTTCATAACACATAAATACTAACTTCCCAAGAGGACGCTAAAGCACCAATAATCATGGTGTCCAACAGCTGGCAGCCATAAAAGTATAATCTGTCAGCGTGCGGATCCTGTGTGGCGTGTCAGTAATTTCAGACGTGATGGTCTTTAGTCAAATGCTGTGAGGAAGGTCAATGTCAAAAGTTTTGTAAAAACAGTAACAGGAAGCCGTACTAAGGGAAGTGATCTTAATTTGGATGCACGTCTATTGTCCCCTCTAAGCCCTTCCCATCCACCGCTGGACTTTATCTGCACCTCCTCATCAGCAGATTACCATCGCGTTCGACCTCAGAGGCAACAAAAGGCCACCATGATACAGGAAATCACAGGCATTACTGTAACACAGGAAATGTCAAAATAGAGCCTATATGCAAAAGCAGACCATAAATCAAATCAGGGATTCATATAAAAAACAGAAATCACAATATAACACAGATTTATCAGTCAAGCTTTAGTACTTCTCTTTCAGCAGAGGTAACTTCGAAAATGGTTTGAAGTGATGCGAAACGACACACAAAAGGTCAGCGTAGTAATGAAAACCTGCCATTTTGAGCACTGCTGTTTTATCTCTTGACGAAGTGTTTACACAGCAGGAAGTGGACAATATCGCACAGAAATGCACTGCACACAGACTCAGATGCTTCATTAGAGGAACTAAAATGTCATGTTGTTCATGAGTATTTGTTTTCACAATATAAAACATAACAGCAACAGGAAGTCATTCATTGTCAATGAGTGTTGGGGATTTCAACAGGACATAAGCAACAGTGACCATTAGCGACACAAAGTAAGCATGCCCAGACTCAGCGAGGTTGAGACGAGTTTAAACTTCATGCAAATAAGCAATTTCACAACACAATGACTACCGCTAGAGCGCAACAGTAACTATTGTAAAAGTCTTGGTTGCGGAAGTATTTTTCCTATTCATTTCCTCAATGGGAATTTTAAAACAAATGCACAATGACAATTTCTAAGCCTTGAACCAAAACAAAATTACAAAGGTACAAGACCATGATACATTGCACATTATACAAACACAAAAAATAAATGACTATAAATGCACACAGCAGTTTTACACTGCACCATCATTTTTATTCTAAGTGTGAAATACAATATGTGAAGTTTAATAACAAAATAGTTCAAAAATGAGTTTGGGGTTTGTAAGATTTTTCATTTTTTGACAATTTCAGCAGCCATTACTCCAGTCTTCAGTGATACATGATCCTTCAGAAATCATTCTATATAATGAATAATAAGAATACAATTGTATACTGGCAAGTCTGCCACTTTTGATCAATTATTACATAATTGCTGAATAAAAAGATGAATTTCCTCTCGTTCTGACCCTCAACCCATTAGAGTGAGTTGTTTGACATTGTAAAGAAACATCAACTGAGTTCTTCTGCCATGATTCTCGTCTCTATGGCAACAGCGTTATCTTTCATTGGTGGATCCAAGTGCTGCAAGATTGTGGGTTGCATTGTTCTTTACTACTAGACAATGATTTTCATAAATGTAACTTAAAGAAAAACACTAGTGGTTTCCAATTATTTAACAAGCTTTATTTAAAATCAGTGTTAATTTTGCATCTACAGCAGTCTGCAATAATATTTTGTCTCTTTTTGTGATGAAAATAAAGAGATTTTGGTAGTTTTTGTGTTTTAACAATACATTTTAGTCTCATGTTTTATCGTCAATGATACTGCAAGTTGATATAGTATAATAATAGACGTTATTGACGTCAAGTCATCGTCTCGTTTTAGTTTTATATGAACATTGTCAATGAACATTTTGCCAGTTTTCGTTAACGAAATTAACAATATTTAAACCTATATTATTCCTAAAGATCTATTTCAGTAGTGTTAATTTTGTCAGCCATTTTTAATTTAATTTTAGTCTTAGTCTTTTATGTAAAATGTATATTTTAGTTATCATATTTAGTTAACCTTGTCCTGCTTTTTGTTTAGACAAGTCAGTAAAATCATATTTTCATCATGCTGTATAATGGTTAAAATGATCATTATTTTTTTCCCTCAAAATTATAATCGTAATGATTTTTGTCATTTGAGAAAGCTATTTTTGCATTTCAAGTATTTCACTTTCACCAATATGCACAAACCAATAGAATGTCGACTCATACACATGGTTTATTTTACCTAAACTGTTGTACTAATTTATTATAGGCTGTTTATTAAACAAATTAATATAAAAGACTCATGCACTCCCTCTGTCAACATTATGAAAACTGGTAAAACAAACTAAAAATACTGTAACAGTGAAATTCCAAATAGTAATTCCAATAGTTCCAAATTGACAAATCAACAGTGGTGATGATATCTCGTGACAGAACACAGGCTAAATGACACTTTAATTTAAACCAAACAACTCACATGGAGATCGCTAAACTCCAGCTTATGTTTGTTGGTGTTTTCAGATCATCGTTGGCGCTTCCGTAATGAAAAACGAGTGTGTGCGCATGGTCGCCAGATTGCAAAAATTAAGCAAAACACAGCACAGAAAACACTTTTGAGAAGCTGCTCTTTATGGATTTGAACTTCTGATATCTGGCTACCATTCACAAAAATCTGCTTAGTAGAGGCATCTACAGCAGTCTGCAATATTTTTTTTCTATTTTGACGAAAATAAAAAGATTTGGGTTTAAAAAAAAAAAAAAAAAAAAAAAAAAAAAAAAAACATTTTAGTCTCGTCTTTTATTATCAACGACACTGCATGTTGATATACTCACAGTTATTGTTTATTGACCTCACTGAAATCTCATCATAGTCTTGGTTTAGTTATAGGGAGAAAAACCTTGTCAACAAACATTTTTCGTCATAGTTTTTGTTAATGAAATTAACTATTTAAATTTTTCTATTTAAAAAAATGTATTGTTGTGCCTTTGGATGTCAGAATCAGAATGCAATTTGGTTTTTTTTTTTTTTTTTTTTTTTTACAAAATACTGTCGTCAAAGTACTCTATTCATTTACTAACTGCTAGTTTTCTTAAAAAAAAAAAAAAAAAAAAAATCTCACTAGCTTCTCTATTCTTTTTTATTCTATATATTCTTTTTGCATTTATCTACTTTCTTTGTATTTATTATACAATTAACAACAACAACAAAAAGCCTCTAACACTAGCTTGCTCTATTTTTTTTCCATTCTATCTGTTTTCTTTTATTTATTATATAATAAAAAAAACCTTGCTACGTGTACTGCGTTAGGCTAAATGAGACTTGTCACAGCACTTACATATCATTGCTCTTTTGAGGATTTTGATTGCTTCCATTGTCCTCATTTGTAAGTCGCTTTGTATAAAAGGGTCTGCTAAATGACTAAATGCAAATGTAAATGTAAAGACGCCATTTGAAGTTAACGCAGACGTTTAAACAGATTAATGAATGAAACCTGTTATGATTAATCTTTTAAAGCATAAATTTGATTTAAACAATAAGTCTACATAATCAGAATCGGAAAGAGCTTTATTCTGATTATGCAGACTTATTGTTTAAATCAAATGGGAATAATATTCACATATGCAGTTAGGGGACATAATATATTAGCCCTACAGCTATAGCATAAAATATTATTTAATAACTACTATAACATTGTGCATTTACCTACTTTATCTTACAATTCTGCCTTTTTTCTCACAAAAGTTTATATTTTGTATTTCAGACTTTATAACTTGATTTAACTCAACAATAGTGAATCCTGAGGGGGAAAAAAAGCCAGAAGGGTGGGATATAAACTCATGATTCTGAGCCGAGGAGAAAAGAGAATGACAAGTTGATTTTTCTTATCAGAATTGTCAGATATAATCACGGAATTGCGAGAATAGTCAGAATTTTGAAATATAAATTCAATTTTAGTTTTTTTTTATTCTTTTATTCCAGGGCTTCCATAGACTGCTACTACAAAACTGTCATTTTCTGCCACTGGATAGGCTCCGCCCACAAAAATCACTGTTTATATCCACTTTGGGCGTCCCGAGTCCTGGCAAGTGGACCTTTCCTTTCCCCACCTAACTATCCCATCCTAATAAAAGCCCAAAAAATTAAACGTATATTATTCCTGAAGATCTATTTCTCCATTGAGAAAGTGAATGCGATATTTACTTCCAGAAGGAGACTGTTGCGCTCTATAGGACTGAAGGCAGTGGAGCCCACATCATCCATCTGTTGTGAGATACTGTAGTTTAGTGTGGGAAAGATGGAAACTTAATATGTTGCAGTGAGTAATTCCACTGTTCATTATGATGTGTCTCTAACCACACAGAGAGGTATAATAAACACATTACGCATGGAAAACTATGTAAGAAATCACCGCCTGGGTGAGTTGATCATTATTCATCTTGTTCATGATGTGATTCACTAATGCAATTTATATCCATCTCCCGCATAACGTTAATTTTCACCAGCAAGAAAACAGATTTCTTGTCAACATACATTAACAACTACTAGCAATATATCTCATTTGTGATCACAGCAGAGTGACCTGGTGACCTCCAGTGATAAAATCACTGTCAACGTGAACGCTTCAGGCCGGACTCCGGAGCACAACGGCAAATGTCACGCATCGTATTCCCATGTTACCACCATGTCTTGAAGGGGTCGTACACAATAAAAGGGCAAAGCTCAGGGTTACAGCTTCTGTAAATGCTACAGCGCATGTCTGTACAAAATCAATGTTCTTGCTTCAGAGCTGGGACGAACGTCACACCGGGACTGCAACCTTTTCACTGAGCTTCCTTTATAATGCTGTCATCAAATCTTTTCTGAAAAGGGCGTGCCTGCACAGGAACGTACCAGGGATGGGCCGCTATCAAAAGATTCATACCTCCACAGAGGCTTGTGTAAACCCAACAAAGAGTATTCCCAGTTCGCTACTTTGATCCGTTTTTACACGCTACACCATTTCTTGTGTATTGTATCTTATGTGTCTTATCTTTTTATTCTGAAACATTTGAGGAGACTAAAAGGAACTATCTGTAGTAGAATCAAACGTTTTATGTGTCTTCCTTCCAGGTAACCAGACTGCACCTGCATTGCAGTGCCCAGACTAGCACAGCTTGTGTGAAAAATGATTTTACATAAATAAAGAATCTTAAAACGGTGTTGAAACACATTAGAGCCGTTCCAAAACAAGGCGTGAAGACGGTTTCAAAAGGTTGGATGCATAATCATCCCTTTTAAGATACATTCACCTGGGCAAAATCTAAGGCAGAACTGCATATATTCTTCTTAAAGAAAGCAACCACAGAACGCACTGTGAAAAAAACAGTTGAGTAGGTTAAAATGAATGAAAAATAAAACTAAAAAAGACAAGTATAGAGAAATGTTGATAAATATATTTAAATCAATTAACAAAAAAAAAAAATTTAATTAAATATAAATTAATATAAATTAAAATCAGGGCTGCAACAAATGATTGCTTTGATAATCGACGATTAATCAACTAATTGTCGAATAACTCACCGATTAGTCAGTAGACTTGTTTTATCGTTCCACTTTTACAATTAGTTAAAATACTGAGTTACACATTCTTATAAACAAAAAGATATTCACGTCAGCTTTTCAAAAATGTCAAGTACTACAAGTATTGTACAATTATACTTTACAATACCAACACATTTGACACATAAAAATGAGATGACACACAGAAAGACTTCCTCATTCACCATTTAATTAACTGTCTGAAAAGTTGAGTCATGCATCATTCTGCCAAGTAATAAGGTATTTATGTTTTGGACAAATAATTTTATTCACAATATTAGCCCTCTTAAAACACCGTAAAGTTCCAGAATAATCAAAACAGTCCTAAAATAGATTAAGCTTTAATCTGTGCAAACCAAACTATCACTTTGATGTAATAACATTATTTATTTATTAATGCATGCATGCATGCATTCACTAATAAAAAGATTTTATCATTAGCTAGCTCCACATAGGTCATATCAAACGAGATTAAACGACTATTCGACATAAATATTTTTTGCAGCGCTGTCAAACGATTAATCAAATTTTTTTGTTTACATAACGTGTATGTGTAATGTGTATATTTATTATGTATATATAAATACACACACATGCATGGATAAATTTAAGATAAATGTTGTTAAAAACTTTTATTTTGGATGCGATTAATCGTTTGACAGCACAAATTTGTCGACTAATCATTTCTAATACTAATCATATATATATATATATATACACATACACACACACACATATAAACACACATATCTGTATATATTTTAAAAAGCATTTGTACGTAAACTATTATATATAAATATAAATATTTTACATGTAAATTAACATGTTTTCTTAATATATATGTATGTCTTTATATATACACATAATAAATATACACAGTACACACACGTATAGTATGCAAATAAACTTATTTAGAATCAATTAACTGCGACTAATCGTTTTGAAGCTCTAATAATAACAATGCAAATAATAATAAATAATTATTGTGTTGTTAGCTTAGCCACATCAATTAAGTTGACATTCTAATGGAATCAACTGTGCACTTTATGTCAAGAGCACAATTTGTGCTGCTACCGATGAAGACCGTTCCAAATCAGTCACCGAAGTTCAACACCAGTTAGGATGCCGTCTACGAAGGCAGTAGAGAGCTGTGTGGTTCTGGAACAGAGCTACTGTGTTGGCAAGAAATTGAGAGCGATTTCCGATCCATCTTTCCAGTATGAGCGCGCACCCATAACCTCTAACCATTCAAATCAAGAGAAATGATTACATGGAAGATCATGTGCATCTGGTGCTAAACCATTATACAAAATCACTTGACACCATCTGCTTAATTATTCTGCCATAACGCCCACCCCCATAGCGGAGTTCAAGACCAAATATCAGGGTCCACAAATAGACATGAAGGGAAAGTGCTTTTCTAAACCAACCTCCATCCGTCAGCGCAGACGCCTGGTGAAGAAATGCTCCACGAGATACAGTATGATTGCGTTAGCAGGGGGCAAACGTGAGTTTCGAGGCTATTGCCTCAGCATTCCACTAACACACCATAATAAATCAGCAGAGGGGAAGCGTCGACTCACATGCTCATTCCACAGGAAATCGGTTTAAAAATATACCAACCCTTATTAACCTTATTCCTCACAGGGTTTCAATATACTTAACGAGGTTTAGGAAATAAACTCAGGTCAGGGTTGATCCTGCGACGAGAGACGTGAAGCCTCAAATGCCAGCATTAGTGTCACTTAGACACTACGCAAACAAAAGCCAGTCTGGAAATCGAACCTTGCAGAATGTAGAGGGGGGCAGAATCTGAGTCGAGTCATCAATTTCCACACTACTGTGATAATAATTGCCCTTCCCTGCAGCTCTTGGCGCCTATAAATCAAAGCGGCAGATGTGAAGGAAAATATCAAAGCGTATCAGCTCTCCTTTTATTGATTTCTAAATCCATGCAAGAAAAAACGTGTTGACAATGCCTCTTTTGTAATGGGGTAATTCACCCAAAATGCATATTCTGTTATCATTTACACACCCTGATTTTGTTCCAAACCCGTAAGACCTTCATTCATCTTCAGAACGCAAATTACCAGGGCTCTACAGTGCGACCATTTCAGTCACATTTGCGACTGAAAACTACTGCGTGTGACTATAAAAAAATATTTAGGAGAACCAGTGCGACTGACCCCATCAGATATTTGTGCTTGCGCTGAGGGGAGCTTCAAAGGTTTCTATGTGTTTTCGCAATATTGAGTAATGTATCACAGATGTATCTCACGAATCCTTTCATAAAGCATAGACAGTGTAAATTAGAGATTCGTTGTGCAGCATAAAGAGCTTCGTTGATTATAATGGAACTTTGTGAGATTGCGATGAACTAAGATGAGTGACAGCTTTTAGTGATTTTTAAGGGAGTTTGTAAATGAGATATTGATTTAATACAACAGTTTAATAAACAAATTGTTAATATTAAGGGACTTACATTGTCTGACTATAACACTCTTGCCTGATTTTGCTCTATTTTGCTGTCAAAAATAGTCTGAGCCGCTGCGCATCTCCATTGAAACACAGCTGTGTTTCGTTTATGAATGAACGTGCGTTTTTAAACAAATCTAGTGAGTCAATGATTCAATTTTCCAGTCATAAAGACAGTCACTTGCTTTATTCCTAAATGAATCAGCCACTGGAACGAATCAAATGAATGAATGATTCAGTAACTAAATCAGTTACTTGCCACCACCTGCTGGCAGTTTTATTTTTATTTTTAAAGTATCTTTTCCGTTATTTAAAACATTTAATGATTCTGTGTTAAAAATGTTATATTTAAAACAATCTCAACATGAATTTATGAAATTGATTGCACTCATGTCACCTATGGGCCTCATTAAACATGAAAATATACCTACAAGCCACTTTGTTGTATTTCATTTGATTGGTAACACTGTTATTCTACTTGCTCTAATTCTGTTGTTTCAGTTTAAAAATCTTAAAAAATATCATTTAAAAAAATCTGAAAAAAAAAAGATTACACACTTTTAATAAATTTAGAAAAATGTCATTACAAAGGCAAAAAAAAAAACAACAAAATTCCCCTGTAAATCACTTTAAGGAGTCAAATATCACCATTAAAAAAAATAATAATAAAAAAAAATAATATATATATATATATATATATTTTTTTTTTCTCTCCTTTCACGTCTTTATGCCTTTATTTATATAGGACAGTGTAGTTGGACAGAAAGCGAAGTGAGAGAGAGAGAACTGGGTGGGATCAGGAAAGGTCCGCAAGCCGGGATTCGAACTCGGGACGCCATATGGCGGTGCGCTAACCACGAGGCTATAGGTGCTGACAGGAAGGCTAATTTTTGATCAGATTTATTGATTATTGATGAGAGGGTGCTCCTAAAATTTTGACTGTGCTCCTAAAAAGAAAACCAAGCGTAGAGCCCTGATTATGATATTTTTGATGAAATCCAAGAGCTTTCTGACCCTGCATAGACATCAACTCAACTGACACGTTCAAGACCCAGAAAAGTAGTAAGGACATTGATAAAATAGTCCATGTGACATCAGTGGTCCAACCGTAATGTTATGAAGCTACGAGAGCACTGCGGAAAGAAAACAATATTCAATAATATCTTCTCTTTCGTGTCAATCTTCGACGCACGTTCATGAGAGTACCATAACACAACAAGAAATTGTTGTATAAAGTTGTTATTTTTGTTTTCTTTGCATACAAAAAGTATTCTCGTAGCTTCATAAAATAAAGGTTGAACCACTGATGGACTATTTTATCAGCTCACAAACTGCAGAAACTACAAAATGGGTATGGAAAACGATGTCAAAAGAAATCCCTATAAGCTCTGCTATTCTTTTAGGCCAAGCAGTGGCATGTAAGGTCCTCAGCCTATGCTTTTTTTTACATAAACGCTTAGATGTCTAGATTCCAGAGTCAAGCAACTGTCTGAAAGTGGTTAAAAATTAAGCCCTGACATATTTAGTCATGCTGAGTTGACAGCTGCGTGAGTGGCGTAAGTGCTTTTAAAATAAAACGAGTCCAATCTAAGTTGTGAGCACAGCAAGTTGGCTGTTATCAAAGAGGGGTGGGTTTGCGTGTGTTTAGCCCCATGAGAAATTCATGGCAGTCGAGAGGATTTAGCAGAGCCGAGTGGCCTTATCTACTGCCTGCAGCTAAACGGCATCCCCTCGCACAGTCCTAAGAACTATGTGGCATTGATTTAACGCAGTATATCTGCTCGCGGCGAATAGGCAAGCGGCACAGGTGCGCAGCGGGCTGATGGACTTAAATTCAGATATGATGAAAATAAGCTAGCTGTTTGTGAAACAAATGCAAGAAGCTAGACTAAAAACAAAACAGTCCAAAAAGACAAACAACGAACCACACGTTTAATTATTCAGCGTGAATTATAATCAAGGGCTCATTGTGAGGACACTGCAGCGACACGGTTTCGAGTCTGTACTTAAAGCAGTAATGCATGGGTAATGTGTCGGCAGATGAGCTGTGGTCAGCTCGACCATGGACTGACCGGCAGACCCAGGACATCTGTCCTTCAGCAAACAGTGACGGCATCATTCGCTCCAGCTCATCTCTAATTCATCATGAACAGATGGGATATGCTTAAAAATAGTCATTTTTTTAATCCGCACACTACTGCAATTGCATAATCAGTGCCGGATAGCCTGTCCTTTTGGGAGTAGGTGTGTTTGCCGAAAAACCAAAGTGATGGTTCTCTTTAATGTGTTGAGTCTAAGTTGCATTGCTGCTACATTCTTACTTCAAAACCTGAGGCATAAACAATGTTTTTCTATGCACGTTACATTACATTTGACAATGAATTAATGTGCAAAATGTAGTCTACTACACTGTATACGGCTCAGTAGGTTTTAAATTTAGTATGTAAAACAGTACACATCACATAACTATTAAGCTTTTTAAACAGCAGCATGGTATAATAGTCACATGATCTCTGTTTATTTCAGTAATTGGCATCAAGTTTTATGTTTTTGATTTCATTTTGTGAAACCAAAGCAAAGACACCAAAACAAAGCCACATAAAACAAAAAAATTAAATAAGCAAAACCAAAATTAAACAAATTTTGATTAGAGTAAATTAAGACTTACTCTAATCAAAAGCAATCAAAACCAAAAATTAATCAAAGGGATCAAAAATTACTCTTGCAAATGTGAAAAAACTAAAACAATGCAAAACAAAAAACAAAACCCCCCAAAAGTCACACAAAAAAATACAAATAATTTTGCATTAAACAAAACCAAACCAAAACAAAAAAATCATGGGTTTACTCTTGCAAATCTGATTTAATATTTTGAAAAAAATAAATAAATACATAAATACATATAATAATAAGAATAATAATAATAATAATAATAATAAAAATCAATATAATAATAATAATAATAATAATAATAAAGTAATTTATAAAAAATAAAATAATAATATAATAATAATAATAATAATAATAATAATAAAGTAATTTATACAAAAAAATTAAATAAATAAATAAACCAAAAAATTATGGAATTACGTTTACAAATCTGATCAAATATGTTGAGAATAGTAGTATATTTTTTATTTAATGCCATGTCAGCATCTTAGGCTATTTTTATGGCAAAAACAATAAAAATAAATTAATAAAAAAAAAAAAAAAAAAAAAAAAAAGTATAGCAAATACAATAAAAATCAAATATTTTGAAAAACATTTATACATTCAAAAACACCACAAAAAGTCAGGCAAAACAAAAACAAAACCCAAAAAACAAACAACAAACTAAAACAACTAAACTAAACATAAATCATGCAGTGCAAACCTGATCAAATATTTTGAAAATGTACAGATATTTTTAATATTTACATATATTTATATATTTTTATATGTAAACAACACAAAAAGTGAAGCAAAACAAAAAGACAAACCCCCCCCCCCAAAAAAAACAACTAAACTAAACAAAAATCATGCATTGCAAATCGATCAAATATTTTGAAAAAGAAAATGATATATAAATATATAAAACAAAACGACGCAAAGCAAAAAACAAAGCCACACAAAACAAAACAATTAAACAAACAAAAACTAAACTAAACCAAGCCAAATCTAAACCAAACAGAATTTAGTACACAGGATTGATTTTTTTTTTTTTTTTTTTTTCCAATTCCTGATTGATACATCTTTACACTGCCTCGTTAAAAAGATTCCCACCCAGAGTAGAAGGTCATCAGGCTATTCTACGCATACATAAAATGTACAAACTGTGCACGGCATATCAACTACAAAGATTAAAATGCTATTCTGAACATAATTCTTCTTTCAGCAGTTGCCAATTAAATGTTTTAAACCAGCATGCTGAAGTGAGCATGGACAGTAGCCCCAAACGACGACCACCGGGCACACTGGGAGCTTAAAAAGTTAGTTACTTCCTTGCTTCTTGTAAGTACATAAGCTTCATTCTTGCTTTCTGACAAACTCCCAGAGCTTATGGCATCATCACCCTCCCCTTCATTACATTTTCTAAGCCACTTCCTGAGTCGAGATGCACTGGCTGATGTGTGGCGACAGCCTGTCAAAGCCAAGCGCTTCTGACATCCTCTCCCCTCAAGCACGACAAGCAGTAGCAGGCCAAGGGGAATAACAGGACTTTGCGTTGTCGGACACTTATTGCTAAGCATTCGCCAGAGACCTTGATGTGTCAAAGGAGGAAAAAGCCAGAGTCATCAAAACTTTCTGCAAGCCTCCAGCAAGGTGCATGTCTAGAATCATCAGGAGGGAAACTCCACTTCCCGAGCAGGCCTAGCAGATTAAATGTGTCCTTTATATGCCTAATTCAGCCGGATCATATAAAGGGAAGTGTTGAAAGTGAAGGCACACAAATTAAGACTCATCCTTTCACATGGATCTAGTTTCTGTCTGGAAAAGGTTAAAACACACTACACGCACCCTAATAAACCAATAGTAACATGAATGATAGATTAAGCAGATGACATTAAAACAACATAACCAAAGTAGTTCAGGCTACATATAACGATTATTAAACATGACTGATTTTATTTACATTGATGAAAACCTGTGCTTGTAAAAACAAAGCAAGGTGGTAAGTCAAGTTACGCAATACAAACCACACCTTACATTTGTATCTGTAGATTAACCTAAACAATGCAATGTATCAAGCAATCTACATTACGAAGAAATGGGGCAAATTGCAAATCACACATTTCCTGCAACTGCACTTAATGTTGTCGGTTCAGATTTATGACACCTGACCCTATAAAGCCTATTGTAACACATATGATGCACAAATTCAGCCCTTATCAACATGTCAAAACTGCTGAAAAACCTGTTGTAAACAATCTTCTACACGCTTACTGTAATCTGATTAATAGTTTATACTTTTTCTAGCAGGTAAAAGGCCTTTTAGTATAATTCTAACAATGTCCCACTTCAGGTCACGATACACGTCTTTCTGCTTGGAAGGCTTAACTGATTTTCATAACGTAAACATAAGAATAACTTTTATATTGCATGTAATATTTCAAGATAAACAACTACTGAACTGAAGCCCAAGGTTACATAAAGTACATCTCTCAATCTTCATTGTATTGCACTGCATTATGTTTCACCCCCACAATAAAAACAACAGAGCTTTGATCATAAGAACAACAATTCACAAATAATTTACTCACCCCCTTGTCATCCAAGATGTTCATGTCTTTCGGTCTTCAGTCGTAAAGAAATTATGTTTTTTGAGGAAAACATTTCAGGATTTTTCTCCATATAATGGACTTCATTGGTGCCCCAATTTTGAACTTTGAAAATGTAGTTTAAATGCAGCTTCAAAGGGCTCTAAACGATTCCAGCCGAGGAAGAAGGGTCTTATCTAGTGAAACGATCTGTCATTTTTTTCTGAAAATAAAAATTTGTATACTTTTAAGCACGAAAGCTCGTGTAGCACAGGCTCTGGGATGCGCGTTCACGATGCTACAAATTAGTGATGGGTCGACCTTGAACGAATCTTTAATGTGACTCAGGAAGAACGAGTCGTTTCGGGGAGTGATTCATTCAGTCGCACATGCACAACATCCTATTAGGTTCTGTACTGGAATTAGTTCACCTGTTTTGAGTCTTTGGGTTTTTCGAGTCGGTCGTTCATCTTATGGGGCTGTCACGTGATGAACAAACGACTCAAACCCGAAAACTTGTCAAATAAAGAGGTGAGGTGAGCTAATCATAGACTAAAGACCCAGGTAAACAATGAATTAATCTTTTCTGTTTCTTATAGCATTATAGTTTTGTCTTGTTTGTAGTGTGATCAACGTTTGTGTAAGCAGTAGATGTGTTAGGGATGTAACACATAACATTTTAAATTATATTTTGTTAAAATGAACGAAATTACTCAAAAAAAGATTTGATCATTTTTGCTGAACGAGACTCAAAGGTCAGAGTCTGTAAAATGATCCGAACTTCCCATCGCTACTACAAATCACGTCTAAGTTCACTGTCTGTGTACTCCAGCTAAAAAAGGTAGAGTATGGCGAAAAACTCCATCTTATTTTCTTCTTACAACATCAGAATTTTTTCAGGTTTCTTTGATGAATAGAAAGTTCAGAAGAACAGTATTTATCTGAAACTGAAATCATTTGTAACATTATAAATGTCTTATCATCACTTCTGATCAATTTAAAGCATCCTTGCTATATAAAAAGTATTATATATAAAAAAAAAAAAAAAAAAAAAAGTATACAGACTTCAAGCTTTTGAATGTTGTATCCTGAATGATCTTTGGATCTTTCTATTCATCAAAGAAACCTCAAATAATAATAATAATAATAATAAAAATAATGTTTCTTGAACAGCAAATCAGAATATAAGAATGATTTATGAAGAATCATGTGAGTAATGATGCTGAAAATTTAGCTTTGATCACAGGAATTACATTTTAAAATATATTAAATGAGAAAAAGTTATTTTAAATAGTAAAAATATTTCACAATATTGCTGCTTTTGCTGTATTTTGGATCAAAGAAATAAGAAATTAAAGAAATTAAGTGATAACATGCAAGACAGAAACCCATTTAAACTATAGCGCATAGATTTAAATAATCAAATAATAATACTCCAAGCATATGACATTTTATTTACAGCAGACAATCATGTGACTGGCCACGTGAGCGCACATTTCGTAGGATCACAGAACTTGCTTCTCCACTGTGAATAAATCGCCATCCGAATCCATGAGCTTTATCACAGAGGTGCCATGTAAACTTATTTTTACAGTCGTTCACATGAGAAAATTATCGTTCGATAGGGTTAATGTTTTTTTTTTTTTTTTTTTGTTGTTTTAAATCTAAGGTTCAAGAATTGCTCCATTCAAAAATAAAAAACAGACTTTGAACCCTGTAAAGCCAGAAATAAAAGCCTGTAAAATCCAAGCAGACAAAAGTATGACATTAGCCTAAAAAAAAATATACAATAGTAACCAAAATTCCCACCGAAATGATACAAAAATCCACCACTGTCATCAAAACAAGAAACTAACCAAAATAACAGTTATTCAAATCAATAAAAGTAATTAATAATTTAAATTACATTATTAAAATCACATTATATTAAATCTATGGTGAGTTTTCAGCAACAATAACTGAAATAACTACACTGCAGTGCAACAATAGCTAAATCTAAGACTGAGCTACTTCCTCATTTAAAATACAATTCATCATGTTGAAATCAGATACTCTGCAGCACTAGGTCTCAAACCGCAGAAACAGGCCATGACAATTATTCCCTACTGAGTTAAGTAATCCCTATGGCTGAGTGGAAGCTGCACCGTATTGAAAAGCAGGGCTAAAGGGCTAAAGACTTGTGAAAAGGCTGACTCCTGCTTTTTTACCACGAAAGAGTCACTTTAAAAAGTGCATCATTGCAACAGCATCTTGCTTTAGTGACCTGACGGCCAATGCGGATGTCCTGAAAAGGTGAGATGTACAAGATCGCAGCCAAAAACCTAATCTAAAACCTAGCTGTCGAACTAGCCAGCTCACTGAGATTTAAAACAGCCACATGTAGGCTGCAATCTACAACTCATTTCCAACTTGAGAAATACAAGGTTATACATGTGTGTATACATTTTTTGGGCTGCTATTCAAACCGCAGTATTCAGAAAATGTTCTCTGATGATTTGTTATAGAGTAAAAACAGCGCAGTATATAGTATCAAAATGAGTAAATAAACTAAAACATAGACCTTGAGAGGAAACATCAACAAGCTGTAAACAATCCCGTCCCATTCCGTGTCACAATCCATCAAGCGTTCTTGGAAAACGGTCCAACGTTGCAGAATGATGTTTTAGAGATTGTCAGTAAACACACTTATGACCCTTTCAGCCGAGCGCTGTCGCGATCGTGAAATATTAGCCGGCTGATTAACTGTTGTACAAATACTCTCGCCTTTTTCTTCATTCATCAAAGCGGTTCCGCATGTCCGGCTAAGAACTGTTGGCTATCCGTGCTTATGCAGGATATTTTCTGCTAATCTAATACCCAGTCTGCCAAAGTATACTGAAGCCATTCAGCTATGAGCTTCTCTGGTACATATCTTATTTCACACTTGGTAGCATCCAGTCATTGGTGAGGTAATGTATTGTTAAGCTCGCGTATGGGGCAACATCTGCGCTTGATCACACGTGTGTATTGGCCAAGCCAGGTTCTTTAAACCTTGACATCTTTCATCTGGCGACATGGGTTGGGAACTGCAATTTCTGAGATTTTCCTGGCAATTCATAATGCTTTTGCAGCATTCACATCGTATTCCAACTTGGGCCAGAAGCCTCTGCAATAACCCACTGCTGGGGAGCAACTGCAACTGCCATTTTATGGTCTCAGTGCCTCTAACTGCCACTGCTTTGCTGCAGAGGCGACCCATCCGAATTATTGGGCTTTCCTTTTCCATTTGAGTTAAGACCAAAATGCGCCCACAGGGAAGTCTTTGTGTTTGGCTTTGCAACCAGCTCTGAGTCCATGTTGTGGATTTCAACGACAGCTGATCAAATGATGCTGGCAAAGCAATGTCAAATGAACTGAAACACCAGTTGTAATGCTTCACACAAAATAAAATAGCTTTAGCTACAACTATTTTGCAGAGCTATGAGTAGCAAATAAGTCAGTTCAGTAAATATTTTTTTCTTTATATGAGGGCCATTCTACTGAAATGTACATATGCAATTGTATAATTACATAACTGTGCAGTTAATTGTCATATTGTAGTTTTGGAATATTTGTCCTCTCCCCAAACTTTCACTGCCGAAACACATTAAAATATAATTTAAAGGGGTCATCGGATGCCCATTTTCCACAAGTTGATATGATTCTTTAGGGTCTTAATGAAAAGTCTCTAATATACTTTGGTTAAAAATTCTCAATGGTTGTGTAAAACAACACCCTTTTCACCTTGTCAAAATGAGCTCTGCAAAAACCATCTCATTCTAAGGGGTTGTTCCTTTAAACGCAAATGAGCTCTGCTCACCCCGCCCCTCTCTTCTCTTTGTGGAGTGACGAGCCTGTTTACTTTAGCCGCCTTTAGACGCTAAACTTCCTAACTACCACGTTATATAGATTCATAAAAAACCCTTAAATGCTCTTCTGATGCCACAACGACAGGCATCTGAGAATGGCTCGATTTGAAAAAGGGGACATTATTTTTACAGATTACTTAAAAACCACTGCATGGATTTTTATCATTATAGGGTAGATTTGTACATACACTGCCAACACACATTAATGTTCAAACAACATGAAAAAGTGAGCTTTGCATTCGTAAGAAGGGTGATATTGACCTGTTAAGATTTTGCTTACATGTACCTTGTAAATATATATTTTTCTATTTTATTAAAAAAGTTTTCAGAGGTTAATTAATAACAATTACATTTTTAACAATATTTCAAGTGTGATTTATGATATTTGTTGTATTTTGAATCCAAATCTTTCTTTGTAAAATGTATAAACATCCCATGTTTCGGTCGTGAC
Organism: Labeo rohita; assembly: GCF_022985175.1. Taxonomy (NCBI): domain Eukaryota; kingdom Metazoa; phylum Chordata; class Actinopteri; order Cypriniformes; family Cyprinidae; genus Labeo; species Labeo rohita. The sequence goes on along the minus strand of NC_066885.1, from coordinate 20,893,048 downwards.
TGCACATTTATTTTCGGTATTGACAGCAATGTGTTGGTAGCAACCACATCACAATCCAGAATTTTAACTCTCATACTAAAACACTAATAAAACATACTAAGATTCGGATAACTGTACTAAAATTGTGTTTATTTTCCACCCAAAATAAAGGATTGTGTCTTCCCTTTTGTCAGTACTGAAACAATGATGACGTTTCAGTCATTACAGCTTCATTACATTACATTACATTACAGTGACAATTTTAGATACTTCTAAGCCTACCTCAAAGATGCTAATCAGCACATGGTTAGCTAACACAGTTCTGAACAGTTGTACACATATTATAAAGAAATCTCAGTAACCATCTAAAATTTTAATTCTTTAAATTTCTAAATGTGTTTTTTCATTGTGATACAGCAGTTTGCACCAATTCTGTAAAATGGCTCATAGTTAGACATTAACATTCTAATCTCAATTAATGAATATTCTAATTTTTTTTTTCAGGAAATGCTTAAATGTTGCATAAGTATTATTTCACATTCCAAGCCCAATTAGATGGATATTAGTATTCCAATACCAATTAGTCAATGCTTACTATTTCAATTCCACTCTACATTCCAATTCCTTTCTATATTCAAATAAATGCATTGTTGCTTAAATAAGTACTTAACATTCAAAATTTAATGAGTTTAATGTTAAAATTTTGATTCCAATTAGCTAACATTTAAATGTTTCTAGCAAATGCTTTGTTATAAATCATTTGTTAATATTCCAACACATTGGTTGGAATATTGACTTATTCAAATTGGAAAATTACTAAACAACTAATTGTATTGGGAATATTTACATGCCAAAGCACTTACTGGAAATGTTGTAACATTACCATTGAATATTTCCAGGAAAAGCTTTGTTGTATGAATAATTAGCTAATGTTCCAACTGTATTGCACAACCGTTTTAAACAATTCAAACATGCAAAATTAAACAAGAAAGCACTGTCTGTAAATTACCTCCTTTCCACAGAGCTGTTTAACGCACCGCTGCACCCGCAAGGAACACATCAAGTCAACCAAAATGCACCTAATTTGCATCCTATTTGTTGCAACATTTCCAAAATTGGCACAATATTCCTTCATTTGGATAAAAGCATGATGTGGTAAAAAAAAAAAAGATTGCACATTGTGGTCAGCTCATTTAATCACTCATGTAGGCCTAATAAATGTGATAGTCCTATTCAAGGCTTGGAAATATTTTCTGGGAACTGACGCAACGATTTTTTTCTGATCGCACTTCCTTGGTGTCTGTTAAGTTCATGGTTTATTTCACAGTTAGTGTCTCATAAAAATATCTAAACATCCATAACGTTTTACACAAGAAGGGGTTATTACTGCAAAGCCCTGCAAGGAGGAAATGACAATGGGGGTACTCTTCTGATGGATAAATGAAGCATCCAGGCCTAAATGAGCCATGAAAGTCAATTAGGAAACATCCATAAAGTCCATTTTCTCCATACAGTTTTTAACGCCACAGGGTCTTGGTTTTCAGAACGGATGGGCCGCGAGAAATAAAGGACTATGTGTGTGCATACACCATGTTTGGAGGAGTGGATTGTTGACTACTTGTTCTTGACCACAGAAAAAAAGGAGAGTCAAGTATTATCATTTCCTCTGGGTTTTACAATGCAGCACGGAGCGAGATAGAGGGGCATAAATGGGAGGGAGTGAGCGTTTGGCTTGGGGGGCTGGGTGTTTGATGAACCTTTTCATCTGCACAGCTCTTTGAGGCAAGATGCTTTCAAAAAGCTCTTAAACAGAGCCCTGCGATGCTCAGACGCAGCCATCAGCACATTGTGCCATCTCGTCCTATTACACAGAGACCAAAAAAGGCCCAGATTCAGCCACGGTCAATACAACAGCTTGATTTTAAAGAGATAGTTCAAATATAATAAATATTTGGGGTTAGTTCACCCAAAAATGAATATTCGGTCATTAATAGATCACCCTAACGTCACTCCAAACCCGTAGGACCTTGGTTCATCTTCAGAACACAAAATATTTTTGATAAAATCCAAGAGCTTTTTGACCCTGCATAGACAGCAACATAACGGACACATTTATGCTTTTTCTCTTTTTGAATTTTAGTGTGTGGTGTGTATCTTTGGCCATAAAAAAGATCTACAAAGTTACAAATCTCAAAGTCCACTCCAAAGGAAGATTCGTTTAAAAAAAAATCTCTTTCCAAGAACTACAACGAACGGCTCCTTTGGACTACAGCGTTTGTTTTCCACATGCAATGATGTCACAACGTGGTGTATTAGAATATCATCATATTAAATCCGGCCTACGGATATTCGAATTGTTGGGGGGGGTGTAGGGACGAGGTGGTGGATTAGCCAAACTTTAGCGATACAGTGTGGAGAACCGCTTCAACGAGCTGCAGTGCGGTGGGTATAAACACAAGAATTGACTAGAGTGGCCACTTCAGAGCAGTAACGCGCCACAGACGTGTGCAGTACAGGGGGTCAGAACGCATGCCGAATTCGCAATCTACTCCGGTTGCCACGTCGGAGCCATAACGCGCCCCAGACGTGTGCAGTGTGTGGTAAGAGATTTATTCATCATACAGTGTAGATAACTTCACTTACAATGCAAGTGTTTTTTAAAATGCATAAACTTGCACTAAAATAGGCTAGGCTAGTCAGTGATGATGTTTTTTATTATTATTTTTTTTTAATTAAAAAAAACAAAAACTGCATTTAGGGCCCTATGAAATCAGTGTTATTTTTTCCCAGTTTCCATTTTCTTTTTTTCCAAATTCAATTTTTTTCCATTTAAATTTTTCTGTATTCCATTTTTTTTCTGTTTTAATTTTTTTTTAGAAATATTAATCAAAAAGCATAATTAATTAAACCTAATTAATTGAAATCTACACTATTTAACAGCAATTTAACTCTCTCTCAAATTCAGTTTTTGTTTTCACCATATTCTGTGTTTTCCATTCATTTTCCGGATTCCATTTTAATGATTCATTCAGTTTTAATAACCAAAAGCATGTCTTATTAGTTGATTTTATAAAGAATTAATTTATTATTGCTGTATTTATTTATTTTTTTTTTCAGAAATACTGCGTTATTTAAATTTAAAATTCTGGTAAATATTTCTTTTTAAAAAAATTGTGTTTTAATAATAATTGTATAATTAGTAGTAGTTCTATCATTATAAGTAATACATTTCTTTCACAGTTTCTTCAAGTTAAACTGAAGTTTGTATATGGTACTATGATAGTTTTTCTCAAAACAAACAGTAAAATGCTCATAAAGTGACTCTCAAGAGTTCTAGAGATTACGTTAATGTGTTCACTTACTCGTATATCCAATAAATGTCATCATGAAAATCATAGGGCCCTATGCATACATTTTTAATACTGTCCATTTGTCGGTTATCAATGTGTTTACATGAGAAAAAAAAAAAAAAATCTGAGATCATCGGTATAATTTAAATATTGTGCACCACTAAAGGTAATCTTTAGCAAATCTCAAAATGAAGTTTTAATTTTTAATATTGTATATGCGATACCTGAATTCACCTGTAGCATTTAAAATGACTGATTTGAGTCTTATTTTTAGACACAATTGTGTAGAATTTCATTATCATCTATTTATTATCAGCGGCAACAAGAACTTATATTTTTTAATATATATATATATATATATATATATATATATGTGTGTGTGTGTGTGTGTATGTATATATATATCACACCTAATTTATAAACCTAAATGCTTCCCTATGGTCTACAACCCTGCATGTCACAAACAGAATCAAGCCACTTACCAACAAAATCAATCGTCCTGCACATTAACTGTGGACACAGCACTATGTGAGATCTAAACATGAGATCAGCAAAAAAGTGCTTCGGATCGTCGCATATAGGATTCATGTGTGTACGGCCACACATACACAAAGCAAAACCAGTTCAGCCAGCAAATTGACCTAGTATTACGCTCACCACAGACACTTTGCCCACTTCCAGTACACACCATAAAAACCACAAACAGCAGCTTAATAATTTCCTTTAAAAACCACATCAGTGCATGTCATCCTTGCATGAGTTTCACTGATCTACAGCCACAACCAACCTGAATGGCAGTGTGTGGGTGTCACCTACTTGCTAATGAAACCTCAAGCTATATTATGGGTCGGCTGGGCTTATTGACAGCCGTGTTAGTCAGAGTTTCCATTGAACATAGTTACAGAACAAGCTACTGAAGGGCATGTTGTAACCAAACAAACAGGCACAGTTAAAGGACCTCTATCACACATCTGAAACGGACTTTGTCCGAGTCCAAATATGGTCAGCATGTCCTAAAATGATGTTAACCCACCCCGTGGCTATGATATGTTATGGACCACAGTGTTTACACAGCGCATGCAGAGTCCATGAAAACGCAAACCGCAATCTAACTGAACAAAGTGCTCTGGGAAAAATTAGATCATCATAACACGTGCCATAAAAATCCATTCAATCATTTACTAGACGGACTTCCCTCCTCCCCTGCCCATCAACTTCCTGTTGTGTCAGAATTTATTACCTCAGAGTAATGGATTTCATTCATTTGCTCATTGACGGTATTTGAACCGCATGCAGAATTTCCTGCGCTTTAAAATATGGACTGTGTCAGGCTCACAAAATAAGCAATGCACAAATGTACAAGTATCTCAAGACCAGGAAAGACAAATTGTTACCAAATGCTCCTAAAACTGCACCCCGCTAAATGAAAAAACTGCCAAGAACAAAAATGACGAACATAAATCACTTTACGCTAGCAAACTCACACAAGAAAGATTCAATTTCAAACTGCCTAAAAGAAGCGTTTTCACATTTTCAGATGCTACTTAGCCAATCAACCAGGAAACTTACCTGTGCGCTCAATGTAGTCAACACACTTCTCAATAAACAAAGGTATGGGCCTATCAGGTGTGACCAAGTTCTGAAGAGGCACCCCAAAATAGTTGCTGTCCCAATTTCTTCGAGTTGGTGGGTACAATGGCTTTGTGGTCTTTGTTGACTTTGTCTGTTAAGAAATAAAAAAATGACATTACATGGCAAATGAATATTTTAATTTTGAGATTTGCTGAAGATTTAACTGTGGTATTAAACTACTAAACGAACTTTGGATTTTTCTAGCTAATTGAAAAGTAGTAGCTCACCTTTTTGGGTTCCTTGGTCTTTGGTGGTTTCTTTTTCTTCATTTTCTTATCATCCTGCTCCGGGTCCGACGTGATGGCTGGATTGTCTATCCCTCCTTTCCAAGGATCCACTGGTGAGAGAAGCGGATCTTCTTCACTTCCTCGGTTGCCCCTTCCTTTCTTCTTCTTCTGCGTCGCAGGCCCCGACTCATCATCGCTGACATCCGAGTGCACTCGTCTATGATATGCTTTCGTCTTGCTAAAGAGGATCTTGGAACGATGTTTGTACTTAGAAGGCCTTCTGCCACCCTGAGACTTAGACATAGAGTCAAAGCCATTCTCCTCATCCCCGTGCAAAGCGAGCCCGCCGAACGAATTGCGGATCTTGCCAGACCTGCTGTGTGCGTCTTCCGGTACGGCATAGATGTCATCACTAAAGCCTTTCGATTTGAGAAGAGTGTCAGCCGGCTCTGCATAGTTATCAGACGCTTCAAGGTCATCGCCGTGACCCATCATTGGACCTCGAGTCCACCTGGAGGTCCTCATTCCAGCTTCAATGGTCCTCAGAAGATTGGGGTCCAGCTTTTTAACATTGGGTTTGGGCAGCACGTTGGGCTTGGGTTTGACCGGGGGAGGCACTTTGTGGTTACGCTCGTGATCACCAAGGGGTGTGCTGTGAATTGGGTACTCGTTTCCTTCCAGGTCGATTCTGTACTTCCGTTCACTAGGATTGGGCAGCAGCTGCACGTCGTCGCCTATCGGGCTGTAAGGTGGCGGTCCCTCTCCGTCGTCCTCGGAGTCAGGGTAGTATTGGTAGGCGGGCGAATGGCTGTGAGGTGACTGAGGGAAGACGTCTTCACCGGTGCCTGTTCCATCTCTGCTGTTGTCAAACATGAAGGAGCTTTCAATGTTGCTCTTCTTCTCGAGGACCTCATTGAAAAATGGCGTGAAAACCTCCGTTTGTCTGTGATACTGGGACAAGGAGTAGAGAGCGGTAAACTTAGCCGTGATTTCTGTAGCAATGTGCTCGCCCTCGGTCATCAGCTCTTTAATCGCCTCATTCTCGAAGAAGTCCGCCTGGCTGTCCGTAATAGCCACCAGTTGAACTGGAATGACATCCTGGACTTCGGCCAGGAACGCCCTCAGCATGGCCATGGAAGACTTTCGTTTTGCTGAGTAAACAAGAATGTACCCATGCACCAATTCGTCCTTTCGGATTCCAATGGAGGAGTGGTAGGAGAGCACAGTGACCTGTATGCGTCTGCGGCTGTCGCCGATGATTTTGTCAAGGATCAGCGTGTTGCACTGGCCGGGCTGTCCGGCGCTGCAGGAATGTGAGTCCAAGAATGGTGAGAGAATGAGATCCACGCTGAACGGATCTCCACACATGGCACACATGACTATCCGCAAATCTGTCTCCGACAGATCCTTAATGGAGGGCATGGGGCTCATTGTGTCGAAATTGTGCTTCAATCCCTCCAACACCGCTCTGAGGGCCTGTTTTATCTGCGACTCATTAAACTTTCTGGGGAAAGTGCCGGAGGCGGGTATATCTACAAAAGTACACTGTAGCTTATTTGCAAGCTGTTGGCCTTGATGCCTCAAAATAGGCATGTTTTTGCAAACGCTGTCGCGCTGATTTGCTAGAATGAGAATGAATGGCACTGGCTGGCTATACCGATCCCTTCTGCTCTGGGCAATCTCAGCTCGGATCCGGCTTACGCGGTCACCGATGTAATTAAGCGACTCTATAGAGCTGAAGACACAAAAGAACCCATGGGGCTTGAAAGTCGATATCCAGGAATGGTTCAAAAGCATGCTGGAATTGACATCCACAGGCAAAAGGTCTAATTCATAGATTTTCCCATCAAGGGTGTATTCATCATCAGTGGACTGAGCTCGGATTTCATTCGCGAGCTCCTGCGCCAATCCCTCTCTGCCCACAAGACACAAGTTAACCTTATCAATGTTGGCACTGTTGTAGTAGATATTCGAGCGGCCGTGATCCAGCTGAACCAGCCGGTTGGCCAGGACCTGCTCAACTTTGAGATCGATGCAGGCCGTGCCGCTGAGGCACGTCTCCTTCGTGGGGTGATAGACAAAGCCGATGTGCTTCAGTAAAAGCGACTCCCTGTCAGTGGCGAGCTTCTGGAGAGCTCTGTATCTAGGTTCCTCGTTAAGCACGGCATGAATCTCACTCATTTTGTCACAGCTCGGGGTCGCGTTCAAATCAAGGTCATAGAACAGCTCTGCATGCTCAAAAAGCATTTCCTGAAACTCCTCTTTGGCCCTTTCAACTATTTCCTGCTGATGCCGACTGTAAACATCCCTGCGATCTGATTCGGTGATGTACTTGTATGCCTCGTCTTCCATGACAAAGCACATGACCTCTTCCCACGGCTGGCCGGGGCTAATGAAATGCACTCGCTCCAGCGTCTTCTTGAATTTCTCCTTCATCTCCAAACGCCTCTTCTCAGATATCAAATGCTGTACGTGGTTCTGATAAATCCTGTCTCCTTCCATGGTTTTGAGGATGTCGAAGGGCACTCTTCTGTCGTCGGTTTTATCAAGGTGGTCCGTCTCATACCACGGCGTTTGTTCTAACTCAATGAAATAGAATTGAAACTCAGGCCTGCTCTTCATAAGGCTCTGAGCCTCACTCCAACTCAGCGTCTCAATTTCCTCCAGGTTGTTCAGCAACTTATTAAGAATTTTTGGCAGGCTCGTAAGGTAATCCTCACGCCGCCTCTTGATATGCTCTTGTCTCAGCTGTTCTATGTGCTTCGAGAAGGTGTTTCTAGCCTTTTTGGTGCCTTCCAAGTTGATGTACTCTTCATAGTCTGGGTGGCTTTTCAACTTATTGCTCACAATTTTCCAGCTCGTGTGGTAATCTCGGACAGTTTGAACGATGAGCTTTTCAAACTTGTCTGAAACTGAAGCTACTAATTGTCTCTGGGATTTGTACGCTTCCAAATAAGAGATGATTTTGGGTTTTCCTCGGGTTTTGTCCATCTGCTGTATCAGAGCGTTGAAACAGAGCTCCACGTTCACAGACGCTCGAGCTGATGTTTCCACCAGCATGAGGTTCTTTTTTCCTGTGACAAACGTCTGCACCTCCCTCAGGTATTGCTCAACACACTCGTCACACTTTGTCGCGGCGATAATGATGGGCTTTTTCGCCTTGGAAATTTGAGAATGAAGGCTGTGGACAAATTTCATCTGGTCGTCGAATTTTCTATTGCATCCTTTGCTTACGTCTATACACAACACAAAGCCATCGATGTTGAGCTTGCCGTCAGGCATCTGCTTCTGATCAAAATCCTGTTCCAACCCAAGCTGGTCTGTGCAAATGTACATCAGCTTCTCCGCAGACTGTAGCTTCGTATTTGCAGCCCGTTTCGTGTAAGGCTGCAAGTTTGTGCTCCGATGAGGCAAGAAAGTTTGGTCATCGATGAACTCAGTCTGCTCAATGACCTGGATTCGACACTCAAGCCCATCGTCCCCTCGATGTAACACTTCACCCCAGTATAAGAAGTGGTCGTTATTCACCACACGCCCTCCAAAGTCAATTGTGCTCAACACAGAAGTGTGCTCCGAGTAGTAGCAGTCTGCACTGGGGCGCACATATCTGTTGCATAGGCAGGATTTACCTACGCCGCAGTTGCCCTTCTCTTTCTCAGTGCCTGAGAGTCCGACGACACTGATAGCGTATGTCGGACGGGGCTCCTTGTTCTTGGCCATTATATTGCCCCTCTCATTGCTTGTTACGCTAAGCGAAGTATGCCGGCCAGGCAAGCACGTACTTCCATTTGCTAGTGCAGGCGCATTTCCATTTCTCACTTTGCATGAGCCGATGTAGCATTAATCTCGATCATCTGTCCCAGACGACTGCTCTATTCTCTCCTATCACCTTCCTGCAATAAAGAAATATTAAATTAGTCGACAATAAGATAAAGTGTATAGTTTTCATTAGCCAGACACTTATTTATCATTCTGAATTTAATAAATCTGATGACAACACAGGCACAATCACAATACAAAAACAAGTACGATAAAAAAATGACACATGTTTAAAATGATAACATTATTGCTAATGCATTTGCATTTTGAATAGCCTTTTCATATTTAAAGTCTTCGCTGATCATAATATAAGCAGGAGTACTGACACGGTGGCACAAGCCCATTCACTGAAATATGTTTACAGCATGTACTCCAGTGTTCTTAGAAAATATGCAAGCTATGCTTGTCATCAGCAGTAACAAGCTTTGTACTAACAAATAAATGCAACTGTCAGTAGAAACGGCAGCAAATTGACTAATTTACGCTCAGGAGCATTCTGTTCATGATAAACACAAAACACAAAAGAAAGTATTTTAGAAATGCAATTCAATTCAGCGTTGGCAGCTATAACCACTTTTGAACAGGCCTATACTATACTCAGTATGTGGCAGTGTAAAACCTGACGTGTCTCACACTCAAAAAAATGTACATTTACTAATTCTCATGTGGTTCCAAACCCGTATGACTTTCTTTTTTCAGTGAAACACAAAAGAAGATCTTTGCCAGAATGACAGGCTTAGTCACTTTTTATTGCATCTGTTTTCCACATAACGAAAGTAAATGATAACCGAAACTCTGATTCTTTGTTCCACAGACGAAACAAAAATCATCTTTTTGATCAATACATTCCCAGGTATTTTTCAGTCATTTATTACTGGATTAGACTTTTAAAGGACATTTAGACTGATTGCTAATGAATCTTTCAAACCATTTTGTGAATCAGATTCACTGAAAAGAACCGACTCAAAAGAACAACCAGCTCACAAATCGATTCACTCTACACAAAATCAATACCTAATATCGCAAAACTCAGCATAAATCAAAAAAAGCATTTTCTCTTTAAAACGTCCACGACTTTTAGGATTGCGTTGCAATTTTCAAGTCTAGGAAAGACTTTTTAACATTCCCAGTCTCAGATATTTACAGTTCTTCCACGACCGTGGGAACCCTGGAGAAAATGATGCCAGAAATTTCATTTTGGCCGAATTTTCCCTGTCATAAATAACGACCGAATTTATGGGACATCAACGACTGGAGCGTTAAATCACGAAAACACGGGGCATCAATGTCGAGACGCGTTTCTCAAGCGAGGATGTAAAGCAGACAGAAGCATCTGCTGAAGGTGAGAAGGAATTCAGACCAGCACTCGAGCAGAAGCGCTATTGTTACGGACAGTCGCAAGCAGACACACTGCGATCATACGTGCACGCCACGATTCCCACAACTAGTCGAGTGAATTATTCCCAACGACCGCTAAATGTGGCTAAGAACGTGTGTATCGTTTACTTCGAAACACCTCACCCGAAAGCGCCCACTGCATTTGAATCGCAGGAATTGAATTTCACATCAGAATAGTTTTATCACCGCAAACCGATTATTGTTGTATTAAACAACACGGCGATTTAGATCGGTTTAGTATGTGTTAATATGCTTATTTGTATTCTCATCGACACGGGCCTTGCCTCTAACAAGGCATTAGATGCTTCCTTTGCTTGCTAGCTTCCCAGTTAGCCAGGGCTAGTTAAGTGTGACACCGACACAACGCACTGTAGGCGAGACAGAAAAATCTGTGCATTTTCATAAAGCCACACAACTATCGCTTAGACATGGAAATAAATCACACATTAAACCAAATCGAATAAAAAGCATGTTAGAAAGTCACACAGTCCGTGTACATTCCCCTACCTAACATGGTCGCTCCCAGCTCCCGACACCACAGATAGGAGGAGGCATTCCAACTATTTCCTTTAATTTCCACGGAAGCGATATCGAAACAAATTCCAGTTTTGTCGCGTTCCCCGTGAGCGCTTGGAATAATCAGCGAAATTTCCTAAAGTGGTTGTTTTCAGTGTTTTCTAGCAGTAAGAGTGGTATGCGTGTAATCGGAGAGCCATCCCCTCCCCTCTCATTCCAGTCGGTAATGGCGACGGATAGATCCGGCTCTCACTCACTCTCTCCACACTAACTTTTCCATTCCGCTCACCGCGGGGGCACGACGCGCGCTCACGATGCCTCTCAGGATCATGTAGGTTAATGCTTTACGATTTTTGATATCTTAATTTGACCTTTGCCAAGGCAAGTAAGTAAAATCAAGGAATAAATTATGGAAAAGGCATCGATTTGTATTAACACTTTACGTCTATCTATCTATCTATCTATCTATCTATCTATCTATCTATCTATCTATCTGTTATTAGGCACATATTTGTAATTTCTAGTAACCTTTTGGATTGAGATTTAACATTTTGCTCCAAGGTTGCTAGTGGAGTTTTTGGTTGTTTTATTTATTTGGATTTTCTCAATGATTTTTTAGGCTATTTTTAATTTTTTACATTTTTTTATTCTCAAATAATACCGTTTACAGATTATGTATGTTTTAAAATAAGTCACAGCCTTTATTTTTAAAGTGATATTTTAATATAGTTGTAATTATGAAATATGTTCTTTTTTGTTTTATTTAAAACCAGTTGTTTAAAGATTAAATTAAAGGCTCCATTGCACTGGTTTGTTTGTATGAAGGCTCAACTGCTATTTCATTAACAGAAAATACCAATTTGGTCAGTTACCCAAATGTGCGGCCATATTGGCAATACTCGGATTTAAACAACAGCATAGATTGCATGGTTAATGTACTACTGAATACATAGTTTTGCTATTTATGCTGTCTAAACCACTGAAAAAAAAATGTGTAGAAGCTGCTAAATCATATAGAGAAGGAATTAGTAAGCAGAAAAGGGCACAATATTTTGACAAACTAAAGTTAATAGGTGGTAAAGACACATACATGTAGTATTAATTAAGATATTAGCCTAATATTTTACCTACCTGACTGGAAATGATAAGAACAAACACGAATGTTGTCAAGATTCTTGCCCTGGAAATCCTAGTTCAGTTTGGCCAATCACAAACGCCTTTTGTTCCTCAGTTTTTTTGCACTCTTCTCCTCAATTTGTTTAAACTTTTGTCAGTCTGTAGTACTCCAAATGTTTTTCTTGGTCGACCCATTAGTACAGCCCAAAACATGACAATAATTGAGCATTTTCAGCAGCAATAATTGGCAAGTTTTGTTCGATTCAGTGCCATTGTTTACATCCAGTGCCGCCAATATGGCCGACTGATGATGCCTCGTGAAAACACTCTATTGTCCTGGATTGTTTGTATGAAGGCTTAGCTGCTATTTCAATGGCAGAGTTAATACCATAGATTAGGAAAGCAGGTCTTATCCTGTTTGCACTGTTTTTATCTGTTCCTATGGATGTGTTTGGCACAAAGTCTAAAGTTAAATTTAAAATCATTTCTGAGTCCATCATACCTTTACATCATCAATAAAACATGTCAGTGACAGTCATGGGTGTTCATTTAGCAAGAGATTGTATGCTACAATGATTTTAGCAAACATCTGCAGTGCAGTCAGTTTGTTTTTATGGTCACAGAGAACCCAGGACAATGTTTATAGTACATTGTTTGACCCATACCTTTTGAATTTGCGCAGCCTCTTTTGGACTTAATTTATTTTAAATTTAGATAAAGGTTTTATTCTTAACAGACACACACTTTGCTTTACTATTATATATTTATGATTCCTTTTTTCAAGGATTTCTTTTTTGTGATTCCCTTTGAACCCATTCTCTTGCAGTATTTATATTAAAAAGATTTTGAAATTATATAGGCGTACTTGTGCCAGGCAGAAGGATCCCCTGCTATTAACCAGCAGAACTAGACATGGGATAGTCTGATTAAGGAATGAAGGTGTGCCCACTGCTCCTGCAGACTCTCTTGTGTTTGATGTGTTTGTGTTTCATAAAATAATTCTCTGTTCACCAAATCTATTGTCTAGAGAGCATCTGCTCCCAAGGCAACGCCTATCTGTGGTCAGTGGCCAGCCACTCCCTGTCCCGGGACACAACACAAATGTCAAGTTTGTTCTTTTGTAATTGCAAATGGTCAATCCGACAACTTAGGGTCTGAAATCACTGTTTTGACTGTAAAAATATTGTTATTATGATGTGGTCAATTACATCTTTGTTTTATACATTTTTAAATTTTACATCCATTTATATATCACTGCAGGTATATTTGACACTGCTGATTAATTAGAAAAAAACTTTTACAGTGAATTTTTACTTCAAATTATTGTCATGCAAATGCTCAATGTGCATTGTATGATTGGTCAAGACAGAAAAAAATGGACAATGTTTATTTTTCTTAAATGTACATCATATTTTTGTACAGAATATAGTTCAAAAATGTCAAGGCTGCATTTATTGATTAAAAATACAGTGAAACTAATATTGTAAAATAATATTTCAATAAATTATTTTTAAAAATAATGTAATAATGAATTTTCAGGATAATTACTCCAGTCTTCACTGTCACATGATCTTTCAGAAATCATTCTAATATGCTGGTTTGCTGCTTGAGAATTTATTATTATCATTGTTGGAAATGATAATAATAAGTTGTGCTGCTTAATATTTCTTTGTAAAACATAATTTTTTTTTTTAGGATTCTCTGAGGTTGCGCTTAGTAAATTCTGATCATAAATCAGATAATCTGACTACAGCATGCCTCTTTTATCCAGATCTGATCTGTTTTGTTGAACAATGGCCCTGAAAGCATGTGGGTCTGAAAGTGAATTTCATCACAGTGTCATGATTGTGTCTGTATTTGACATTCAAATGTTACTGCCATCAGCCATGCAGCCATCACTTCCTCTAAGGATGTTCATTTGAAAATCATCCATTGAAACTCCGTTTCATACAAATAGTTTCGTACAAATAGTCCTCTCTGTGTCATTCTGGATTCAAAACAGTATTATTTTAGTATTATTTACACTACCAGTCAAAAGTTTTTGAACAGTAAGATTTTTAATGTTTTTTAAAGAAATCTCTTCTGCTCATCAAGCATGCATTTATTTGATTCAAAGCACAGCAAAAACAGTACAATTTTGTAATATTTTTAGTATTTGAAATAACAGTTTTCTATTTGAACATATTTTAAAATGTAATTTATTCCTGTGATTTCAAAGCTGAATTTTTAACATCATTACTCCAGTCTTCAGTGCAACACGATCCTTCAGAAATCATTCTAGCATGCTGATTTGCTGCTCAAAAACATTTATTTGACCAATTTGTAATAGTTTTAGCTTTATTTTTAGTTTTAGTTAACAATAACAATTGAAAAGTAGCAATTTTGTTATTTTGTCTTGTTATCAATAATACCTATAGTAATAATAACAGAATTGCTTTCTATAATGACTGAACTGTCCTAACACAGGCTGTATGCAAAGTATCAGTAATTGATGTTCTTAACTAATGTTCATTAGTGCGGCTACTGCCCACAAAACACAAAGTGTGGACATCAAACACTCAGCATCGGGCCTCATAATGCGTCTGTCCGTGCCTCCTTTAAATCTCACCCTCTCTCTTTTTTACATCATGAATTATTTACCTTCCCCCCACCCCCAAATCTCCTTCCAACACCCCTCAGATCTGCAGATTCACTGTCAGCTGTGCTCAGAGTCTTGCTGAGAAGCCCTGGTGTCCACACCCTTTGTGTGAAGCCTGATTGTGCAAGATAAGCCTAGTCATCTCTATGAATTTAATGTAATCTAAAATAGCCAAATGCTTAGGTAAATGTTTGATACATAAAGGGTATTCCTTACGTTCTGTTATTTATTTCTTAATATTTTTTAATCACTATCTAAAACATCGTTTTATACAGCTAATATTGCCTAAAGAGGTGTTCCCAAAGTTTATTGTGAAGAATACCAATGCTAGCGAGTTAATGCACCTCATAGACGCCTCCTTGAGCATACATCGCCCCCCTCCCGTTCCCCTGCGCTGCAGTGCAATTGGAACCAGCTGCTGCTGCTATTTACCCTGAGCAGCAGCAGCACAGCTACATTGCCATGGTTATGGATCCACGCTTGGGATTGTGGGAAGGGCTAGGTTTCCGGGTCACTGAAGACGAGGCTTCAGGAGAGAGATATCATGCAAATAACTACAGCCACATGCTTAATATTGTCAGAACATCTCTCTGATCGTAAAGTCTGGAGCTTAAAAATGCTGTTTTTAGCTAGGGTTAAAAAATTAATAAGTGCTGAATGGGTAAGACTCCAGAATTCACGTAAATGCTTCCTATGAGAGTATAGAAATGAACTTCAGTGGGTAGTTATTTTGTTACTTTAGTTAAGCTGACACAAAAAAAATAAATCTATTTATTGAATAAATAAAATCTTGCTATGCAAGAGATATACATATATCTCTTGCATAGCAGTTAATATTTACTGTATTTTTTTTTCTTTTTTATTAGAGCTGTCAGTTTAACATGTTAACTTAATTAGTTATGAAAAAATAACACAATTAAAATATTTTAAAGGAGAAGTCCACTTCCAAAAGAAAAATTCACATATAATGTACTCACCCCCTTGTCATCCAAGATGTTCATCTCTTTCTTTCTTCAGTCGTAAAGAAATTATGTTTTTTGAGGAAAACAGTTCAGGATTTTTCTCCATATAATGGACTGATATGGTGCCCCAACTTTGAACTTCCAAAATGCAGTTTAAATGCAGCTTCGAACGGTCCCAGCCAAAAAAAAATTCTAGCATAACGATCGGTTATCTTCTTCCTCAGCTGGGATCGTTTACAACCGCATTTGGGATCGTTTGAAGCCGCATTTAAACTGCATTTTGGAAGTTCAAACTCGGGGCACCATAGCAGTCCATTATATGGAGAAAAATGCTGAAATGTTTTTCTCAAAAAAACATAATTTCTTTACAACTGAAGAAAGAAAGACATGAACATCTTGGATGACAAGGGGGTGAATAAATTGTTTTGGAAGTGGACTTTAATGCAGTTAATGCATTATACATATGTATATTCAATTTACACTCAGAAATTGCTGGAAACATTCAAGTAAAATTAAAAAATACACAAAATGTTTAAAGTAGAAAGACTGAGTTTATGAAAGATTAGTACTTGTTAATAAGCACTGTTATTTAATATCAGTGAGATACTGTTATAGTTTGTATTAATATTTTGAATGTTATGTTTACATTTTCTGTTTTCCATTTTATTTTAGTTATATCTATATATCTATACCTATCTATCTATCTATCTATCTATCTATCTATATATATATATATATAATAATTTTAAAATGACTTATATCTATCTATCTATCTATCTATATATATATATATAGATAGATAGATATAAGTAATTTTAAAATTAGAGCAATATGCAGTGTTATTTAGTATCATTGAGATACTGTTATAGTTTTTATTAATATTTTAAATGTTTTTACTTTTATTGTTTTTGTCATTTTTAGTACTTTTGTGTGTTTGTGTATATATATATATATATATATATATATATAAATAATAAAATAATAAAGTGTAGTAGTACGTAGTGTTATTTAGTATTGAGATACTGTTATAGTATCAGAGAGATACTATAGTTTTTGTTAATATTGTGAATGTTTTTATTTTATATTTTCTGTTTTTATTTAATTTTAGTTACAGTTTTACTATTTGTGTGTGTGTGTGTGTGTGTATATATATATATATATATATATATATATATATACACACATACATATACGTGCATACACACATTTATCAAGTTAAAATAAATTACAAAAACAAATAGGAAACTAGCTGAAGTAAAACTTTTATTTCAGTTAAAGTTTATTTTATTCAAAGTAATGAAAATGCTTTTATGTTATTTTACTTTTAGTTTCAGTTTTAATTAAGTATAAAACCCTTGGTATTATGTACCATTAAGGTAATGTTAGTGTAAGGTAAGGTAACAAAGGTACAAAATTTAAGGTACTGCCACACTGACAAACTGTCATGCCCCTAAAGGTCCAATTTTTGCATATTTTTTTCTAAAAGTGTTCTGATGTTTCTCAGAATCAGGTCTCAAGATATTGCATTAATGAAGATTTATTATACATGGCAACAGTACACTGTAGCTGCTTTGAAAAACCTTGGCCCCAAAAGGCATGTACCTTACATAATTTTAATCAATTATACATAAATATCTTCTATTATAGATGTGCAGATCACCACTTCAGCCAATTTACAGGCATAACGCCAATACTTAAACCATGAAGACTTCATCATGTACTAAATATAATAAGATGCAGAAATTACAACATATAGTTACATAATTATTTATGTAATTAGCAATAATAATAGCTGATCGTTTGATCAGCATCTGATTGAAAACTGTACTGTTCCATGTTAAACAATGTAACTAGGAAGATTTATTTTTAGAGATAATGATTTCTCACTAAATGTCTTTTGTTTGCACCTCAGCTTTTCTTATTAACACTATCTGCTCATGAATCAAAGATGACAGAAATAAGACTGCCCTCTGTCCTCCTGGGCTGCACAGCTACCCCATTTAATTATTGATTTTTTTTCCATAGCCTTAGGAAGTAGAAGCTATAAGCCACATTTACCACATGGGGCAAAGTCTGCATTTATAATGCCACTGAGAACGCCACAAGGACACTGTTTTAGAAATCTATTTCTGGCCAGGTGGGAATTACCTGAAACGTGCTCAATCATGTTGCTTGATAAGTAATCTGAGTATGCCCATGTTATGCAGTCTCTCACAAGGAGATAAGGTTTTATGAGAGGAAGTCATCTGATCTAGGATTTATGAATGGTCGTCTTCTGACGTTTGTGAAATTCCCTTTCTGGGACAAATATCCCAGGCAGAATTGTGGTGAATTCTACATCTCTATATGAATAGATGTTTATTTTGCTGTTTGCACCTCAATGACACGCTCATGGGAGTCTGAGTCACACCACTGCGCTCAATGACATCAGTCAAGGCACGTTATCGGGATAACGCTTTCTTTATCGTGAAAACAAAGAGAAAATAAATAACACCAAATGCGAAACTGTCCAAATTCAGCTGAGGTCATTGTACAGCTGAAACCCCGGGGTCGGTCTTCTGGGAACAGTTAAGCAATTGAGACTAAAAGAAAGCAAAATAGCTTCATTGCGGTGATGAATCACAGACTGGTCTGTCTGGCCTGTGTTACACTGGGGTGGACTGAATACGGCTGTTTCAGCTGAGTCAAGGGAGCTGTGAAAATATGCAGGAAGTGACCCTGTTTTTCTCATCCCGTGAAAACTTCATCCCGCTTCTCCTATTGGACCGGGACCATTTATCTAAATTAAGTGTAGTTAAGTAACAAAAGAGTCCAATCATGCTGCTGTCAAAAGAGGAAAATTTGTCACCTTTAAGTGAAAGACATCGCTATAAATCAAAGCAAAATAAGATCTATGCAAACATTTGCACTGCCATCAAGTGGGCAATATCTGTAATGAACATCTTTATGTAGGGCCCGTTTTATTTTTCCCCAAAATCCGTTTTTTTCTCTGTTTTAATTTTTCTGGATTCCGTTTTTTTCTGTTTTAATTTGTCTCCACTCCTTTTTAATGGTTCAATTACATTTTATTATTCAAAGAGCATGTCTAATAAATCATGAAACTTATACAATTTCACATCAATAAGGGTTTAACAAAAATTATGTTGTATTTTTTCCTCCCCATATGTTTTATTGTTATCAAATTCTGTATTTTAGCATATCTAATTATTTGAATGCATACTTAATTTATTCAAATTTATTCTTAAAATAGCCTTAAGAAAGGTTTTTCACCCTCAGAAATTCTGTGTTGTGTATTCAAAATGTTCTGGTTATCAAATGAAGGTATAAAACATTAATTTCATTTATCTTTTAATTATTGAAAATTAAGCAAACTTTTTTTTTTGGCAAACAAAGGGGAATTTATTATTAAAATTAAAACATGGAAGAATGATTATACCCTAAAAAATAATGTTTGTTTCATTTTAGTAGTAGTAGTAATAGTAGTAATATATATCTGGCACAATGTCTTTAAGTTAAACCGGACTTTTATTTTTACGGGTTGCCGTGTCTACCTTTCTAATATAATGCTAGTTTTCCTAAAAATGGAACGGTCAAATGTTCATGAAGTGACTCTAAGTAGATATTGTTCATGTATTTATGTCCTCATTTAGACCACAGATGCTGAAATCACTGCAAAACCGCTCGTCTGCTCCATTCATTAAAACAGAGACACGCAGAACATGCAGGATTCACATTTAAATGGTATTTTTGCGGCGTAATATTTACAGACACTAGTCCATATTGCGGTTTGACTTAAGTGTAATGACCTACTTTTGATTAATTCATTCAAACGTTAACAAATTCCGTGACATTCCGCGTTATTCTGTAAATTCCGTTTTTATGACTGTATTCCGCATCGCGGAAATCATAGGGCCCTATTTACGTTGAAAGAAAGAGTTGAAGTGAAATCAATGATATTGACTGAAGCCACACTAAATCTAACCTTTGACCCAGTTCATTTATGGTAAACATCTTGTTGGTCTTTTGTGGTAGGGAAAGATTTACCTTAGGTTACATTAGGCCACTGATAATATGATCAGAATTGCAGTTTCATTATTTCCTAACTTATTTCCTAAATAGCTATGTAATGAAAGACAAACTGTTTAAAATCAGAATGATTTATTAATATTTGTTATTTTAAACTCTAAATAACATGAACAGTATGTCAGTGCATAAATAAAGAACATAAATTATATTACCCTAATGGGTATCTGATACCAGTTTAAATGGGTGAACAAGTTGATTAGGAAACAGCGAAAACAATACTGATATTTTCTTCAGGTCAGCAAAACTACATTAAAGGGATAGTTCACCCAAAATTTGTATTCTGTCATTAATTACTCACCCTCATGTCGTTCCAAGCCCGTAAGACCTTCATCATCTTCAGAACACAAGTTAAGATGCGTTATGGTACTCTTTTAAATGCGCATCGAAGACTGACACAGAAGAGAAGATATTGTTGAATAATGTCGTTTTTTTTCTTCGTGCACAAAAAGCATTCTCATAGCTTCATAAAAATACGGTTGAAAATTATGTCACATGGACTATTTTAACGATATCCTTACTACCTTTCTAGGCCTTGATTGTGGTAGTCATGTTGCTGTCTATGCAGGGTCAGAAGGCTCTTGGATTTCATTAAAAATATCTTAATTTGTGTTTTGAAGATGAACGAAGCTCTTACGGTTTTGGAGCGACATGAAGGTGAGTAATTAATGACAGAATTTTCATTTTTGGGAGAACTATCCCTTTAAATGTGGACATCATCTATTTTGAATGTGCCGCTAGTTGGCGTACTACTGCTGCTGCAACTCTTCTGTAAGCCTCAGCCTGCAAAACAGACAAATATGCATGAGTATATTAGTAAATGATTTCATAAATGTTATTTTAGATCAGTTCTATAAACTTTTGTTAATTGTATTCATCTGAAACTCTGTCTGATTGAAGACTGCATGTCTACATGACTATTTAGAAATAACCAAATTTTAGCATAGCTAGAAAGTCGCAAGGAGCATTTAAATTATAAAATAAAAAATAAAATATATTACAATAAATAAACAATATTTACTTTCCCATTATGTGATATATTATAATCTAATATTATATAAGTGTATAATATACAATACATATAATATATTTTATATTTTAAATTTATCAGCACATGCTACAGAGTGGTTTAAGTAATATAATAACATAAAAATTATATTAAAAGTATATTACAGTATCATATATATATATATATATATATATATATATAAATTAAATATACAATATTTGCATTTCAATTTTGAAATTTATGAACAGATGCTACCAAAGTAATATCACATTTTTGCACCCAAAGATCCTTAAAGGAGAAGTTCACTTCCGAAATGAAAATTTCCTGATAATTTACTCACCCCCATGTCATCCAAGATGTTCATGTCTTTTTTTGTTCAGTCGCAAAGAAATTACATTTTTCCAGGAAAACATTACAGAATTTTTCCCCATATAATGGATTTCAATGGGGACCAATGGGTTGAAGGTCCAAACTGCAGTTTCAATGCAGCTTCAAAGTGCTCTACACGATCCCAGCCAAAGAATAAGGGTCTTATCTAGCGCAACGATCTGTCATTTTCTAAAAAAAACATCCTTTTTAACCATAAATGCTCATCTTGCACTAGCTCAGTGATGCTCATTTGCATCTTCACGAATTACATAATCATGTTGGAAAGGTCAACATTTTTGTAAAGGGCGTTTGACTTTCTTTAAACATTTGTTTGTAAACACTAGGTCGGTACTTCCGCCTACGTCATTATTTTACATAATGCATGAGGTCAAGCTAGTGCAAGATTAGCATTTGTGATTGAAAAGCATCTAAATTTTGTTTTTTTAGAAAAACACAGATTATTTCACTAGATAAGACCCTTATTCCTTGGCTGGGATCATGTAGAGCCCTTTGAAGCAACATTAAAACTGCAATTTGGGCCTTCAATCTGTTGGCTCCCATTATAGTCCATTATATGGAGAAAATTCCTGCAATGTTTTCCTCAAAAACCTTAATTTCGTTTTGATAGTAGACAGAAAGGCATGAACATTTTGGATGACATGGGGGTGAGTAAATTACCAGGAAATTTTCATTCTGGAAGTGAACTAATCTTTTACCATAATGGAAAACAATCAAAAGCAACACAGGAATCCAGCATGATTCACTTACTTCTGGACTATCTGGGGATGACACAACCACGGGCTGTCCCTTATCTGACGTCTCCCTAATGTTGAGATGAAGAGGAATGTCCCCTGGAGTGAGAAAAGAAAAACCTTATGTTCTCACAGATTGTCCGATCCACTTGAATTAAATCTAGTTACATACAGTGTGACTTCATAATATGCATTACATCTGGTAAATATCACATTTTTTTAAAACTGTGCTTAAATACTAAAACAGTCGGTTATAATGTAATACTTCATACAAAATTGCCTTACCGAGCATCTCAACACCAAGGGTCCGAGCCAGCTCTTTAGCCCCATCTGAGCCAAAAATGTGTGTTTGATGACTGCACTTGGGACAATGGAAAACACTCATGTTTTGAACCAGACCCAGCACCTGAAAGAGCAAAAAAAAGTCTTAAATGTATATTTATAAAACAAAAAAGATAGTGATACCAATTAGATAATTTCTGTCAGCAAGAACAGCAAGTAAACTCCGTTATTCTCCACAAAAAAATAATGACAAGTTAGAGCTGGAGCCTTTAAACACAAAAGCAAATGCTTTACCGGAACGTTAACCTTTCTGAACATCTCAGCACCTCTTCGTGCATCTAGCAAGGCAATGTCTTGAGGCGTAGACACGATTACAGCGCCTGAAAGACAAAATGGACATACGTTTAGACATAAGTGGTGTATAAACCTATCAAAAAGTACTTGCGTTATGTTTAAGAGCGGTAAAAAACATTTCATAATGAATGTTTTGAATACTAGGAAATTAATGCATCCAATTCTCTCCCACCTGATACAATAAATGACAATTAAAGCTTAAATGACAATTTGAATTGGAAAAATCCATGGTGCCGTGTTGTGACTGACATTAGGTAGAATGCTTCTTTCAGACTGCAACTGATGCTAAAAAAAGGCAGGCAGACCATAAATCAGCTGTAAAATTTGTTTATTTACCTGCTATAGGAATATTCTGAGTAATAGACAGTTGGACATCTCCAGTTCCAGGTGGCATATCAATCACAAGGTAATCCAGATTCCCCCAATCTACCTGCATGGAAAAAGTCATTATAGTAGTGCAAGAAATGACAATGTTGCGTAAATTGGATTATTTTCTTAGACTGTGGAAAATGACACAATTTTATATGTAATCGGGGTACAGAATAATTTATGCACTACTACTCAAAATGTGCCGGCGGATGGAAATCAAACTTGAACTTGAAGAAATCACATCTATTTGTGTGTGTGACATTTGGGGAAAAATTGATATGTGACAAAATCCTATTATCAACAGCAATTTCCAAATCCAAATTACACACCTGTCTAATAAGTTTCTCAATAGCTGACATCACCATCAGACCCCTCCACACAATAGGTGCAACCTCTTCAACCAGAAAGCCCATTGACATACTGCAGAGGTCAGAGAAGCAAAAAGTAGGACTTTAAAGCATTTAAAAATTCAATTGTATAAAAGAAAAACAAAACTAACATGCAAAAGTTTGAGGTCAGTAAAATTTTTCAAAAGAAATAAACACACTACCAGTCAAAAGTTTATCCAAAGTAGAGTGAAAACAGTAATATTGTAAAATAATTTTACTAGTTAAAATAACTGCTTTCTATTTGAATCCATTATAAAATGTAATTTGTTTCTGTGATCAAAGCTACATTTTCAGCATCATTACTCCAGTCTTCGGTGTCACATGATCCTTCAAAAATTATTCTAATATGCTGATCTGCTGTTCAAGAAACATTTATTATTATTATTATTATTCATTTGTTAAGTCTGATATCATACGTCAGCTCTTCAGTGACTTCCGGGTCCAAACGCTCTATCATATGACACAAGAAAACAACAAACGGTGCTAATTATACACTCACAATGTGATATAATGCTAACAAAAATTAACTCCATACCAAAATCCCAGATAGCCAGATGATGAAAATATAAATATAAATAAATCAAAAAAATAATTTGTGTTGGAGACGCTGTGAGCACGGAGACTGTAGTGTACACAGTACATTTGAAAACGTTTACCTTAAATGTTTAATATGAATAAACAGTGCTCATAAGCGGCTGCTGAGACCCAGAAACAACATTCGTTGTTGTTACGTCACCACTTAACAAGCCCATTGTTATCAATATTTAAAACAGCTGCGTACATTTTTTTTTTCCAGGATTCTTTGCTGAATAGAAAGCTTCAAAGATCAGCATTTATCTGAAATAAAAAGATTTTGTAACATTATACACTGTACCATTCAAAAGCTTGGAGTCAGTATTTGTTTCTATACTTCTATGTAGCAAGGATGGTTTAAATTGATCAAAAGTAATAATAAAGACATTTATAATGTTACAAAGGATTTCTATTTCAGATAAATGATGTTCTTCTGAACTTTATATTCATCAAAGAAACCTGAAAAAATTCTACTCAGCTGTTTTCAACATAATACATTTTTTTTTTGAGCAGCAAATCAGAATATTCAAATGATTTCTGAAGGATCGTGTGACTGGAGTAATGATGCTAAAAATTCAGCTTTGAAATGCACAGGAATAAATTACATTTTACAATATATTCAAATAGAAAGCAGTTACTTTAAATAGTAAAAATATTTCAAAATTTGACTGTTTTGCTGTATTTTGGATTAAATAAATGCAGGCTTGATGAGCAGAAGAGAATTCTTTAAAAAACATTACAAATCTTACTGTTCAAAAACTTTTTTGACTGGTAGTGTACTTTAAAGACATTTGTGTTACAGAAGATTC
Organism: Labeo rohita; assembly: GCF_022985175.1. Taxonomy (NCBI): domain Eukaryota; kingdom Metazoa; phylum Chordata; class Actinopteri; order Cypriniformes; family Cyprinidae; genus Labeo; species Labeo rohita. The sequence goes on along the minus strand of NC_066885.1, from coordinate 20,868,422 downwards.
CTCCTGCAAATAAATGACTTTTTTTGCCTCTTCTGAACTCTTAATTCAAAGACATCCTGACAACATGATAATAAGAAATGTTTCTTGAGCAGGAAATTAACATATTAGAATGATTTCCAGTGTTGGGGGTAATGCATTACAAGTAACACGGGTTACGTAATCTTATTACTTTTTTTAAGTAACTAATAAAGTAACGCATTACTTTTGAATTTCTAAGAAAATATCTGAGTTATTTTTCAAATAAGTAATGCCGGTTACTTTTTCCCCCATTTATTGATTGACAAGTCTCCTGTCAGGAAATTGGGAGTAAACATGATGTTACTGTATTCTAGACTAAATGTGAACATGCATTAATTTATCTCACTCACAAAAAACAGATTCAGTATTCCTCAAAATTAATAAAAACAGTGAAATGCAAACACAGAATATGACGCAACCCTGCAATAATTAAATATGTTAAATAAAACAAATATTATGAACTTAATCCCGTTTTATTAACCAGGGTCTTTACTGCTGACCTTCAATGATGCAATTCAGCCACACTAATAAGCAAAATTTACTTTAGATAAACTAACATTTGTGCTTCATTTTTTATAGCTGAAGAGCGATATCCTGCATAAATGTACTTTTCTTTCAGCCTAAGATGAATTCATTTCACTTTAGGTGTAAAAGGGCTTTTACATTAGAATTGTTTTATATTAAAAAGAAAGAAGCAAGCCCTGCCCAGATATAAAAAGTAACGCAACGCATTACTTTCCATAACAAGTAACGTTATTAGTTACTTTTTCAGGGAGTAACACAAAATTGTAATGCATTATTTTTAGAAGTAACTTTCCCCAACACTGATGACTTCTGAAGGATTATATGTCACTGAAAACTGGAGTAATGATGCTTTACCATAAATCACATGTTAAATTACCGTTTTTCTGTATTTTTGATCAAATACACAGTGCCTTGGTAAGTATAAAAGATTTTTAAATACATTTTGAAAATCTTACCAACCCCAAAACAAAACAAAAACATTAGAACAGCAGACTAAATAAAATAACACTCTTGCACTAGAACTATTAGTCAGGCATGCACTTACCAAGGAATTCCAAAATTCACAAGCGGTTTCATTAAGTTCTCTGAAAATAAAGAAAAAAAAATGATATGACCGACAAACTAATTTTCTTAGAAAATTATATATTAAACATATATTAATTATATATTATAAAAAACATATATTTTGTTTACAAAGCAAATGTGGCCATAAAACGTACTGTCTGTTAATTCAGGGTTTCCTTTTAGATTCATTAACTTTGGAATGGAGGGACCATAGACATCAGCATCTAGAAGACCCACTGATTTACTCTACATGCAACAGTGGTATAAAAAAAGATATTACTGATGACAAATCATCTAATAAGTGAAATAATTAGTGGTTTCAATACAATGTTTGAGATAGGTTTATTTGAATGTCACCTGATCATTAGCCGTAAGTCCAAGAGCAAGATTCACTGTGAAGACATGAGTGTTTCAGACAAATATTGGCAGCTGATCAAAGAATAAAACTGATTGGAGGTTATTGTACCATGAAAAAACAAAGGTCAATGAATGCAAAAGACAACAGACCTGCTGTTGTGGACTTTCCCACCCCTCCTTTCCCTGATGCAACAACAATGACCTTTTTGACTCCAGCTATGGGCTTCTGTTTTGGCAAACCTCGTGCCATGTGCTGCCTCTGTCTCTCCTGTAGAGCTCGGTCACCAGCGCCTGACGTCTAAACAGCAAAAAGTAGGATAATATGCATCAGCAACACTGACTAGCCTGTAATGTCGTTGGGTTTATCTATACAGAATTAATAATTAGGGCACCTGTGAGATTGACTTACCTTGAAGCGGATTTCATGTCTGTTTTGATGTAATGGAACAAATCTGGCAGGCAAATACGGTGTGCCTATAATATTTGAGGAGAATGTATATATTTGCAAAAGCTTTTTGTAGCTGTCGTGTAATTTAACCATTTTATAAACTTCCAAAGACGAGATCTCAGACTATGTCACGAGCAAAACAAAGTTTCCATGTGACACTCGTCACACTATTTCGTTTAATATAAGATTGCAAAAACAGTGCAGTTTTTCAAAACATAGTTGGCATGAGCTGTCGCGAAGTAGCGTCGGACTGTCGTCGACTGTTGATGACGTATAATGTTTGGATTTACACGCGGAAACGGAACCTTGTGTAGTTCCATAGTTCATTTGTATAACCAATGAGTTCGTGAAGTTCATTCAGAATAGACGTGTAATTCGGAATTAAATTGATCGCTCGGCAGTTTTCGGCTTATTTCGTAGCGATGTCTGAGAGAGCAGATAACGACATGAAAGCGCGAGTGGTTCTCCAGCAATGTTTGCATGCACGACTGCAGGTCAAACCTCCAGATGCTGACAGTGAAGCTGAATGGGTTGAGGTATCGAAAAATAATTAAATAATTACTATTAACCACTATTCCATTTTTGTCCAAATACTGACCTGTCCGGTGTATTATCCTTATTATTCAGATTAATAGAGGAATGGTTATCTACATCTGCTTTTTCAAAGGTGCAACGGAAGATATAATTCCCAAAATGGGTATGCAATTTCTCCTTAAAACACACTGTATGCAGGAGTTGTGAAATGTAATATAAAAATGTATTTAATAAGAGTTTAATTTACATTTTTTCCCCACACAGTGAACACACTGCTGAACATGAAGCTTTGTGAGACAGAATCTGGAAAGTACACCTCAGTCCTTCAGCTACCTGGAAGTGTTCTCATAGTACCTCAAGCTACGCTTGGAGGAAAACCTAAAGGGAAAGGGATGCAGTACCATGGCAACATTGGGAAAGACGAAGGCTTGAAGCTCTACGACAGCTTTGTGTCTCATTGTCAGAAAGAACTCTCAGCCTGCAAAAACAGCGACACTGTTACAGAGGTCAAACATGGAACGTATGGAAACAGACAAGTCCTGAAGCTGGATACAAATGGACCTTATACTCATCTAATGGAGTTTTAAGAATTATGACATTTTCATGTGTTTGTAAATCAGTAATATATGGGTGTATGAAGGACATTGGCCTATATGGATTATTCAGAAGTTTAAAAAAGTCTGATAATACACATTTATAGCTCCACTCCTTATTAAAATATATGTAATGCATACACTTGGTGTCTGGTTCTGTTTTCGTGTTACGTTGTATTGTGATTCTTCTGTATTTTTTTGAATATATACTATCAGTCAAAAGTTTTTGAACAGTAAGATTTTTAATGTTTTTAAAGAATTCTCTTCTGCTCACCAGGCCTGCATTGATTTAATCCAAAAAACAGCAAAATCAGTAATACTGTGAAATATTTTTACTGTATAAAATAACTGCTTTCTATTTGAATATATTAAAAATGTAGTTTATTCCTGTGATCAAAGCTAAAGCATCATTACTCCAGCCTTATCACATGATCCTTCAGAAATCATTCTAATATGCTGGTTTGCTGTTTATTATTATTACACTGTGCGCAGAATTATTAGGCATGCTGATATTCTGGTCATATTTTTTTTCCAAACACATTTTACCAATTCCAAACCCCATCAGTCTTAATAACTACTGTTAATTTTGTATTTAATCATTTGTAAGTGATATATAACTGTCCGTGAAGGCTGGAAGTGAAAAACTCCTTATATTCAGGTGTGCATAATTATTAGGCATGTTTTCTTTTACAGATAAAATGAGTCAAAAAAGAGATTTAACCCAGACTGAAAAGTCCAAATGATTAAATGCCCATGAAAGAATGCAATACTAATGCATTACAAGAATTTGCAAAGTTAAGGCTTGACCATTGGACAGCGAAATGTTTGTTGAGTCTGCATGGTCAGAAAAAACAGGTGGAGAAGAAAAGATGCATGTTAACTGCAAAAGAATTAGGAATTAAGGTGAAGAATTAGGGGTGACACCATCAGGAACCGTTTAGTCTCCAGCGCCACCATTTTCCAGAACTGCAACCTACCTGGAGTCTTCAGAAGTACAATGTGTCAGGTTCTCAGAGACTTTGCTTGGTAAAAAATCCTAGTTTTTTTTTGTTTTTTTTTTTTTTTTTTATAGGCTTTATAGACAGATAAGTTGAGAGTGACTCTTGAAGGGCAAGCATCACATTCTCTTGTACCTCTGATTCAAGAATTTATCTTCCAAAATCTGGCAGTAAGTTTTGGGAGTTCATGTTTAGTCTCCTATCCTGAAAAGTCTGACTTGCAGAGATGGACTAAAATGAACTCCCAAAACTTACTGCCAGATTTTGGAAGATAAATTCTTGAATCAGAGGTACAAGAGAATGTGATGCTTGCCCTTCAAGAGTCACTCTCAACTTATCTGTCTATAAAGCCTATAAAAAAAACTGTCTTCTTATTAAGTCAGGGACATTTTTTAGGATTTTTTACCAAGCAAAGTCTCTGAGAACCTGACACATTGCACTTCTGAAGACTCCAGGTAGGTTGCAGTTCTGGAAAATGGTGGCGCTGGAGACTAAACGGTTCCTGATGGTGTCACACCTAATTCTTCACCTTAATTCCTAATTCTTTTGCAGTTAACATGCATCTTTTCTTCTCCACCTGTTTTTTCTGACCATGCAGACTCAACAAACGTTTCGCTGTCCAATGGTCAAGCCTTAACTTTGCAAATTCTTGTAATGCATTAGTATTGCATTCTTCTCATGGGCATTTAATAATTTGGACTTTTCAGTCTGGGTTAAATCTCTTTTTTGACTCATTTTATCTGTAAAAGAAAACATGCCTAATAATTATGCACACCTGAATATAAGGAGTTTTTCACTTCCAGCCTTCACGGACAGTTATATATCACTTACAAATGATTAAATACAAAATTAATAGTAGTTATTAAGATTGTTGTGGTTTGGAATTGGTAAAATGTGCTTGGGAAAAAAATATGACCAGATTATCAGCATGCCTAATAATTATGCACGCAGTGTATTATTGTTATCAGTATTTAAAACAGTACTTTTTCAGGATTCTTTGATGAATAGAAAGATGCAAAGATCAGCATTAATCTAAAATAAAAAGCTTTTGTAACATCATACACTATACCAGAAAAGCTTCGTCAGCATATATATTTTTGTCTGGGAAAGAAATTATAGAAATCAATACTTCTATTTAGCAAGGATGCTTGAAATTGATCAAAAGTGATGATTAAGACATTTATGATGTCACAAAAGATTTCTATTTCAGATAAATGCTGTTCTTCTGCACTTTCTGTTCATCAAAGAAACCTGAAAAAAATCTACTCAGCTGTTTTTTAACATAAAAAATGTTTTGAGCAGCAAATCAGAATATTAGAATGATTTCTGAAGAACATCACAGGAGTAATGATGTTAAAAATGTAGCTTTAAAATCACATGAATAAATTACATTTTAAAATATATTCAAATAGAAAACAGTTGCGATCTAAAATAGTCCATAAATCAGCTGTAATATTTGTTTATTTGGCTGGTTTTCAAATATAGTTGGACATCTCCAGGTCCAGATAATCCAGATTTACCCAATACCCATATAAAAAGTCATTACAGTAAAGGTAAAATAATGTTGCATGAATTGAATCTTTTCATTTGGACTGCAGAAAATTATACAAATTTTATTATTAGTAGTAAATTACAGTTTTTTACACGCACACACTAATATATACACTACCGTTCAAAAGTTTGGGGTCAGTAAGACTTGTAATAGTCTTTAAAGAAGTCTCTTATGCTCATCAAGGCTGCATTTATTTGATTAAAAATATAGAAAAAAAACAGTAATATTGCAAAATGATTTTACAATATAAAATAATGTTTTTTATTTTAACATACTTTAAAATAGAATTTATTCCTGTGATGAAAAGCTGAATTTTTATCAGCTGTTACTCCAGTCTAAAGTGTCACATGATCCTTCAGAAATCATTCTAATATGTGGATTTATTATTAGAATGATCAATGTTGGATAATATCAACAGTTGTGCTGCCAAATATTTTTTGGAACCTGTAATTTTTTTTTTCAGGATTCTTTCATGAATAACAATTTTAAAAAGTAGTGTTTATTCAAAATATAAATATTTTATAACAATGTAAATTATTTATTATTAACTTTTAATAAACTTTTAATTATTAACTTAATACATCCTTGGTGAATAAAAGTATTAATTTCTTAAAAAAAAAAAGAAAGAAACAATAAAAATGTACTGACCCCAAACTTTTGAAAGGTAGTGTAAACCTAAAGAAATTGCGCTTTAAAAACAGACCTGCTATTTATAAAAACATTATGCAAACATAAAAAGCCTATTTTAATATCAGAACCTCACAAATCTTTCTCGACGTGTGGTTTTGCTCATCCATATTGATCTGTGAATGCCACGCCACGCATTGGATTCTCTGTGCCCGCATGTTCTTCTCCTGTCCAGCAGGTGACAGTAAAGTGCAGACATTTCCAATATCTCCCAAACCAACAATCCAGAACAGTTTATGGACAAGCACAACAAACGTGAGCTGGAAAGCGTTAGGATCCATGCAGTAATGAGCAAGACACGTTCTCACTCAGTGACATGTCAGCACGGCCAGACTGCAAGGGTTTAAATCCTGCACGGATTAATGTTTTATCAACTAAACTGTGCCACTGAAGGAACTGTCTTTATAGTGGATTCGCTACTTTGATAATGACTCATTGTCTTTATTAAGAAAGCTGCTAATGGACGGCAGACAGAAGGAGCATTACACTCAAAGACAAGACACATCAGCTCTCAGACATCGAAAAACATGTAAGACAATCGAGGGGGCTGAGTGCCTCTCTCAGCCTTCTATTGAGGCTTCTAACGGGGCGAATAAAAGGATCCCCAAACGAGGAGGACACCTCAGTTCTCCTTCCAGAGATGATCATGTGTCAGTTTTTACTCTGGTCCTGGTGCTTGTGCTTTCTGTGTCTACACGCTTTTACAAAATCAGTGAACCTGCACATGTATGGTGAGTCCAGTATTAGATGTGAAATTGTGATTGTATCCCACCCTAGTATCAATGCACGATTAATAAACATTATGGTCCATTTGCAGCTGGGATGAGACTCATTTTGGAAAAATGGGAAGCTATTACATTAATCGCACCTTCTTCTTTGATGTCCATCCACCACTTGGAAAGGTATGGGTTTCAGTGCATCTCTACAACCCTGCTTAGTTGTAATATAATGTGAGTTATTTTGTTAGTTTTTGTGTCGTTTGTAGTGTGTGACTCAAAAGGATGCTTTTACATTCCTCACTCAGATGCTGATCGGCCTTGCTGGATACCTGACGGGCTACGATGGGACCTTTCCGTTTATAAAACCAGGGGACAAATATGAGCACCACAACTATTGGGGGATGAGAGCGGTAAATCCCAGTTCATTTGATTCATATCATTAAGAGTTCGTTTTAAATTTTAATGTAATTTCAGTTATATAATAATTGCAGTTTATTCTTTAAAATTGTTATATATTGTTTTTGTATTTGAATTTAAATTGTAGACATTTTAAAACTTAAAAAACCCTAAACCTACAGACCCAAATATTTAAATGGTAGTGTATAATAATTATTCTATTAAAATATTTAATATATACACTGCCATTCAAAAGTTTGGGATCGGTACGATTTTTAATTTTTTAAAGAAGTTTCTTATGCTCATCAATGCTGTGCTCAATACAGAAGAAAAAACATTAATATTGTGAAATATTGCAATTTATTATAACAGTTTTCTATTTTATTATATAACATAAAATATATTTTTTTTGTTAAATTTTCCACATCATTACTCTAGTCTTCTTGTTTTTTTTTTTATATATTTTTTTAGTTATTATCAGCATATTAGAATGATTTCTAAATGATTATGTGTAACTGAAATAATGGTTGGTGTAATGGCTGCTGAAAAGTTTTTCATCAGAGGAATTAATTATATTTTAAGATATATCAAAATAGAACATTTTAAATTCTAATGATATTTCACGTTATTAATGTTTTTTCTGTATTTATGATCAAATAAATGCAGACTTTGTGAGCAGAAGAGACTTCTTTAAAAAACAAAAAATCTTACTGATCCCAAAGATTTGAATGTTAGTATATTTATTTATTTATTTATTTATTTATTTTTAAATACATTTTTTATTCAAATATAATACATTAGCATGGGCATCATACACCAAAATGCAAAATTCTTTAAAATACTTTTTTATTTTATGTTTTTTTTTTTTTGCATTGCTATTCTATCATTCTTTACTCCCTGTGATGAATTCCTTTGTGTTTAGTTTTGTGCAGCTCTTGGTTCCTGTCTTCCTCCTTTTGCCTTCCTTATTGTTCTGGAGTTGTCACACTCTACACCAGCAGCTCTCATCGCAGCCTCTCTGCTTGTCTTTGGTGAGTGTGGTAGTGATCAATTACATAGATCTTACCTGTATACAGTGAGACTTTTACTATCTGAATCAACTGAATCTATTTTACAGACACTGGCTGCATCACCCTGTCTCAGTACATACTCCTGGATCCCATTCTAATGTTTTTCATCATGGGCTCTGTTCTGTGCATGGTCAAATTCAACACACAGAGACTCAGGTAGAGGAATCTGAAGCATCTCTCTGTGTAGCTTTACGATTTGAGTTTTGTGTATCTAATATCTAATATAGTGCAATTTTCTTTCTTGTCTTTAGGCCTTTCAGCTTCTCCTGGTGGTTCTGGCTGCTTCTGACGGGGGTCTGCCTCTCTGGGTCTCTGGGGGTCAAGTTTGTAGGGCTGTTTGTCATTCTCTTGGTGGGAATTAACACGGCGTTTGATCTGTGGAGCCTGCTTGGGGACGTCAGCTTGTCTCTGGTATAAATGAGAACCTGTTGCAAGATTGAGTTTAGTCCTAAATATATACACTATTCAAAAGTTTGGGATCAGTCAGGTTTTTGAAAGAAGTCTCTTGTGTTCATCAAAGACTGCATTTATTTGATCAAAAATACAGTGCAAACGGTAATACTGTGAAATATTACAAATTAAAATAACTGTTTACTGTGTGAATATATCATAAAATGTAATTTCTGTAATGTCAAAGCCCAGCAGAGTTTATTCCAGTCTTCAGTGTCACATGATCCTTCAGAAATTATTCTAATATGCTGGTGTGCTGCTCAATAAACATCACTTATTATTATTATTATTATTATTATTATTATTATTATTATTATTATTACTAATGTTGGAAACAACTGTGCTTTTGTGGAAACCATAATACTTCGAATTTTTTAATTTTTATTTATTTGAAATAAATAATATCTTTTGTAAAATTGTAAAAGTCTTCACTGTCACTTGATCAATTTAATGCATCCTTGCTGAGAAAAAAAATCGTACTGATTTCAAATTTTTGAACATTAGTGCATGTTGTGAATGAAAATATTTTCTCGTTTTTCACTAGGTGGATTTTGGGAAGCATTTATTAGCTCGAGTTTTCGGGTTGATAATGCTCCCATTGTTCCTGTACACTACAATATTTGCCGTCCACTTCATTGTCTTAAACAGAAGGTATGTTGAAGCCAATATTAATGTTCTGTTCTGTTATTAAAGCAATTAATTGGTCATTAATGCAATAAAATAAAATGTTAAAGCTTTGTTCTTTTCGATACACAGCGGTCCTGGGGATGGTTTCTTCAGCTCTGCTTTCCAGTCTCGCTTGATTGGAAACAATCTGCACAATGCCTCCATGCCAGAGTGTAAGAACCACTTGAGCTCAATATTTGGCATTTTTACTGCTCATGTTTCTTTTATTACTTTTTTTACTTTTTTGGGGGGCTTGTGCTCCTCTTTCCATACAGATCTGGCATATGGCTCTGTCATAACTGTGAAGAATCTGCGAATAGCAGGAGGGTATCTGCACTCTCACTGGCACCTTTACCCAGAAGGGGTTGGAGCTCACCAGCAGCAGGTAAGTTCACTCGCATTTACTCTTAACTGACAGCTAGTCTCAGCCTCAGGTGATGAGCGCTTCACGATAAAAAAAAAAAAAAAACTAAAGCTGTATTTTCAAATGTATGTGAAATATTCATAGTTCACTGCACAAAAACTTTAAAATACGTTCAAGAATTTTAGACACTAGTCTGTTATTATATTTTCAAGTAACTAGTAACACATTACTTTTAATTTACAAGAAAATATCAACACCAGTTACTTTGTTTGTTTTTTTTAATTTATTGCCTGACAGCTCTCTTGTCCCCATGTTGAGAGAAATCAGGAGTAAATGCAGAGGCATTGTGTGCACTGCATAAATATGATGTTACTGTAGTTCTAGACTAAATGTGAACATGCATTAATTTATCTCACAAATTCAGTATTCCTCAAAATGAATAAAAACAGTGAAATGCAAACCTGCAAAATGATGCAAACTTGCAATAGGCCTAATTAAATATGTTAAATAACACAGATGTCCTTTATGTATTTAATGCCATTTTATTAACCAATATCTTTGCTGCTGATCTTTGATGATCCAATTCAACCATACTAATCAAAAATTCCTTTAGATAAACTAACATTAACACTTTCTTCTCCTGCGTTTTACTGTATAGACATGATTTTTTTTTTCCTTCAGCCTTAGGTGTATTCACTTCACTTTTGGTGTGAAAGGGCTTTTACATTTGCCAAAAATACCACTTTTTTATTTTTTTATTAAAAACAAGCAAACCCTGCCCAGATTTAAAAAGGAACACAAAAGTAATGTAATGCATTACTTTTCATAATCAGTAACTAAGTAAGGTAATTAGTTACTTTTCTATGGAGTAACGCAATGTTGTAATGCATTACTTTTAAAAGTAATTTTAAAAGTTGCTTTACCTGTCAGTCATATAGCATCTTTGGTAGGCCTTGGCCATTCAAATCAGCCAAGGTTCCCAGACCTTCTGCTACAAGAGACGAAGGCTAATGATACACTAGACAACTTTTTTGAGCAATTTTGACAGGCAGCTTTTTTTAAACAGTATTGCTTGGGCATTTTACCACTGAGAATGGGTAATAAATTTATATCTGGATAATTTAGATCAGCTGGTTGCCCTTTGAAGGCAACATTTCCCAAAGTTACCAGGCAGAACTGCTCAAAAAGTTGCCTTGTGTATCATCAGCCTAACAGACAGATAGACAACAGTACTATAGTAACAATATCTGGAAGCTTTCAAGATGAAAAACTGGGGTAAGTAAGAAAATATTAGGCAGCACACTGTTATCACTGTCAACACTGATGAAGATGATAATAAAGAACTGTTTCCTGAGAAGCAAATCATCATATTAAAATGATTTCTGAAGGATCATGTGACAAATGGCTTCTGAAAATGTAGCTTTGGCATCACAGGAGTAAATTACATTTTAAAATAGAATAAAACTGTTCTTTTAAATTATAATAATATCTCACAGTATCACCGTTTTTACTGATTACATAAATGCAGCCTTGGTGCTATAGTAGTGTATCTATAAGTGATATGTGACTTGAATTTCGTATTTATTTATTCTGTTAGGTGATTGCTGTTTTCAATTTTACCTCCTATAGGTTACAGCCTATTTGCACAAAGATTATAACAACCTGTGGTTAGTCAAGAGACCAGACAACTCTGACGGTGAGTTCTTGTACATGTTTGCATTATATTTCTAGATACACACTGCACAAGAATCAATAACACCTGTTCTCTAAGATCTCACAGGGCCAGCAGAACTGGTACGACATGGTGACATAATTCGACTGGAACACAAAGAGTACGTATCAGGTCTTTGTAAAAGTAACATAATAATGATTGAAAAGAATGACATGAACTGTTAGTTTGATTTTCTTCATCAGAACTACAAGAAATCTTCATAGTCATTTCCATGAAGCCCCACTGACCAAAAAACACCTGCAGGTTACCGGTTACGGCATTGTGAGTACTGTAGTTTTTTTTTTTTTAACTAGTTGTTACCATTCATTCATTCATTATAATGTTTTGGCATGTCCCACTATGTCCCAGTATCAGTTGATTAGGTGGGTTTTTGTTCTGTCAGCATTGATTTAGCTTTGTTTTGATTTATTTTTAATTTTTTGATTGACTCATTGCCAGTAAAAAGATGACCTTGTACTTCTAGATGACCTCAACATAACTTTAAACCCCCAAATGAATGTTGATGATTTTTATATAGCATATGTCAAACAATAATGGCTTTTCATTTCAGAATGGAAGTGGAGACGTGAATGACTTGTGGCAGGTGGAGGTTTGTGGAGGGAAGAAAGGAGATCCGGTGAAGGTGCTGCGTAGTAAAGTGCGTTTTCTCCATCGCTCTACAGGCTGCGTGCTCTGCTCCTCTGGAAAGACCCTTCCCAAATGGTGAGAGTGTTTATTCAGCAAAAACCTCAGATCTGGTCTGTAGTGCATAACACACAGAAAACTGGATTTTACTCTTTTCCAGGGGATGGGAGCAAGTGGAGGTCACATGTAGCCCATATGTCAAAGAGACCCCCAACACACAGTGGAACATTGAGGATCACGTCAACCCTAAACGTGTGTTCATATAGCTACTTTTTAAAAATACAGTAATAGGCAGAAATGTGCTATTGGATGGGTTTTATTTAACTGTTTGTGCATCTTTTTATGTCTGCAGTGCCCAACATCAGTCTTGCAGTGCTCAAACCAACTTTCCTGGAGATCCTCTGGGAGTCTCATATTGTGATGATCAGGGTAAGATCCTTCTAAAGGAAAATCTACCCCTTAAATCATTGTTTTTGCATCAGAATGGGTTATGAATTAAACTATATGGGGTTAAGTTTAGTAAAACTTTTAATTATTTTTGTTTAGGGAAACAGTGGTTTGAAGCCTAAAGACAATGAGATGAACTCTAAGCCCTGGCACTGGCCCATCAACTATCAGGTATGTTGTGTAAAAAGTGTTAGTTTAAAGAAAACCACTATTTTGTTACTTTTCTATTATTGATATATTATTGTAATATTTATTAATATTTTGAAACAGCTTTATTTTTTTCATTTTTTTCATTTTTTGCTTTTAGTTTTAGTAGTTTCATGTGCTTTTGTCATTTGTACTAAATGTTTATATTAGATGTATATTATATAAAAGTTTTATTTTTAGTAATTTCAGCGCTTTACCTCATTTCAAATTTATTTCAGATTTTATTTCTATTGAAAAATTCTAATTAAAATGTTTTCTATTAATTGAGTTTTATAGACCAATTTAGAGTAGACATCACAGTGACGTCACTTGCAGCTGCGTGCACATAGTGGTTGCAGAAAAACACTAGTAACAAGTCGAGGTAAATGGGTAAAATTCATGGAATAAGAGGAAAAAAATATTTTTGAATGCAAATTATTTTTATGGAATACTGTCGTCAAAGATGTAATTTGAAGCTAAACGCAGACATTTAAACGGATATACTATGGATTAAAACTGCTATGGTTACTCTACTTTTTAAAGCATAAATTTGATTTAAACAATAGATCTACATAATATTCACATATGCTCTTCATAGGGGACGTATTGTATTAGCCCTTCAGTTACAGCATGAAATATTATTTAAACCTATTACTATTAACATTTTACATAACATTTATTTTATCTCATAATTCTGGCTTTTTTTTTCTCATAAATGCAAGTTTATATCTCATAATTCGAGCTTTATAATTTGATTTAACTCAAAAACCGTAAGTTTGGAAGGGATATAAACTTTGAGCCAAGGGGAAAAGAGAGAATGACGAGTTGTTTTTCCTTATTAGAATTGTGAGATATAATCTTGGAATTGTGAGAATAAAGTCAGAGTTTTGAAATATCAAATCAAATTTACCTTTTTTTTTATTCTTTTATTCCGTGGCTCCATTGACTGTTGACTTAATCCGCCTAGAAATACGTCATCCTTATTTCGGATCTGTAAGACTACCCACTATCTAACATCAATTTCGTTGAATAACAGTGCTTATTGCTGGGTGACAAGCTCTTGTAATATGCAGAGAACATTTTGAAAATGACATCTAATCAATATAATCTATAATCTTTTTAAATCTAACTATTTTGTACTGTATCCATGTAATTCTCTAGCGGTAAAGACTATCTCTCCAGGGTTTTCTGCAACCGTGATGCGCGCTCATCCCAAATGTTTACAAACCGAACATTTAGTTTACACTAACAAACATCTCATTATTATTAATTTTTCATAATAGGGTTTGAGGTTTTCTGGTGTGAATGAGACCGAGTACCGTGTTTATCTTCTCGGAAACCCTGTAAGTGTCTGAGTTTTTTATTTCCTCTGTTTTCTAAGATCTCTTGTCGTATCATTACTGAAGATCATATTTAATCCTTAGGTCATCTGGTGGCTGAATCTCTTGAGTCTGGCTCTGTTTGTTTTAATGCTGACTGTGGCGTCTTTAGCAACACAGAGAGGAGTGAAGATGGAGGGAATGAGAAAAGGTAAGCAGCACTACATATTGTGCAGTACTTAAAAAGAGCCAATTAGAAGCAGTCTAAAACAGCTGATGTTGTCTTTCAGTGCACTGTCGCACTCTCATGGAGGGTGGTGGGATGCTGCTTTTGGGTTGGCTCTTACACTACCTCCCGTTCTACATAATGGGTCGCATACTCTACTACCACCATTATTTTCCTGCCATGTTGTTCAGCAGTATGCTCACAGGTACGACAGCAAACAAGAAAACCAAAGTCATCCTCTATTCAAAGATATTCTATCAAACTGTTTTTCTATGGATTTCATTTTCCAGTGCATTTGTCTAATAGTTTATGCTGCAGTCAGAGTTGCCATCTTGTAATTATAATATTGTTAAAGGAATAGTTTGCCCAAAAATAAACATTTGCTGAAAATGTATTCACCTTCAGGCCATCCAAGATATAGATATGGAGAAATTTACACTGACATTTGCTCACCAGTGGATCCTCTGCAGTGAATGGGTCCCATCAGAATGAGTCAAAACAGCTGAAAACATTTAGAATTGTTTTTTGACTGCTGTCACTTGCTTGATCTGTGCATATTTCTCTCGTGATATAGTCAAGATGACTTTTTCAGTAGAAAAAGCAATTTTATGGATAGAGGACTTGTATTTTAGCTGGACGTTGGAATGGTTTGAAGTTAAAAACATCTTAAAGTGATAGTTCATTAAAAAATTAAGCAATTAACCCATGATTTACTCACACTCAAGCTATCATAGGTGCGTATAACTTTCTTTTTTCTGATGACTACAATCGAAGTTATATTAAAAAAATGTCCTGGCTCTTCCAGACTTTATAATGGCAGTGGATGGCTGTTGTCCAATAAAGTGCATCCCTCTATCATAAAAAATGTTCCACATCTCTGGGGGGTTAAAAAAGGCTTTCTGAAGCAAATCGATGCGTATCAGTAACACCTTATTTTTTTTTTTTTTTTTAAGGTTCATTAGTTAACTACATTAGTTAACATGAACTAAGAATGAACAATACTTCTACAGTGTTTATTAATCTTAATGTTAATTTCACCATTTACTAATGCATTATTAAACAGGAATACATAGTGTAATAAATGTATTGTTCATTGTTCAGTTATGTTAGTTAATAAATTAACTAATGTTAACAAATGACACCTTTTTTGTAAAGTGTTAATGTAATCTTAAAACTAATCTCCTCACAGCATTTCTATAATCTGTAATCAGGGGTTTCTAAAATTTGGCTTTATTATATTAATAAAGATGGATGAGTGCACACTTTAACACTTTATCAACAGCCATTCACTGCCATTATAAAGCTTGGAAGAGCCAGGACATTTATAATATAACTCTGAACTATCCCTTTAATTAATTTGTTTCTTATAAACATGCAGCTTTTTGTTTCCCAAGACATTGATGGACTGCAGTTGTGTGGATTACTGGTGAATCATAGTGATGTTTTTATCAGTTATTTGGACTCTCATTCTAACGGCACCCATTCACTACAGATGATCCAGTGCTATGGATATGGATAAATATTCCAAATCTGTTCCAAAAAAATATAAAACCATCTACAAGTTGTACATTTTGCAGCATTAATAAGCCTATTAATATACAACATTATCTGAATTGACACATTTATTTACCTTCTTTATTTAAGGTATAACTCTGGACATCTTCCTCCAGAATTTACAGCTTCTCTTTAGTTCGTCCATATCCCATCATCTTGTGAGGGGAGGACAGTGTATACTTCTGTTGGGGTTCATCTACAGGTAAAGATCTACAATATTTAAATGTAGTTGTTTTTCCACTCACCTCATTTTTTTATGCCTTTATTATTTTTAATTCTACATCATTTCTTGTTGGAAATGAATAAAGTATATTCATTTTATCTAATGCCAAAAATGTGCAAATGTTCTGTGTCAAATTCAGTACAGTTCTAGCATTGATCTCACACTTGAATTTCTGCTTGTTTCAGCTTTTATCTCTTCCACCCTCTCTCCTATGGCATGAGGGGGCCGCTGGCACATGACCCTGCCTCCTCCATGGCTGGCCTCAAGTGGATGGAATCCTGGGAATTTTAGACAATTTTAGACAGTTTTGAAGTGTCCAGGATTTCATAATGTGTTTTTAACCATTTCAGATGTTACATGTTGACTAGCTCATTTCATTGCGGAAGGACAACCTTGATTCTTCTGTTAGGCTGTGATGAAACTTTTAAAATAGTATTTTAAAGTTATAATGTTTTACAGTTGTGTATTTTACAATAAAGTTTGATGGTGTTTAACTGCTGTATCTGGACTGAACTAAATTAACAAAAGTGCCTTTCAGGTTTCAGATTTAAAGATGCTAAATGATGTATAAAAGATCCACTCCTTCAGCTGTGTTTTGTACATTTCGTTTGTTTCTACAATCACAATAAAGTGGCTTTGTTTTAGCCACAAATGACTTTATCCATAAGCAGAAATATCTGTTGATCTCAAACAGTCTTTCAATGTCTGGTCCTTTGTCTCTAAATTTTACATATTAAAGAATATCACTGCAGATATTAACTTTATACACTAAAATGTTGATAAAGCATAAAATTGTGGTCTATTTGTAATAATTCCCTTTCGCTATATTAATGTGTAGCTTGAACATCTCAGGTTTTTCTGATGTATCTTCTTAAATATAACATATTTAACTCAGACTATTTAAAAACTGTAATCAATTTTACTAAACGAGCACCACGTTAAACATGATGTTTGTTCTCAAGTGAGCTGAAAGTCATTTGTTGATGTTGCGACATCTCTCACAACGCGAGAGGGCGGGGTTATAGATATTCACGGCTTTCAGCCATTGGCTGCTTCGAATCACGTGCGTTGTTGTCAAGATGGCGTCTCCGAATGGAGGTAAATTTTAATTCCTCTTTTCCCTGGTAACATTAGTTGTTATTGTACTAGTGCGACGGGCCGATTAAACCTTATAAACTGTTATCCTGGTCAACATATCCTCTTAAATAATTGACGAATTCAGTTTCAGAAAAGGCTTAGTCTTCGGAATAGCGTCATAAAATTGTTTGGATTTCATTAGCAAGCTACGTGTCAAGCGATTTACTATAGTAAATATTATACGTATTTGTATTATGCAGCGGTTATGCGGAATAAAGGTTCGTTTTGTATCTTGCTTTTATATTTAATTATGTATTTTTGTTTATTTTTAACAAGCATTGCTATCTAATGCAGCTAGCTCAGCTGGATCACAACAATACAAACAGCTGAGTAAACAACGTAACCTCCCCCTCTAATGTGACTTGTCAAAACATTACTTGTATACTCGATATTATGTCCTGCATAACAAAATTATCATTTCTATTAAAGTTACAGCGTTTAAACTTACCCGAATTATAATTGCACTTAAATCTATTGTCTAAATGTAATTAATGTTTATTGATTTTTTCAAAAAATTGTTGCTGATCTAATTTGTCTAAACCAGTGTTATAATGAAGAGTATATTTATTTGTTTGTTTATTTGTAATATATTTAGGTGAAGACTTTGAATCCTCTCTGCTAAGTTTTGAAAAGCTTGACCGAGCTTCACCTGACCTGTGGCCGGAGCAGTGTAAGTTTGAGTGTCTAATATTATGGATCTTGACTAAAATAATATTTTATGAGATGTAACATTCCCAGGTGATTCCACATATGACCCAAAGTGACTTTGGTTGAAAAATACATTAACAGTCAAAAGTTTTTGAACAGTAAGATTTTTAATGTTGTTTTTTTTTTTTATAAAGAAGTCTCTTCTGTTCGCTGAGCCTGAATTTGTTTTATCCAACATACAGCAAAACAGTACAATTTTGAAAGATTTTTACTATTTAAAGTAACTGTTTTTTATTTAGATATATTTTAAAAAGTCATTTATTTCTATGATTTCAAAGCTGAATTTTTAGCATCATTACTCCAGTCGCATGATCCTTCAGAAATCATTCTAATATTCTGATTTGCTGCTCCAAAACTATTTTTTATTATGTTGAAAACAGCATTAGAATTTTTTCAGGTTTGTTTGATGAATATGAAGTTCAGAAGAACAGCATTTATTTGAAATAGAAATCTTTTGTAACATTATAAATGTCTTTATCATCACTTTTGGTCATTTTAAAGCATCCTTGCTAAATAAAAGTATTAATTACTATAATTTCTTCCATAAATAAATAAATATACAGATTCCAAGCTTTTGAATGGTATAGTGTATAATGCCACAAAAGCTTTTTATTTCAGATAAATGCTGACGTAGGATCGTTCTGTTTATCAAAGAATCCTGGAAAAAAAAAAGTACTCAGCTGTTTTAAATATTGATAATAATAATAAAAGAATGTTTTTTTTAACAGCAAATCAGCATATTAAAATGATTTATGAAGGATCATGTGACACTGAAGACTGGAGTAATGATGCTGAAATGTAGCTTTGATCACAGGAATAAATTACATTTTAAAGTGTATTCAAACAGAAAGCAGTTATTTTAAGAAGTAAAAATATTTTACAATATTACTGCTTTTGCTGTATGTTGGATCAAATAAATACAGGCTTGGTGGGCAGAAGAGACGTCTTTAAAAAACACTAAAAATCTTTCTGTTCAAAAACGTTCGACTGGTAGTGTAAACATTTTTAAACGTTTTTATTTTGGCCTACATATTTTTTTCTAATATACTGTTGAATGTTGTTTTTAAAATCCCATGTACTTCTTTGACATTCTAACAGTACCAGGTGTCTCTGAATTTGCTGCATCCTTTAAAAATGTGAGTAAAGAATCAACACATAAATTAAAAGTTAATTAGTTTGCATTCAGATATGAAATTGAGACCTATGTTTGTTATTCCAGCCTATCACAAATTCTCCACCCAAGTGGATGGCTGAACTGGAGTCAGAAGATATTGAAATGTTGAAAGGTCTGTTGCCTTTTTAATAAAACCAAAACAACTTATATTAAGCTTCTTGATGCATATAATTTAGCATTTTTGTGAGTACCTATCTAACAAATGCTTAGTTCAATTAAAAAGCTTAATATGTTTAGATGAATTGCAATGTCAATTTCCAATTTTTATTGGCGCTACAATTATTAATCTTATGTTTGTTGTTGTTGTTTTTAATTAGAATTAGGAAGTTTAACCACAGCAAATCTGATGGAGAAGGTGAAGGGACTGCAGAATCTGGCTTATCAGTTGGGTTTGGAGGAATGTAAGTAATCTTAGTTTCTTAGAAACGTTTATTCTGTCTGTGCACTGTTAATGAAGTGCCTTGTAGGTTTTGTAAAGCCTCCACTAGATGGCGATATTAGCAAAGAAGAAAAACTTTTACAAAGGCAACAATGCATTTCTTTCCTGCTGTTTTATGAGTTTTTTTTTTTTAAACATATAACATATTATCTAGCACCTAAATCCTTCTGAAACTTACCAGAAAATGACTTCCTTATTTATATATAATTTTTTAAAAGTTCATTTATTTTAGTTGGAAAGGCTTAAATAAATCCCCACTCTATATTTAAACAGAACTGGCTTGTTGCCCAGTAGCTCCAAAATGTTATATCATAGAATTGCTAGATGTCATATTAATCCATACTGGCAGGATTACAGAAAGGATAAGTATTTCTATGACTTTCTAGATGAAAATGGGCATCAAATGTAGAAATATTGTACAGTTTGAAAGTAATGCAGACCATGTCTGAACACTTATGTCAAATACATTACATTTTTTCTTCTGACATTATGACCTTTTCGTGGCATGTTTAAAATCATCCCTCAGCAAGTTTCCTTTCAATGAGAAACCTAAAGTGAATTCAGGTAAAATCTCATACTTAAAACTATATCAGTTTTAAAAAAAAATTAAATGTCTTACTGACCCGTTTCATTTGAGTACATTTTTTAAATTAAATTGATATTTTAATACAACATTTCATGTTTCTACATACCATTTAATATTAAAACATCTGAATTTCTGTGCCAACTCTCACTTTTAGGTACAGCTTCCATGTTGCTTTTGCTATGTAAAAATATCATTTTTTACAAATAGAAAGACATAACCTAAGTCTGTTCTGTCTGCATTTAATATCTTTGACTTTGCACTCAGGAGGCTTTCTAGCAGTGTAATAACTCAACCTAGACATCTCCACCCTCCTGTTATTTTGTCCTCTGCTTGTTCATGATGTAGCTTGTTCCCTTCTGTAGGAATAAGAACATGCTCCAAGACATTTATTCTTTTTAACAGGAGTAAGAAAATTAATTTCCAATGCTGAAAGCAGGTCCTCTCCATTAATATATATCCTGTGCACCACAAAACTGTGATTTAGTGTGAGTTTGATTTCACATTTGTTTGTTGTATGTCTTTGGCTATACCCACCCACTGGTTACCTTAGTCTCTGGTCAGACTGGGTGCTGTAATGTGGAAAATATACTGGTGAAGTGATGAGAGGTTGCCTTGTGAGTTCACTGCTGATTTGTTAAATATCCATCAAGAGCGCATGATTAAAGTAAGCTCGTTCAACCAAGATTATGCCAAACATAATTTGTCACAGTTCTATGCCATTGAGCGAAATAATAGTTAGAAATAGTCAGCTGCATGAGCTCCACAAGTTTAGCATAAAACCAAATGCTTGTGTTTTCAAGCATAATTTGAGAATGATCCAAAAAGCATTGGAAACAATCTGACCGTCAGTTTGGTGTTCACATGATAAGTGTATTTCTGAAATCTGAAATATGTCATATTAATTTTTCCTGTTCAAAAGTTTGGAGCTAGTAAGATTTTTTTAAAAGAAATTAATACTTCACCAAGGACAAATTAAATTGATCTTTGTTCAATTGATATTTGTAATTTCAAATATTTAGATTTTTTAAACTCCTCAAAAAAAAATCCTGAAAAAAATGTATCATGGTTTTTTTTTAAAAAAAATAATAATAATAAAATAAAATTAAGCAGCAAAACTCTGTTTCTTAGGCAGAAAGTCGGCATATTAGAATGATTTTTGAAAGATCATGTGACACTAAAGACAGGAGTTAATGATGCTGAAAATTCAGCTTCGAACCACATAAATAAATTATATTTTAAAATATACACTACCAGTCAGAAGTTTTTGAACAGTAAGATTTTTTATGTTTTTTAAATATGCCTCTTCTGCTCACCAAGCCTGCATTTATTTGATCCAAAATACAGAAAACAACAAAACAATTTTGAAATATTTTTACTGTTTAAAATAACTGCTTTCTATTTGAATATATTTTAAAATGTAATTTATTCCTGTGATCAAATCTAAATTTTCAACATCATTATTCCAGTCGTCAGTGTCACATGATCCTTCAGAAATCATACTAATATGCTGATCTGCTGTTCAAGAAACTTTATTATTATTATTTTTATTATTATTATCAATATTTAAAACAATATGATTCTTTGATGAATAGAAAATCCAAAGTATAATTTTTTTCAATTTTTTTTAAATATATAATATCTATATATTCATTATAGAAATTAATCTATTTCTTTAGCAACGATGCTTTAAATTAATCAAAAGTAATGATAAAGACATTTAGAATGTTACAAAAGATTTCTGTTTCCGATAAATGCTGTTCTTCTGAACTTTCTATTCATGAAAGAAACCTGAAAAAAATTCTACTCACCTGTTTTCAACATAATAATAATAATGAAAATGTTTTTTGAGCAGCATAACATAATATAAGAATGAGTTCAGAAGGATCATGTGACTGGAGTAATGATGCTAAAAATTCAGCTTTGAAATCACAGGAATAAATTACATTTTAAAATATATTCAAATAGAAAACGGTTATTTTAAGTAGTAAAAAATAATAAGTTTTTGCTGTACTTTGGATCAAATAAATACAGACTTGGTGAGCAGAAGAGACTTAAAAATCTTAGTGTGCAAAAACTTTTGACTGCTAGTGTATTGAGGTAGAGAACTGTTTTTAAATTACAGGAATATTTCACAATATTACTGTTTTTACCACAGCCTTGCTGAGCCTAAGAGACTTTAAAAAAATCATACCAAACCACAAAGGTTTGAACTGTTTAAATGATAAAATCCCAGATTAACAATATGGTTTCAGGGTTTTAGACCGTCTGTACACATTTGCAAACTATTTTAAGATACGTAACATGAACTTGGCTAGCTGTACTCCGCTGTGTGTTTACATCAATTCATTATATTCCAGAATTACGTTCTGCATCATCACATTGTTCAGTATTTCAATATGGTAAAGGTATTTTAAATAAGCGTACTGGTATGTAAAGCCTCTGCACTGAGGAGACAGATATGAAATTACAATTATCATTCGGCTCAGAGCAGCATTTAACGCGGCGCCCTTTAATGTGGTGTGGTTTAATTTTCTCCCTTCTCCTAGCTGTCAGGGGAAGCCTTGTAAATCTGAGCTACTTTTTCATCATGTTTCTTTCTCTCTTCAGCGCCTTTAAACGAGCTGACGAGAGGTAGTGTTAGGAGACGGGAGGGTGAGGAGGAGGAAAAAGATTTACTGCACCTTTGGCACGACGGCCATTAAAGTCTTGATCTGGTTAATGGGGATAATGCAATCAGGCAGTGAAAACTCACCCCAAAGGCAAGGTTATCAGCCACACATTTGTTTTATATATTTATTTCGACCTTCGCCTCGGGCACATGCAGATGCCGAGCTTCCAGATGCATTAGCCGCATACGTTTGGGGTGGAAAAATATGATCAACAGCAGCATAAATTAAGCTTTGATTAATCGTGGACTTACGTTAAGGTTAAATAACTGTATATTAAGTATCTTAATGGCTTGATTCTGAGTGGAGCAGCACATTTTCATCTGTAAGTGCTACATGAGGGTGCGTCCATAGGCAGATAAGGAGATCATGTGCATGTGTGTGTATTTATTTGTGTGTGTGAGCGTGACATGTGCCACACCGGTCTCCTTGGGGACGTTTCCCCCTCCTCTTCTAGCTGAGTGACGCTGATCAGGGTCGTTGTGGGAGGGCCTGACGCGTGCCTACCCCTCCAGCCCCCCACCAGTACCCATCTGCTCCAGGCCGTGATGAATGCTGCTGTCGGGGGGCTGCTGAGCATGGTCATCAGGCCCCTCCGCTCCCACAGGACCAGTCACTACACTGATAAGTACTGTTATTGAAGGTAATTGAATGGAGAGTGCTCCTTGGGGACAGCCAGGCCTCAGGCGATGCTGATGATACCTCCGGTTCCACTGCGGCGGCTTGCGCAGATGATGTAACACACTTGTTTCTACTTGAGTAATTTTGGGGGTGTTTTTTTAAATGGGGCGTCAAGTAATCTGGAAATATCTTGTTGGTCTAACAAGATTGCTGCTGTATTTTTATGTGTTTGGTAGGAAAATATGCAACAGGATAATATGAGCTGATTAAATTATGACTACTTAGTTTTCAAAACTCCCTAACCCTAAGAATTGAACATGAATAATATCTCAAATCATGCAGCTTGTTGAGGAGAGGTGTGTATTACTTTACAATTTTGGCAATGTACCAAAAACCTCTTAAACATCTTTGCAGTTGTATAGCAAAACACTGGCAACCACCCTAGTATCATGATGGCAAGTTTTGTACAGTAAAGCAGTACTCGCATAAATCTAGTTAGTCTAATATGTTCTTGGACGGATAACTAGTAGTAACTAGTTACAGTAATAATATGTGACATTAGTTTACTCTGGCATTACATGGCTTGCCCATCCACATCCTCTGATCCTGATTTAAATTGTATTACTATTCATCTTATTTTTCCCGTATGTGCGGGTGTAGCCATTTGTAAATTTTATGGGTCTGGCTTCCTGTCTCATCCGTGTCCAGCTATTTTTAGCTGTACAAAACAGCTCGTTTTGCTGAATAATACTGTAAATTGGTGTATTGTTTTAATGTATTATCTTAATTATGAGCACACTGGTTGTTAATGCAAACAGTTTTACAGTATTGGAGTCTCGCCCATAGGCTTATTTCCGTGTTGAGGAAAAAGGCTTTTTTAAATATGAAGCATTTCCTTATGAACCTTGGTGATTTATTTTGATTAAAAAAGGTCATGAAATATAATCATAAATGGGTAGTAGATAACATATAGCTACAATTAGCCTCAAGCTACACATGATATTTGTTGCCAGCAAGTAATGCGTAAAGTAATAATATATACTTTTGAGAGGAGTATCCAGTAGCAAGTAATAAATTACATTTTTTGAGTAAGGAGCCCAACACCGGCTACGATAGGAGCACATATGGGTTAAAGACAAATAAGAGTGTCCACGACAGTCATTTAAAAATCTAATTTAATACATACAATTAGAGTTGTCAAAAGGTACCAGGTTCGGTACTTTTGGTACTGAAATTTTCACTCAAATTCTGAATTTTACAGTAGCCAGGAGGTGACACAAAGAAAAGGAGATACAAAATTACAATGAATTAGGAAAAAACTAAAATAAAAAATAAATAAATAATGATGATAAAAAAAAAGAAAATTACGTAAAAACATGAAAATGTTTACATACATTAATACATTTAACAGCTTTCTTGTTTGTCAGATTGTAAATAGATTTTAGGTTGATGATGATAATAATAATAATAATAATAATAATACAAATAAAAATAATACAATAATAATTTTTTTAAATTAAAATGTTTTTAAAATTTCAGTACCGTAAGTACCGAACCCAGTACCTTTTGACAACCCTATATGCAATAGTATAATGTGCCAAGTTTTTTAAATGCACTGTTTGTATTTATCATGGTTTTATATGGTTTTGGAAAACGTTGTGTACCATTTTCAAGAAATTACTCTAGAAATGTCATGTGGTGTAACTATGAAGTAAAATATAATATTTCAAGTATTAAGTGATATATATTTATATTGTACAAGCAATCAAACACGTTTCATTTTGTGCCGCGTCGTGTTTAGGGGTGTGAAATTGTCACCACAATAACAGGCTGGTGTGTAAAACTATCTGACATATTTTAAAGATTCTATGCTGTGAACTTTTTCACATACTTTTTAAAAAAAAATCCAGCATTACTTGATCCTGATACACGCTCGTCGTCACAGTTGTAAACACTACAGCTTTCTTATTTCGTGAGTGGGTTTGGCGCCACGGCATTTTTGTTTCCAGGTAGAACGTTAAAGAATGCGACACGTGTCTCCCGGAAATCATGTATAATCTAACCAATTAGATAACGACTTCGAAATTCCTGAAGCATTTCTGAAGTGTGCCGTATGCATCAGACGTTCAGCCAGCAGTCCATGGACTACATGTGAGTGTGAATTATGTACAGTATAAATAATGAATTATCAATGTTTTTGGGGAGTTGCACCACATGACATTTTACATTTTACAACCTGATCTAGCCTTGCCTTGTAATAAAAGGCCAAATTATCTGATATTTTAGTGACGTATTGACCTTGACATGCAAACCCCAAGGTTTCAGCATTTTGGTCATACCACTTATAAACAAATTTGGGAATTTTAGAAGCTTTGTTAAAATATTTCCCTAATAAATAATACTAAAATATTATGCCAATCTGTTTGCTTAATTGATTTTTTTTTAAAGAATTTCGGTCTTTTAAACCTTTTTCCTTTATTAAAGTATATCATTTATATCATATATCAAGTTTTATCATTTTTGACAACCTTAAAGGCATAGTTCACCCAAAAATGGGAATTCTGTTGTTAATTACTCACCCTCATCTTGTTCCAAACCTGTAAGACCATTTATCTTCAGAACACAAATTAAGATATTTTTGCTGTAATCTGAGAGCTTTCTGACCCTGCATAGACAGCAGTGCAACAAATACATTCAAGACCCAGAAAGGTAGTAAGGACATAAATAGTGCATGTGACATCAGTCGTTCAGCCATAAGTTTATGAAGCTACTAGAATACGTTTTGTGTGCAAAAAACACAAAAATAACATCTTTATTCAACAATTTCTTCTGTTTTGGTACTCCTGTGAATGCATGTCAAAGACACTAAAAATAAAACAATTAAATTCATAATCATGTTTTTTGAGGAGTTGCACCACATGACAATTTACATTTTACAACCTGATCTAGCCTTGCCTTGTAATAAGCGACTTATTGAACTTGACATGTAGTCATGAGGGTCTTCAGAGGTCCTCTCTATGATGTAATTTCCTTTTTTCCCCCTACATGTTTCTGCATTTTGGACATACCACTTTTTTTCTCTCTCTCTCTTTTTTGGCAGACTAAAGTTATATATCATTTTAAAAAGTTTTCAAGTTTTAGAAATGTAGAAGCTTTGTTAAAATATGTTGCTTAAGAAATAATACTAAAAGATTATTCCAAACTATTTTAATATTAGTTTTTTTTTTTCAGTCTTTTAAATATTTTCCTTCATTAAAACATCTGGAGAGTTATCTTAAAGAGATAGTTGACCCAAAAAAGAAATCCTGTCATTAATTACTCACCCTCTTTTTGTTCCAAACCTGTAAGACCTTTGTTCATCTTCACGACACAAATTAAGATATTTTTGATGTAATCTGAGAGCTTTCCGACCCTGCATAGACAGCAATTCAACAAACACATTCAAGACCCAGAAAGGTAGTAAGGACATCAATAAAATAGTCCATGTGACATCAGTAGTTCAACCATAATGTTATAAAGCTACTAGAATACTTTTGTGTGCAAAGAAAACTAAAATACCGACTTTATTCAACAATTTCTTCTGTTTTGGGATTCTTGAGAATGTGCATCAAAGACTGACGCTAAAAATAAAACAATGAAAATGTCTAAAATAAAAAATTAAAATGAATTTAAATTTCGAAATTAAAATAAACATGCACATATTCAAGTAGATGTATGTATAAAATTTGAACAAACTAATAGATCCTTACAAAAAGGGTGTCATGTCACTGACCCCATAAATGGTGCTGCATATAGGAGGAAAACTGGTGCAGGTGCACCATGTTAAAAGTTAAAGATTCCCAATTAGAAACAAAACTCTGGCTTGTAACATCCAAGAACGTCCTGCTGTTCAATCTGTTCTTGCACCCAGTATGAAGGTCACACCCGTCCAGCGCTAATGGCCCCAATGTTCACTGCCTCCTCCCCTAGATCAATCTCTTCTCTATTAAGCGGAGTGTGTCGCTGAATATGATTGCAGTGATGCTACCCTACCGTAGTAATGTGCTTCCATCAATCCATCAGAGACACCCGACCGCAGGGGCAAGCAGTTATGAAGTGCTGCTAGATGACAGGCTGAGCTGGGGGAAAGCTCTCCTCGACTTTACTCTCCTCTGTCTTCCTGTCCTCTCATCGTCCCCTCCCCTCACACACTATTCCTGCTTTTTTATGCCTGGCTGGAGTAGGGAATGTTTGTGGAGTCGCATTCAAAATACAATCCTTAATTTTTCCTATTTAATTCATTTTGACCCTGACTTGCTATGATACACAGATGCATTTGAGCTCGGCTTAAATTTGGACCAGCACAGTGGGAGAGTGGAGGAAATTCAACTCGCTCTCCCTTCTCTGTCCTAGCCAGCACCTCTGTCAACAGATCGGAAATGACACCTTATTTCCATAAATACATTAGGAATTCATTGGATTTTCTTTCCCAGCTAATCATAGCGCCTGTGTGAAACCTTTTAGGGTTTTTAATGAATGAATTTTGACTGATTGCCTATTAATAAGGACACCTCTTGAACAGGGATAGGCTGTGGCAGGGCTGGCTGGCGTCCGTGAGCGCGTGTGTGTAATGATTCGTGGTGTCAAGCGGTTGGAGGGAGGGGTGAGAAGAGGAGAGCTCTCGGCTGGGACATTAAGAGGAAGCAGTGGCTCCCTTGGGAAATCACTCACCATGTCTGCATCTTAAATATCTCTGTGAAGTATCAATAAGTAGGTAATTGAATTTTGAACACAAACATGAGCATCAGGTGTATGTGTTCCAACGCCGGGACGAGAGGGTGGGTTTGTGTGCGAGCGTGTGTCTGTCCTCCCCCGTCCCATGAGGTTTAGGCAGCGAGAATGGATGTTAAATCTATTAAATAAAGATTACTCCCCGTAATAGCCAAGTGGCAGTTTCAGATGCGCAACAGGGGCACGATTAGTGTGTTTGACTTCTAATGAAAGTGAATTGGGGCAGTCAGGTTTTGGAGAGAATTCAGTTTAAGGTCCAGGGATTCATTTTCTCCTCGGGCTTAAAAACAAACCGCCTCGTCTCTAAATGTGCTTTAATGGCCTCTAAAAGATGCTTAAATCTCCCAAGATAAAGGAGCATTCATTACTGTTGAACTGCATTGATTTTATAACAGAAAAGTTTAATGATAACACATAATTGATCATATTTCATGTAATGTGGTGTTTATATAATAATGTTGTTGTTGTTGTGTGTGTGTGTATAAATTGTGGCTGTCATGTCATTTTACATCTATAATGTTAAATTTATATTATTATATTATATTATATTATATATCTATTTATAATATTAATATATAAATAATGACATACATATGCAGGAAATTTCAAATAAATTAATGATTGTATTTAATTGTTCAATTTTATAATATTTTGTAGTAATATTTAAAACATGATGCATGAATATACTAAAGTTAAAACGTATAGCTGTCATGTCATTTTACATTTGTCTTAATATTATATAAATATATTAATCTACTTATATTATTAATATAGTAATAATATGTATATAATATTAAGTCCGTAAATAACATGTACATTAAATTATACATGGATTAATGATTGTATTTAATTGTTACATGTTAGATTATAATAATATTTAACACATGACACATTATATATATATATATATATATATATATATGTTAATATATGTATATATATATGTTAATAATTATAGCTATTATGTCATTTTACATCTGTAACGTTAAACCAATCATGTGAATATTACATATATCTTATGTATTAAATATTTTTCTTATGTAAACTTAACATGTAAAATTAATATATTTATGAATGCCATTATTAATTTATTAATAATATAAATAGATTATATTATAATCTATATTATAATCTATTTATATTATATATACACACACACACACACACATATATTTTAACTAAATTACATTAGTTGAAAACTATCACTGTCAAAGTATTCATCTTAATATTATATTAATTTATTTATGTTATTAATTTATTAATAATGACATACATAAACATACATATACATATATTATACATACACTACCGTTCAAAAGTTTGGGGTCAGTACATTTTTATTGTTTCTTTTTTTTTTTTTTTTTTTTTTTTTTAATTAATACTTTTATTCACCAAGGATGTATTAAGTTAATAATTAAAAGTTTATTAAAAGTTAATAATAAATAATTTACATTGTTATAAAATATTTATATTTTGAATAAACACTGTACTTTTTAAAATTGTTATTCATGAAAGAATCCTGAAAAAAAAAAAAATCACAGGTTCCAAAAAATATTTGGCAGCACAACTGTTGATATTATCCAACATTGATCATTCTAATAATAAATCAGCATATTAGAATGATTTCTGAAGGATCATGTGACACTTAAGACTGGAGTAACAGCTGATAAAAATTCAGCTTTTCATCACAGGAATAAATTCTATTTTAAAGTATGTTAAAATAAAAAACATTATTTTATATTGTAAAAACATTTTGCAATATTACTGTTTTTTTTTTCTATATTTTTAATCAAATAAATGCAGCCTTGATGAGCATAAGAGACTTCTTTAAAGACTATTACAAGTCTTACTGACCCCAAACTTTTGAACGGTAGTGTATATTGATATACAATTGTTCTATTTTATATTATAAAAATATATATTTATAATATATATATTAGAAAATATATGCATTTTATATATATATATATACACACACACACACTCGCATTTCATGTACATATTAACATAAACACATAAACATTAAAATACATGCATAGATGTGTATATATTTATCATTTAATAAAAATAGCAAAATATTTTAATCGCATATAAACAAAACATTATTTTAACGCAACCAAACATTACATCACAGTTTGTAGCGATTTATTTTGCTCATGTATCGGCTCATTTGCGTTACACTTATTTTGCCTATTAACTCATCATGAGCATATTTGCTTCATTCAAATATTAATGAGTGTACATACAACATCACAAAGATAATATGGCCTCTGGAATCCATAATATGCCATTTAGTATGGATGTCACCGGCAACAAGCTGCTGATTAACTAAGTACAGAATTAGTAATTGACCTTTCTAATCAACTAAACAAATCTCTAACTCCTGCTAATCAGTATTGATCTGCCCCGTCCAGTGACAGCACCAGCTTTGTGCGTGTGTGTAAATGCTCATACTTGTCTCTGTGTGTGTGTGTATGTGTGTGTTTGAGCGAGGCTAGCTGGCAGGACCCTCTACACTCCCCTTTTTAATCTAACTCACTCAATGCAAATCATTTCCCTTCTGCTCTGACGGGAATTGAGGATAAATGGAAATCTAATTAATGAGTGGATCAGAGGGGTGCACTCTGGTGAAGGGGTCTCATGGGAGAATGCTTAGCCAGACAGACTCCTGTATTGTTTTGGACAGAAAATGTGAGGGAGATTGGGAGAGGGGTAGTAAGAGTTAGAGTGGGGTTGTTAGTTCAGCTATGACGAAGCTCTTTCCCCCTGTTTGTGCACCCCTCCAGAAACCAGTGGCCCGTTTAACAAAGCGTTAGCCGCCCTATCGTTGACATTAGACCTGGGATTAAGACACACGTTTACTTACGGAAAGCACTTAAGGCACTAATCTCTCACAGTGAGACTGCAGTGTGAATGCTTAATGACTGTGTTATCTTACAATGCTTGTTGTGTTTCACTTATTATGTTGATATGTGTTGTATTAATACACTAAAGATTAGGATTCTTTTTAAGATTTACTCAGAGCTTTCTCAGGGATCTGATGGTCAGGAGTCAAATGGTCAAATGGTATCTAACCTATGCCATAGAAAATAGAAGTATTATTTTGGGTGTTTGTAATCTTTAATTAATGTACAATGCATTTTTAATGTATAGTGCGTTTCTGTGTGGTTGTTCTGCTTGTCTAGTTAGTTGTGCTTGATTTACACTTGTAAACTAGTTACGATACACACCATTTAAAGTGTGTGTGTGAAGTCAATTAAAAGAAGAATATTAAAATATTAGTAAGGTCTGTAGTGTAATATCTTAAAAACAATAAAATAATAATAAAATTAAAAATATTTTCATAAAATAATATAAATTTTAAATATATTACATTTAATCTTAAATAGAATAAATAATATACATTTTAAATATGTTATACATTAAAATATATATATATTTTAAAATGTATTTATTTATACATTTTAATGCATGCTAATAAATTTATATATTTTCTGTTGTGGGGTCAGTGAGATTATTTTTTTTTATTTACTAAGAAACATTTATACTTTTATACAGCAAGCTTACATTAAATTGCATTAAAAAGTGACAGTAATAGCCTGTTTTCGCCACTGAATTTTACTTACTTTGTGAGTTATATAACTTATAAAGTCACAACTGTGTGATGTAAACTTGCAATTGCAAGTTTATATTTCACAAATTCTAAGAAAAAAGTCAGAATTGTAAGATTAAAAACTCACAATTCTGACTTATTTCTCACGATTGCGTGTTATAAAGTCAGAATTGCGAGATATAAACGAACAATTTTGACTTATTTCTCAGAGTTGCACAATGTAAACTTGCAATTGTGAGAAGTAAAGTCAGAATTGGTTGATATCTCGCGATTCTGACTTTTCTCGCAATTCTGGCTTTTTTCTCAGAATTGTGAGATATGAACTAAAGTGAGATATGAATAAAGTCCAATTCTGAGGGGAAAAAAGACATGTTCACAGAATTGCAGGTTTATATCTCATAATTCTGACTTCATAATTGCGTGATATAAACTCACAATTGTGAGAAATGTAGTGAGAATTGTAAGATATAAACTCACAATTCTGATTTATTTCTTGCAATTGCGTGTTATAAAGTCAAAATTGCAAGATATAAGCTAACAATTTTGACCTTTTTCTCAGAATCGCATGATATAAACTTGAATTTGTGAGAAATAAAGTCAGAAATTGAAGATAAAACAATTTTTTTTTCTTGCAAATGTGAGTTGATATCTCTCAATTCTGACTTTCTTGCAATTCTGATTTTATATGAACTCAAGTTATAAAGACAAAAAAAGACTGATATGCTCTCAGAATTGCGAGTTTATATCTCACAATTCTGACTTAATAATTGCATGATATAAACTCACAATTGCAAGAAATAAAGTTCGAATTGTAAGATAAAAAAAAATCACATTTTTGATTTTTTTTTTTTTTGGCAAATGCATGTTATAAAGTCAGAATTGCAAATATACAGAACATGAACTCGCAATTCTGAGAAAAAGAACAACTCAGAATTGCGAGTTTGTATCACACAATTTTGAGAAAAAAAATCTGATTTGTAAGATAAATTTGCAATTACCTGTTGTTTTTTTTTAGTGGCGGAAACGGGCTTCCATAGTAATGACGTTTATGATTTTACAAAAGATTTCAATTTCAAACAGATCCTTCAAAAAAATCCTGCAAAAAAAAAAAAAAAAAGAAAACATTTATCATGCTTCCCACAAAAATATTAAGGACAGCACAACTGTTTTCAACATTGATAATAGTAAGAAATATTTCTTAAGTACCAGATCAGCATATTAATTATTTCTTCAGGATCATGTGACTCTGACGACTGGAGTAATTATGCTGAGAATTCAGCTCTTCCATCATAGGAATAAACTGCATTTTAAAATACTGTATATTGACAGAAAACAATTTTTAAATTGTAATAATATTTCACAGTATTACAGCTTTTACTGCATTTTTAATCAATTAAATGCAGCCTTGGTGAGCGTAAGAGACTTCTCTCAAAAATTTGTTCTGTTCAGTTTTATCACCTTACATTGTATAATTTTTTTTTAATCCAATGTTTTTAATATTTGAACCAAATAAATATGAACTGACGATATGAACCTTATTAAACAATCTGAATCCAGGTAGCATCATGTTTAATCCGATGATAGACAGCTGAAGGTGAATCTACTGACACCTGCGCCTGTCATTAAGATGCCACACAGGCCAGCTCATCTAAATTACAATCCGCCACATTATTTCATTAGCTGCCGCCCAACACCGTGGCTTACCCTGTCCCTCACGCCCATCACTTCCCGCCTGAAAAAACGCACCCAGCAGCTCATCAGTTCCTGTGTCAGCCTGACCGCAGGAGGGGTCATATAGCTGTTACACCTCCATTTCTAAACCCTCAAGAGAGTGTGCTGTAGATTATGTAGATGGAGCTTTGAGAACGAAGATGAAAAAATGACTTCATTAGAACAACTTTAATGATGTGCATTATATTTATTTCAATAATTACTCTGGTTCACACTTTCCCTGATTAAAATGTGCCATGGAAAGTTACTTTATCTGTGTCTGAGAAGGTTTGGAGACTGTTTCTGATATTACAATAACTTACTGAACTTTTAATTTCCTTTTCCAGCTCGAGAAATGACAAGAGGGAAATTCCTGAACATCTTGGAGAGACCCAAAAAATGAAGACCCAGATGGTGACCTTTGACCCGTCGAGTCAGCTACCAGTTGATTGTGAGCTTGTAAGGCAGAAAAAAACAGTAGCATGATACGCTAAATTTAAAATGCTTTCACTAATGTTCGACTGATTTGAGGTCAGAACATCATAACACCACATCGTTTTTGTATATACATTTGCAGATGCTGAGTAGAAAGGGTAGGATAGTGGTGTGCTTTTCAATAAATGTTCATAAATGTATTTATTTTTCACTCTACAGTTTAATACAACTTCAATTGTTTATTAAAAATACAGTGTTGTTTAAATAAAGTACAATTGGTTGTACTCTTGTCTACATGCACCTCCTAGATCTTTTTTCCAACATTTTACAGACGCTTTTGGTATCAGCTAGTTTAGCTTTGCTTCATATTGGCTATCCAGTGACGTTTCCTAAAACTAGCTTCCATGAAACAATGAGGGAGTTCATGAAGTAGCATTCAAACTTTTAATTAGGGCAATAACTTCATGCCTGTGCCACTCCGTCGACTGCTCCATTAACGTCCCTCTTTTGCTCCGGACATGTAAAAGGCTTTGACATGAGAGTGCTTCCACACCAGTGCAAGGCCATTTTTTCTATTTAATGGGAATTGGAAGTTTTGAAGGCCTCCAGCACAAAACATTGCGTAAAAATAATATTGCTCATTGTCATCCCCGTTAACAAGAGTTGACATAATTACTAGGGCCATTTCTTCTCTAATTAGCACACTTCCAGGGACATTGGCGCAAACGGTCCGGGAGAAAAGGGAATCAGACAGGCATGCTGAACGGCAAACAAAGAACGCTCTGGCGAGCGTAATTAGGTGAGACAGTGGCCAGGACTGTTCTCGGCTGGAGATGTCGTAGAGGCTTCGGCTGCGGTTGGCGAGTGTTCGCTCCTGCTCCCACCAATTCTTAGAGGTACGCCTCTCTCCCCCCGGTGCCTAATAAGCCCCTAATTGTCTTTCTGATTCACATGGAACAAGGAAGCCGCTGAGTTAAACCCTGCAAAGCTACTGCTGGTGTCTGATCCCACTCTGGAGGACCCAGATTTGCCCCTCATTTTTTTTAACTGTCTAAACAAGCTTTTTTGTTGCGAGTTCAACCCTGTGGTGCTTTTCAACCACCTATGACCAGAAATGTTTACGTTTTGATTTTTTAATGATTAACTTACTCAGAGGGTTCAAAACGCATTGGTATGGAAGCCCGAGTTTACTTCTTGCAATTCAGATTTTTTTTTTCAGAATTGCATTGATATAAACTCAAATCAGACTTTTTTTTTTCAGAATTGCATTATATATACTCGCAATTGCGAGTTATAAAGTCAGAATTGGTATATACTCAGAATTCTTTTTTCTCAGAATTGCGAGTTGTATTTCGCAATTATGATTTTTTTCTCAGAATCACGTTTATATCTTACAATTCTGACTTTATAACACGCAATTGCGAGTTAAGTCAGAATTGTGATTCACAATTCTCACAATTCTGAGAACATATCAGTCTTTTTTCCCCCTCAGAATTGGACTTTATATCTCGCAATTGTGAGTTTATCATGCAACTCTAACTTTAATATTCACAATTGCGAGTTTATATCTTACAATTCTGAGAAAAAAGTCAAAACTGTGAGAAAAAAATCTGAACTGTGAATTTTTTTTGATCCCACAATTCTGACTTTATTTCTCGCAATTGCAAATTTATATCTCACAATTCTGAGAACAAAGTGAGAATAGCAAGAAAAAGTCAGAATTGCGAAATACAAAACGCAGTTGCGAGAAAAGTCAGTATTGTCAGTTTTTATCTTGCAATTGCAAGTTTGTCTAAAATTCTGAGAAAAAAGTCAGAATTGCGAGATAAAAACTCGCAATAGCGAGAAAAAAGTCAGAATTGACTTTACTTCTTGCAATTGTGAGTTTATATCTCACAATTCTGAGAATAAAGTGAGAATAGCAAGAAAAAGTCAGAATTGCGAGTTTTTATTTATTTTTATTCTGACTTTATTTCTCAATTCTGAGGAAAAAAAATCTGAATTGTGAGACTATAACTCGCAATTGCGAGTGTATATCGCATTTCTGACTGTATAACTCATAATTCTATTTCAGTTGCAAGAAAAAAGTCAGAATTGTGTTTTTATCTTACAATTCTGCCTTATTTCTTGCAATTGTGAGTTTATCTCACAATCCTGAAAAGGGTCAGAATTGCACATTTGTATCATCCAATTTTGAGAAAAAAAAAGTCATTTTAATTTTTTATTCAGTGGCGGAAATTGACTTCCATACATTGGAAACAAAACGTTTTGTGGCCACCATATATAGGAAATCTAAAAAAAAAAATACGGAGAATTTTTGAAGTTCAGTCCGCAAATCAGCTACAATGCTGGAAAAAAAAATGAACAGCAGTGAACTTATGAGCAAACAACTTTAAGTAATATTAACAACATGTACCTAGGGTTAGGTTTTAGGTTATGGTTAATTGCATGGAATTGACCTTTCACATGGAGTTTGATTGACAGGCGATCTGACCAATCATAATGCTGAATCCACCATTTTGTCTGACAGACATCAGACAGGAGAGTAGATTAATGTTGGTAGATTAACATCGACTTAAACTTGAAAAATGGTGTGCACTGATTTCTTTCTGTGGTTGAAATAAAATACCTGAGATAAACTGATGTTCTTTCATGCATAATTCATGATTTATGTGTCACCACACAGTGAAGAGCCACAAAACTGTATTTATTGTTTGAATTTCTCAAAAAATGCCACATTTGAAAGCTGCCTCTTTGCTTCACAATGTATTTTTCACTGTGTGAGAGCATGATGTACGGTATGACAGCGGCATGGCTTTTCAGACATAGCAAAAATAAACTAAGGGGGGGGTGGGTCTTTGAAAAGGGTCAATTATGCTTAATTTATGATTGTTATTATTATAAGTAGACTTGTTACACCGTAACAAGGTCACCAAAATAAACTCTTACCAAATTTTGAGTAACAAAATGCATTTAGGTTTGGCTGTAATAATTGAAGTGAGCTTTTAACTTTTTTAACTTTTTGGCAAGTAGTCTCACATACTAGCTGAATGAGGGTATATGTTCTCTGTCCTGTTGTTGATCTATTAATAGTCTACTTCGTAGACTTCATGAAGTTTGACAGGACTTTGCACTTGTTGGTTCTGTACAATTGCGTCTGTTACACTTTGTTGCCCTCATACATTGTGACAGTAGTGATGTGCAGTGTCTGTTGTGAGCGGACCGCTCGGTAAACTGACATCACGGAAGCCGCGGTTCACATAATGGCACCCGCCAGTAGTCGCGGCCTGTCAAATAGGTCCTGTCCAGACATCCTCCTTAAGATGAGGGTCATTCCCCACAGAGGGTCTGTCTCCAGAAACACCAGCACAGCCATAAACAACCTGTCGCCCTGACCTCGACGGGCCTTGCTGCCCTAACAAACGTCAATCCGATGTGCCCTCAGGCCTTTAATTAGCTGTCAATTAGTGCAAATTAATCAACTCCTCGCCTAATTAAGCAATGCCGGCAGGCAGCTTCCAAACACGCTATTGTGGGAGCTGTATGAGAAAACTGGAGCTAGCAAACTCTCTCCTCATCAGGGGGTCATCGCGCCTTTGGCGGTTCACGAGGGGAAAAAACTCTACAGTTTCCATTTTTTCCACCTACTCAGCACAAGGTGTTTGCCATTATCAGACTGCTGTCTTCAGTATCCGTGCTGAAAATCCTTAGTCTCAGGGAAAGGAGTTTCTCAGTAGCCTTAGCAGAAACTTTAGGTGTTTAATCTAGACAATTTTTTTTTTACTTTGCAAAATAAGTTATATTTTGATTTTGCTTTGTTAAAGGAATACAAGTCCAATACAAATTAAGCTTAGTGGATGGCGTTTGTGGCATTTTTTTGAGTTTTTTTTTAAAGTTTTGTCATTTTTACTGTTGCTTTAGGAACAAAATACAAACTTAAAAGGTTATAGAAAAGGTTAAGTGACTTGACTTTTTCATCTTAACCTGGAATATTCCTTTAAACCTATATTATCGTTCAAAAGTTTGAGGTTGGTAAGATTTTTTTTATGTATTTGAAAGTTTGAAAGTCTCTTATGCCAATCCAAAATAGTGGCTTATTTGTACGAATTTATACGACCATGGATAATTTTGTATGATTTGTCTAGACCCCAGTGACGGGTAGGTTTAATGGTGGGGTTAGGGGTAGGTAATTCATAAAATTTATACAAACTGGGAAACTTGTAAAATATGTACGATTTAGCAAAAATCACAAGTGAGGTCATATTTTACAAGGTGGCTAATTTGTACGAATTTGTATGACCTCACTCGTACAATTTTGTACATTTGTTTAGACCCTAGTGACAGGTAGGTTTAGGGTTAGGGGTAGGTAATTTGTACAAATTTATTCAAATTGGGGAACTTATAAAATACATACAATTTAGCAAAAATCATACGCATTCGTATGAGTGAGGTTATTTATTTGTACAAATTCATATGACCTCACTTACGATTTTGTCTAAACCCCAGTGACGGGTAGGTATAGGGGCTAGGGGTAGGTCATTCGTATGAGTTCATACAAATTCGTAAAATACGTACGATTTAGCAAAAATCATACGCATTCATAGGAGTGAGGTCGTATTTTAAGAGGTGGCTAATTTGTACGACCTCACTCGTACAATATTGTATGATTTGTCTAGACTCCAGTGACAGGTAGGTTTAGGGGCGGGGTCAGGGGTAGGTCATTTGTACTCATTCATACGAATTGGGGAACGTATAAAATATGTATGATTTAGCAGAAAACGACGTAGCAAAAATCTGATGCATTCATATGAGTACGGTCATACAAATTTGTTTGGAAATTGACTCCAGTGACGGGTAGGTTTAGGGGCGGGGTTAGGGGTAGGTCATTCTTACAAATTCATACGCATTCATAAAATACGTACGATTTAGCAAAAATCATACGCATTCATATGAGTGAGGTCATATTTTATTAGTTGGCTAAATTGTACGAATTTGTATGACCTCACTCATACAATTTTGTACAGTTTGTCTAGACTCCAGTGACGGGTAGGTTTAGGGGCGGGGTCAGGGGTAGGTTATTTGTACGAA
This sequence comes from Labeo rohita, assembly GCF_022985175.1. Classification (NCBI taxonomy): domain Eukaryota; kingdom Metazoa; phylum Chordata; class Actinopteri; order Cypriniformes; family Cyprinidae; genus Labeo; species Labeo rohita. The sequence goes on along the minus strand of NC_066885.1, from coordinate 20,829,223 downwards.
TTCATACGAATTGGGGAATGCGTAAAATACATATGATTTAGCAAAAATCGACGTAGCAAACATCGGATGCATGCATATGAGTATGGTCATACAAATTTGTATGAAAAGTGAACCTAGTGGCGGGTAGGTTTAGGGGCGGGGTTAGGGGTATACAAATTCATACGAATTGGGTAACTAGCAAAATACATACGATTTAGCAGAAACCATACTAATTCATACGACTGAGCTCGTATTTTACAAGGTGGCTAACTTGTATGAATTTGTGCAACCTTACTCATATGATTTTTTACAATTTGTCTAGACTCGGTAGACGGGTAGGGTTAAGGGTAGGTCACTGGTACAAATTCATACGAATTGGGAAACTCAAATCAATTTAGCAAAAATCGGACACGAATATGGCTGTAAGAATTTGTATGGAAACGTATATATTTTTTCAGGATTATTTGATGAATAGAGAGTTCAAAAGACATTATAAATGTCTTTACTGTCACTTTTGTTCAGTTTAATGCGTCTTCACTGAATAAAAGTATTGATTTCTTGAACATTTTACCTACACAAAAGTTTTGAACAGTACTTTTTAGTAATATATTTCTTGTTAGGTTTGTTCAAAAATGTTTCAATATAACTGCCCCATGAAAACGTAAAACAAACCCAAATATGTCATTAAATAAGAGAGGAAGCAATTTGAAAAGTCTTTTCAGGCACAGTATCGATTGTTTTCAGTTTGAAAATGAATGATTGTTATAAAGGTTAACAATAAACAATATGCGGTCTAATATCAGAGGTTCTGGATGAAGGGGAACATGAGTGGGGCTTGGGGGTTTAGTTGGGAGACACTCCTCTATGCTGCAGACAGCGTGTGTGCTTGGTGTACAAAAAACAAAATGCAACATTAAAAACAATTCATCACTTCCAATACATTGCAAATACAGAATTATGACCAGAAGAGCACAAGCGATTCTTCATTTAGATTGCTTGGCATGAGAAGATCAAGCACCAGCAATCTGTGTAGGGGCCGGACTAATGCAATACAATGTCCCTATAATACAGCCCCATCCCAAAGCTCATTACCTTGCGGTGACCTTCCGGCAGCAAAAGTTCTGCATAAAGACAAATAGCCGTCAAGCATTTCAGTATAAGAGAGCTCTTTATTTGTATTCATCACGTTATGCTGTAATTGTTATAAGTTTGGACAAACTCTCATTTTAGCAGCTTTGAAAAAGTACACAAGGGTTGTGTCCCATATTTTTCGCAGAGGTCAAGGCAGCGGTGTAATTTGCCATCCATCTGTTTGACTAACGCAATCGCTTTTTCAGTATCTCAACTGCTTACTTTGTGTTGTATGGCGGATTTCACTTAAAATAAGTAGGCAATAGGCCCACGGGGGACCGAATATTCAGAGAGGAGGGGGGAAACAAATTTTGCAACAGCTGTTTGCCTTTTAATCTGCCACCATCAGATCTTCCAGTCTTTGATAGGCCACCCAATCTACACGAATGACTGAACTAAATCTTTCCTTAATCTACAGCCTTATTAGTTTGTCCTCTTATGCATGTAAATCAGGATGCAGTCATTTTCATATGTAGATGGATTATTAAAAGCCATGGAGGGAGAGTGGGGTTTTTTTCCCCTCTCACAATAAACAACAAAGCCCGGCACAGATTACAGCTGAAGCGGTGGCTACGAGAGGGCAGGAAGCAGTTTGTAATTGACAGGCTGCTTTGACAGAGCGCAAGCCTTGTGAATAGATGGGTTTATCTAGACGGGGTGATGTGTCATTAGCATATCTTGATAACATTGATTTCTTCATTACCCTTAATGAAATTTCCACTTAATGGCTTCTAATTAGTTTCAACTGGTGCTTGTGTAATTGCAGCTGTAATATTTTGCTCAGCGGCGCGGGGTTTAATGCTTTGAAACTCTTGCATGAAGTTTTATTCTCTTGCACTGCTTATGCATTTGTTGTCTAAATTTGCAGATCACTCGTTTGCTATATTCCTATATGTGATTAAACTTTACTTTTGTGCCACTGCCAGTTTTGATGATCATCTCATGTAATTGCCATGGAGCCAGGCCAACAAAGAATTAGCATGGGTGGGTAATTGAATAATGTCCCATAAGGCCACAAATCACATGGTTTTTCTGTGTTTTAAACAGGATTAGTGCACCTTTATTAGTAAAATTTGAGGTATGGTTATTATCAGCCCACTTCAGCCTGATAAAAATATGTCCAAGTGTTGGGTGTAGCTATTAATTAGCCGGAAATGCTACAGATCGGACGCTGTCTCGCGGGAGCGCACGCTCGGGGTCTGACGCCACGCGTCTGACGTTCTGCCGGTGTCGTATGAATCATGACGTTTATTTATGCATCAGCACATGGCACTTTGATAAGATTGGTGTTATCTCTGTCTCCATCAACGGCTCGCTGCTCATTTCCATAAATTATCTCCCAGTAATTATCTGTCCAGATGTCCAAATTGTGCCACAAATTATCTGCGAAACGAATCAAAATCCCACTGTAATTTAGTAATAGCTGATTAGACCTCGGTGTATTAAAGAAACTTGGATGTAATTAGAATAAGCTATATTTTGCAGTCTGTTCAAATGGGTACAGCTCAATATGCAACAGTTCTGATGAAAGTGTATAGAATAATAAAAAAAAAAAAGGAAAACATACAAATTTACCTGGACTTTCCCTCTTAAATAACCTTTACCCTTTAAAATTATATATGATAAACTCTCATGAGCATGTATTATTGTGAACTAATAATTTTGGGCACCAGCTTTTCCTGTTAGCCCTCTGCTTTCAGTTGACCAAGATTAATTAAATATCAATTTAATATTAAAATTTAACCAGGTCATGCTATACATGCGTTATGTTAAGCTGATTTATCAGAATTTCTTTTAATAATTTTACGGTGTGATATGACCTAAATATAACCAGTTTTTTCGTTTTCTGAATTATTATTATTAATCTTATTTTTTTATCTTTATTTTATTTATTTATTTATTGAACGAAAAAAAACAGGAAACTGGTCCCCAGAGATTTTTTTAAAAAATTTGAATAATAAAAAAACGAAATGTCTCATGAAAAAGCTGAAATTCTTGAAAATGGAATGTTGCAAGTAGTTTTCCATAATATTTTATTACTGTAACTTAAACAGTAAAGCAATTTCGTCTTAAAATTGTAAAAATTGTTTTTATTTATTTATTTAATGAAAAATGCGTTTTGTTTAGATGGAATACCGCTCATAAACATTATCAAATTAATTTGCAAATATATAGTCTAAGGACGTGACACGTATTTTCTTGTTACTAATCTCACACATCTTAATTTGATTGACCCATTTATCTTCTCCATTATTTAGAGCCTATGACTGAAGCCGTTTATTTTAAGCCTAAAAAGGGTTTTAGCTTTGGTAAAAATGAATTTATAGCGATTTACAAGAAGTATGAATTCTTCAATACACAACAGGAATTCTTTAAACTAGCTGCAATCTAGTTACAAACATTCGATCTTATGATTGAATTATTTATTAGTTTTATAAGACAGATTATTTATAAAATAAGTACTTTGTCAGCTTGGCTTAGTTTTGTTTGTTTAGTGATGGTATAATTTTATACATTTTGATTAGTTTTAGGCAATGCTACCTCGCAGTAATTGTAATTAATTTCCTGTGAATCTCTTTATTTGTATATAATAGACCTATCACGAAGCCTAAAAACAGAAAACATTTTAGTATCAAAGATTATTATTACTTAAATTGTGATCTCATTTTATTTGCTAATTTTGGTTAAATGTCTGATTGACACATAATTGCAAGCAAAATGTGATGTGAATGAAATGACATGATACATGATAAACAGGCAGGGCAGCATCCTGTATCCTCTGGAATTCTAAAGCACTTACTCGCCGCTGATTGGCTGTTGAGTTTTGACCCTTGTTGGGATGGACCTGTTGGATAAAAGGAGAATTTCTAGAGGGATCATGCGTATTGCGCCGTGGATGCCTGTGCACAAGGGACCGACTCGTATGCGAAGAAGGGAATAGTCTCAGAGGCACCATGACAGGAAAGGATGGGGCTGTTTTGTCGGAAAGTTTGAACAAATCAAAATCAGCGTGTGCCGCTGAGAACGGGGGAAATAACAATCCACATCTGTCAAAGAGCAGCACCACACATCCGCCCAAATGCACGGGCTTCGGCATCCAGGAGATCCTGGGACTAAATAAAGAGCCGTCCTCGGCTCCGCGGAGCACGCTGGACTCGTTCCCTGCCGGGGCGCACCTTCTAGCCAGCAGGTCGATGCTCGGTCCGGCTGGTGTTGGTGTTGGGGTCGGGATGGGATTAATTGGCCCTGGAGGTATTCCGTCGTTCTACAGCCAGCCCGCGTTTCTTGAGGTGCTGTCAGACGCGCAGAACGTCCATCTACAGCCGCTCAACAGGACAGTGGGACCGCTGGAAACGAACCAGTCCGCCAGCTCAGGTATACAGGCCTGCGACATTCACGTTCAAGGCCCGCTCGGGGTTTGTCCTTGTGCACTGTAGTATTTGTTAACGGAGGGGGAGAAGGCCTAAATAATAATCTACATTTTATGCTATTCTGTTTCTATTCGTATAAATATTATCAAGATTGAAATGTCCCCCAAAAAAAGCCTCCAACCTGTTGCCCGTTTTATTTAAATTGTATTATTTATGATTCATTGTTACACTTTTCTTTCAAATCCTACGTGATTATTCATCGTCAAATTTGCTTTTAAAATGGCTATAACTATTGCAAAACGAAAAATATTTCACATTTGAAAAATAAAAATGTCTCAGCCATTTTGAATAACGTTTCCCCCGATGTTACAGATTCAGAGGATGTCTCTTCAAGTGAAAGGAAATTATCAAAGTCTTCACTGAGCCAGAGCAAGAAGAGAAAAAAGAGACGACACAGGTACGTTTAATGCTATTAAAACGAATATAAAATGACAGTAAAAACGACAGTAATTTGTAGAAATATTTTATTAAATATCCGAAACCTCAAAAGGAACGTGTTAAATTATTCTCGTTCTCTAAAACGTTTGCCTCGATGGTTTGGCAATCATGGCCAGTTTGAAATCAACTGGAAAATAACATTTGAGAAACAAACGAACTGCGCCTAGGATGCCCAAGATCCCTGTCCGTTTTTTAAAGAGCTAATTATGGATATTTTTTTTTTCGTAATGAGTTAATTAATGGTTCTTAGGGTTAAATGCAGTGAGGAAAAAAAACATTTCTTTATAATAATAATAGCAATAATTGTCGTTGTAATTTGTGTTTTTAGATTGTTATATTTTTGGAGGCACTTAGCTACTTTTGTACAGGAAAGATTTGTTTAAATAAAATGTAAAATACGTTATACTAATACAGTATATTAATACATTCATGATTTTTAGCATCTTAAATTCTCAGTTCTACAAAGTAATATAATGCAATGAAATAATACACAATTGTTTTTACATTTTAAAATCTAAAAGAAAACATTTGCGGGTGGACCATTCGATTTGAGTAGTTATTGAAATACATTTTATGCGTGATGTTTTCAATATTGGTTTCCTAAGACAAATAAATGTTGTTCTTTTGTAGAACAATATTTACATCTTACCAGCTGGAAGAACTGGAAAAGGCATTTAACGAAGCTCATTATCCGGATGTGTACGCCAGAGAAATGCTGGCCATGAAAACCGAGCTGCCCGAGGACAGAATACAGGTAGGGAACGAACATTCAAGTATTTAGACTCGCCTTTCGATTTAAACGAGAAAATAAAAAGTGCTCTCTCCGACCAATCTTTTTTTTTTTTTTTTTTAAGCCAAAACTAATTCTGTAGTATGCGCTTGTATCCTTTTTCTGTTACAGGCTATTTCATTTGTTGTTATTACTGTACAAAATAAAGTTAAAATATTTTTGGTCTTTATTTTATTTTGGGTTTACATTAAGACTTTCCTGTAAAATTCCTCGAATTACGTCTGTTTCTTTTGTGTGTGTGTGTGTGTATTTCCTGTTATCAGCATGTTTTTAATTATTTACAACTGAAAATTAAGACTAAGAACAAGAAAATCGTACAGGACTAATATAATATAAAATGCAATAAAATAATTCCATTTTGGATTGTAATTTAACAAGGGAAAAAACTATGCCAAATCGGACCTCATTTCTCTCTTATTGTGTTACACACTGTAAATATAAGGCACAAATTGAGGTTTCTCAGATGCCTTCGGAGAACCTCTAACTTCCTCAGGTATGCTCAGATGTGTGGACTATTCAGGGAACTTTGTCCCACAATAACCTTTCCTCTATGAATCAGTGGTTAGACTCCGTGCCAGAACTTGTTTGGTTCCTCAGAGAACTGACCTTCTAGAAAGGGCGCCTATAGGTCCTCAGGGTTCAGTGTGGTGATCTGAACATTGTGCAAATGAAGAAAATGGTTAAGTATCATTTCCGTTTGCACTGACCCTGTGTTGTGGTGGATTAATTTAATCGGCTAGTGATTTGTGGTTTAAGGCTTAATCGTTAATTTCTTGATGTCAAATGCAGAAGGTGAATATCATTGGTGCGAATTTTGGGAGTCTCAGTTGCTAATTATGCATTTTTAGATAAGTTAATATTTATTTTCATATGTAAGAATATGTTTCCAAATGGTTTTTAAACGTTCCAAGAATAACGTAAGTTAACCAAGTTTGTCAAAGCGAGTATTTTCGTGAGTTCAGTCGATAAAGCATGACAAATATTAGAATATCACTTGATTATAAATGTACACATCCCAAATAACGCAAATAAAGATGTATCAGATAGGTATAATTGTGCCAAATTACAAATGGGCGCAGAAATGCTGCCTTGAAATTACCTATGTTTAATGTAATCATTTGGAAGATGTTTAATCCTTGTAAAAAAATGCCAAAATTCTTTTAAAATAGTCGACCACCCTAAAAGTCATTGTACAGTTCACACACTGACTATATCGATCAAGTGCAGCATCCCACTTGGACAGATAATATCTCATCAGCCTCAGTTGGATGTGAAACAATTTGTTCTCTGTGTGTGTGTGTGTGTGTGTGTGTGTGTGAGTGAGAGTGAGAGAGAGAGAGAAAGGCGCTAACGACCTAATCAAGCAATCAAGGCGGAAGAAGATTACTGTGTGACCTGAACCATCCATCTGCTGGCACGCCTTTTAATTTCCTTCTCATTACGGTGGCTCTCGGTGAATAAATAATAAGGAAATAAATAAATAATTCTATTTCAATCCAAAGTAAAATTAACATCTAATTTTCTCATCGAGTGTAATTAGTTAAATGAGAAAAGCTCGCCGTGTTCCAGCGGAAGGGATGTGGCGAGATGTGGGGAGTTCAAATGAAATAACTACATTGAATTTATTAGCACGGGTCAATGGCGCTGCTCTCTCGGGTCCTGCTCGTTTAATTTCCCGTGATATTTGCCCGCCTGTCCACCATCGATTGGGCTCGAAATTAACTTATTTTTCAATCAGCTTGTGCGTGCCCTTGGGGTCGTCTCTCATCGCTGTCTCCACCCGCTTTCTTTTGAGCGCCCGATAACCAATTTCTCCTCAAAAAGTATCTTGCATGAAATGAGGGCTATCATCATCGGCATTACCAGAAAAGATTGGAAAATGGTTTTGATAATTTCTTATCCAATGTCTGGCCTCTCTGGACCCGGGAGCCCCTCCTCCTCTCATCCGTCAGCTCTGCTAGCAGCTAGAATTAGTGAAGGGCAAGTGCTGGTTAAGCGCTGAGAGGAGAAGAGAGCAACCGCGGTGCGTCATGACAGAACTCAACCGCGGGCGTCGCGTCGTTTAGCTGAAATCGACGCTATGGTGTCTGCCTGCGTAAACTGTTCGCTCGATAATACGACGGGAGGACCACATATGACATTAGCCAGTTGAGAGATGTCACTGGTTAAGCATAAAACTGAGTAGCTTTTCATTGGCACACACTGAAATATGTAAATTACATATTTGTTATTCTATGTTTACAAGTTTGATTAGCTTTTACAGAGTAATTAAGAGAGTTACTTCATCCAGAACTTAAAATTATGCCATTATTTACTCACCTTCATGTTGTTTCAAATCTGTATGATTATCTTTTTTCCATTACACTAACACTAATGTTTGACAACGTCACCTTGTCACTATGCCAAATACATCCCAAGAAGACCATATTTGCATATTTACCAACATGCAAATCACATTTGATTGTGGACAGGTGTGGTTCCAAAATCGGAGGGCCAAGTGGAGAAAGCGGGAGAAGTGTTGGGGTCGTAGCAGCGTGATGGCCGAATACGGGCTCTACGGTGCCATGGTGCGTCACTCCATCCCTCTGCCTGAGTCCATACTGAAGTCTGCTAAAGATGGCATCATGGACTCCTGTGCTCCCTGGCTTCTAGGTATGACAGAACATATGAAAACTAATTGTTTGTATCATAATGATAATTTATTTCAATAACAATAATAATAATAATAATTATTATTATTATTTTATTTACTAATTTAAAGAACAAATGGACCTTCATTCATCATCATGGTCATAACTAAAGATACAATTTTTATACATTTTTATAAATTATATATTTTTTTAATTAAATGACCAGAATATTTTCATATATAGACTAAATCTTGTCCCTTCTAATAATTTAGAGAATTGCTTATACTTGCTTATAAATACTGTATTTCATTTGTCACCAAGCAGTGCTCAATTTCAGCAAATTATATGAATGAACATGAGTAGTAGTGATGTAGTATATCTACATCATGTCTCCAAGTTGCCAAAGTGCCTAACCAGTACAAGCTTGTATGTAAACATGCTGTAAATTAAGCAATTTGATTACACATTCTCAGTTGATAACTTAAGTATTATATTTTTATGCACTAGATATCTCACGGAAATGTTTTACATAGGATTTTCCTGCTGTTTAGAGCAAAAGTTTGCTGTATTACAATAATATAAGAAACAGAAAGTAAAAAAAGTGTAGTCATATAATTATATTGCTTAATTAAATAAATAAATTAATTATATACTTCTCATTTTATGTTAAAATAAAATATTAAAAATAAATAAATATGTCAATTTTTAACCAGTAACATTTTATAACTATCGCCTCTCATTGGCTACCTGTAAATAAATAGATTAATAACAATGCATTTACTTACATTATTAAATTATAATGATAACACTTTACAATAAGGCATAATGGTAACACTTTACAGTAAGGTTCATTAGTTAACATGAACTAAGAATGAACAATACTTCTACAGCATTTATTAGTCTTAGTTGCTGTTAATTTCAGCATTGATTATTAAAATCACAAGTTGTGTTTGTTAATATTAGTTAACAAACTAACATGCAAACTAACATGAACAAACGATAAACGACTGTATTTTTATTGATTAACATTAACAAAGGTTAATAAATACTGTAATAAATGCATTATTCATTTTTTGTTCATGTTAGTGAATACATTACTTAATGCTGACAAATTACGCCAGTATTATTTTACAATAAGGTAAACACTAAATAATATGAACAAAAATGAACAATACATTTATTACTATTTATTAATCTTAATTAATGTTAATGTTAGTTCATAAAAATACAGTCGTTTATTGTTTGTTCATGTTAGTTCACAGTGCATTAATAATGTTAACAAACACAACTTGTGATTTTAATAATGCATTAGTAAATGCTGAAAATAACATAACTAAGACTAATAAACGCTGTAGAAGTATTGTTCATTCTTAGTTCATGTTAACTAGTTAACTAACACTTGTAAAATGATTATCTGACTATCACCTCTCATTGGCTACCTGTAAATAAATAGATAAATAACAATGAATTTACTTACATAAATTATAATAACAAACTATAAAAAGAATAGTGTATATTTTACATTTATTCATCCTTTATTTAACCATTTATTTTTGATGCAATTCGTGACTCTCATGGCTCGGATTAGTCATATTTTGTTACTAAATCTAAAATCTGTCTCTTGCTATTTCCAGTTCAAGATGGTTTTCCTACCACCAGCTGCTTTTCTAAACACGAATACCCACCATTCTTTGCAGGGATGCACAAGAAGTCCTTGGAGACTGCTGCGGTCCAACCAAATGAGAAGTCAGATGTCACTCAGAAACCGACCAATCCCAAGCCGGATGAGGCCGAGCCTGAGGAAAGGAGGACAGAGTCGCCCATGTCCAAAGAGGAACTGAGGGAGAACAGCATTGCTGTTCTCAGGGCAAAAGCACAGGAGCACAGTGCCAAAGTGCTGGGAACGGTTTCCTCTGACAGACTAGAGCACAAAATGGAGACGTCGGCGACGGAGGAGAAGTCCAGCGAACAGTCAGACGCAAAAGAAGAGGAAAAGAGCTCTTAGATTATGCACTGTAATTCCTCCCTTCATAATGACAGAAAACATAGGCTTGGTGTGAAAATATCTGAGCTGTTTTTTCTGCACTGACGACACTGGACTTTTGATTGATTCTCAATGTTCCTCTGCATTTTATTTCACTTTAGCAAGGTCAAAAGCATTTAGAAATTTCCGGTATTTTAATAGCAGCATCAGTCCATCATGCCAGTGATTAAGAGCTTTTTTTTCCTCAAATATAGGCTTACAAAAATTCCAGCCATATGAATAAGGCCCAGTTTATCATGTTGGCAGCCTCCTAAGTGCTGTTTGCAAAATTGCTCAATAACCATATATATTTGGATATTTATGATCTCATTTCAACATTAATAAAATTGTCATCAGAAAGTAACAAGTCAAGAACATACCAGAGCTTTGAAAGAACAAAATTTAAGTGCGTTTCTTTTCAGTTTTGTACAGTACCCCATCTTCAATCTCTCAGTGGTTAAAAGTTGTAATAGAGTGTATTGCTGTATATATTGTAAATTAAGATAGCCTGCTACAGTATTGTTTGAACTATACATTAATGTACTGTAGTCTTATTATGTGCTTTTTTCGTAACATGTAAAATGCAATACAAATTATTAAAAAAAAAAGATGAACAATGCTAACCTGTTTTACATCAAGTGCATCAATCTACTTGAGAAAATCATATGAGGTATCATATATGATGCTAATAATGCTTTTAGAACGAATTAAAATCCAGACTTGTGCTAAAATCTTTTTCTTAGATGCATTTTGCAATGCACTGAAATAAACTGATGTAGAAACTTAGAAATTACTAGTAGAAATTACTAGTAAATTTAACTAACAAAGGAAAGTAACGCATTGAATTAAGTTAAAATACTACTGAAATAGTATTTACTTGTAAATGTACTCCGATATTTGTTTTATTTTTATAATTAATGATTCATATTTTTATCCGCCTTATTTTTCAACACGGAAGTAAGCCGTTTTCTATGAATAAATGTGCGCAACTTCCGGTTCACTAGCCATTGTAGGGAAATCGCGAGAAGAATAATAAATTACAGTACGAGGTAAAACTGCACTACAAACCACTGCGTACATAAATAAGATAATATATTAAAATAATATTACAAGACATGCCCGTTTTCAATATCAAGCAGCAAAACGAGTTTTGTACAGCTAAACTTAGCTGGACGCGGATGAGACCGGAAGCCTCGCACATAAAGTTTACAAATGGCCGCGCCCGCTTTTACGGGAAAAATAAGGTAGATACTGTGCTTCGGTCTGTGGCGCCTAGAATAACAATCGTTTTTATGTTGTGTGGCATTGAGTGTAATCCGACACAGTTGAGAGGCCTCAATCTGGGCAGATTAAACAGCAGGAGCGAGGCATAACAGACATATGGGAGAAAGCATGAAAGCAGCCCTAGATAAGGTGCTCTCACTGAGGCTAGTTCTCCTGAATTAATATCCTTTATCTTTCATGTATTTTCTATCTATCTATCTATCTATCTATCTATCTATCTATCTATCTATATCTGAATGAATAAGGATTACAGTCATTCTATCTCATATTAGCAGTCTTGGATGCCTTACAATTAAAAAATCCTCACATAACAGGATAAAGAAAAGCTTGGTAATTATGTTACAACTGTACATAATTAAATATTAGCCATTAGGATGACCATGTTAAACCTAATGAATAAAAATATATAGGTCTCTGTCTGACTAATCCGTAAATTGTGAAATCAATCAGGATTTGCCCTGATTAAGCGTCCAAAAGGATGTTGCACACTCTCTCTATTTCATCTGGGTTGTTGATCCTTTCTGTGCCCTTATTATCAAGGCCTGTCAACAGATTATTGATACACACTGTTAATTCAATCCTAATTTAATTTACTTAGTGTCTGCGTAATTAATTAGTTGACATCTGGGGTGATAAGGCTAGGCTTACGTGGCAACGGAATATACTGTATCTCTATCCGCTTTCCTGACATCTCTGTCACCCGGTGATCCTGTCAGGCATATTAGCCTTTTACATTTCCCTACATGGCTCAAGATATGGTTTAATAAATGAAATGTTGTTTAAAACCTTCTGTTATGCCATAAAGCGTGTTTTAACCAACATTTATTTAGGCCTAGCCATTTATTGAAAGACTCGGTAAAGCTGTTTCTTTGTCTCAGACTTATTAAAGCTCAGGCTTCAGGCACTCTCACTGAATCCTGAATAACACTAAAGTACTTTCTAATCCCACAATGTCACTAATGGTGGCCATTAGAGGCCCGACTGAGGGACGAACTGGACTTTATCTGTGATATGAAGATTATCAGAGTTAAGATCATTTATCTGGCGGCAAATCCGTTCTGTCTTTAGAGTGATTTCTTAATCAGATTGTGATGATCACCAAGCTGCTGGGACGATAAGTAACGCAGGTAATTAGAATATCTTAAAAATGGTGTGAAATGAAAAAATGATATTCACTTTGATAGTATCCATGTAAAATACATCAGTCATATACATAGATTTTGATATCAAACTGATTTGAATTATTAATTGACTTCTGTATCCTCCAATCTTTTCAGCTGACTCAATGACTTAATGCCCCCTGACTAATTTTATAGTTTAATATAAATACTAAATGATATATAATCTATAATTCGGCTAAATAAATTCATGTTGTCATTTTATATATAATTTATATATAATTTAAATAATATTATTCACTCATATTATTTGAAAACTCTGAGAATTATAAATACACTGAAAATGATTTATATTGAACAGAACATTGCTGAGATTCTAAACTCTTCATGCTTTACGCTTTATAATCTAAATCTGATTCTTTAGGCATTCATATGTGCTTAAAATGTAGAAAAAAATGGTCGAAAGAAAAATTCTCTTAAGTCTGTTTGTCTGAATTGCATTCTTATGTATATGCTAAATATTGCAGGCATAAAAATGTTTGTTCAGTGGATTTGATCATTATTATATTATATATATAGTTGCTCTATTTTAAGGCATTTTGGCTTATTAAAATAATGGCAATATTGTGACTGTAGCGTTTGTATAGCATTATGACAAAAGAGAGACCGTAAAATGTGGATTGAGGAATGAAAAAGTGGTCCCTTCCTGCCCCCTGCTGGACATTTGCTGTAATTTTTGGGCCATTCTACAGAATTGGTACAAACTGCTGTCCCACAACCAAAAAAGCACATTTAAAAAGCAGTTAAGTATCTTAGATGGTTACTAAGATCATTTTATTATCTATTGAAACCCACAATGATATTTAAAATATCAGTAAGCTTAATATATATATAAAATCATCTTTTTTTGGGTACTTTCAATTTGGAGAATTGAAAAAAATTTTTTTTTTAAGTGAATTTAAAAAATATATATTTTATATTTTCTTTGGAAATAATAACACTTCATGTAAAAAAAAAAAAAAAAAAAATGTGTCCCATATTTTTGGTTACTACTAAAACAGTGTATGTTTTAGCCCATTGGCTGAGACTGATTTTAACTACACCCCTACATTTATCATCAGGAAATATTCATGTGACACTCTCCATCATCATAACTGCGTAGACCCCATCAATTTAAGGTAAATGTGTTCAAAAGTCTGAAAAATCTGTATGTAACTTTAAAGAATGTCACTGATCATTTTTCTATAATTAAACACACTTTTTTGGGAGTTATCGCATAACATTTAAATTTTATATGTGAACAACTGTTCAGAACTGTGCTAGCTAACCATGTGCTGATTAGCATCTTTGAGCTAGTTTTTATTTAGATAAAAGTAAGTCAGTCTAACTCTTCTTATTAAATTATATATTACTGAGTTTCGGTAGTGACAAATTTGAGGAGAGGACAAATATTCCAAAACCTTCTAAAAATACAATATGAGAATTAACTGCACAATTAGAAATGTGTACATGGGATATTATACAGTGTGCATACAGTACATACAAAATTTGTGGGAAAAGATGCATTTTTTCAAGGTGTTTCCAACTTTGAAACAATTCTGTGGAATGGCCCATACAGGTAATTTACCTGAATTTGCTTCATAAACCCACCAATAGTACATTAATGTTGAGTTTGTTCATTTGAATTCACCCATTTTTTTTTTATGTATTCAATTTGTTCACTAACAATGCCCAACAGTATTATATAGGCATTGCAAAAAATAATTCTGTCCTTATTTACAACTGATCTCATATTATGTACTGAGTTCTACATTATTACAAGCAAGTTTATTTTATTATCATATATTGAATCATTATTGGGTAAGGTTTCTCATTAATATGGGTAAAGTTATTACAATTATCTACACTGCCATTCAAAAGTTTAGGATTTTGAATGTTTTTAAAGAAGTCTCTTATGCTCATCCAAGCTACATTTATTTGATCAAAAATACAGAAAAAAAGCTGTAATATTGTGAAATATTATTACGATGTAAAATAAAGTTTTTGTTTTAATATACATTAAAATGTAATTTATTCCTGTGATTAAATCTGAATTTTCAGCATCATTAATTCAGTCTTCAGTGTCACATGATCTTTCAGAAATCATTCTAATATGCTGATTTATTATCAGTGCTGGAAAAAGTTATGGTGCTTAATATTTTTTTGGAATCTGTGATATTTTTTTCCGGATTCTTTGATAAATAAAAAATTAAAAAGAAGAACATTTATTTAAAATAGAATTCTTTTGTAAGAATATACACTATTGTTCAAAAATGTGGGGTCAGTAAATTTTTATTATTTATGTTTTTGAAAGAAATGTATACTTTTATTCAGCAAAGATGTGTTAAATTGCTAAAAGATTTACATTGTTTAAAAAGATTTCTATTTTAAATAAATGCTGCTCTTTTTAACAGCTTATTCATCAAAGATTCAGAAGATTCCAGATAATTCTAATAATAAATCAGCATATTAGAATGATTTCTGAAGGATCATGTGACACATAAGACGGGAGTAATGGCTGATGAAAATTCACTTTGGATCACAGGAATAAAGTGTACTGTAAAGTATATTAAAATAGAAACCATTATTTTATATTGTAATAACATTTTGCAGTTTTACTTTTTTTTCCCCTGTATTTTTGATCAAATAAATGCAGCCTTGATGAGCATAAGAGACTTCTTAAAAAAAAACATTACAAGTCTTACTGATCCCAAACTTTTGAACAGCAGTCTATCTATTTATCTATCTATCTGTCTGTCTATCTATCTATCTGTCTGTCTATCTATCTATCTATCTGTCTGTCTATCTATCTGTCTGTCTATCCATCTATCTGTCTGTCAATCTATCTGTCTGTCAATCTATCCGTCTGTCTATCTATCTGTCTGTCTGTCTGTCTATTATTCTATTTATCAGCACTGATATTTTGAATGAAAAGAGCCTTGAATTACATTCATATAATTGTAATTTTATTTGTGAAATGTGTAAAATACACACTATTCATACAATGACAGAATAATACAGAAGTTTTCGTACATGACATGTTATGAAATGTCAAAGTGATAGGAATTAACCAGAAAAATACAAGAATTTTTAAAAATATGTCTCACAATGTAGTACTTTTTAACTCAAATTGTGTTTTTTCATCAGTAAATATACATTTTTTATAATAATAGACTTTTCGACCAAATAAAATAACATTTTCCTTGAGGAGTGTGTTCACACCTAAACAATGTTTTTTCTTCCTTAAATTTATAAAAATAGTTTGTGAATGCAGCAGGACAGTATAAACGTTACCCGTGTGAAAAGAGCCCTTATTAAAAAAAAACGAGAGAACGGCGCGCTAAAAGCGGAAATGACGTATTTTGTTGTTACCCATCCTCCGTGCTATCGTCATTGGTGGCATGGACGGGAAAACCAATTGCCTGGCTACCGTTACCTTCGCGAGCGTCTGTAGATTATAACAGTTTTCCACATTCGAAATGTTTTCCACCGGGCCTTGAATCAATCCCACAAATATTACTCACATCTTGAGCATTAATCGTCTGCAAGCAAACTGCCGCTTCTCGCGCTCTTGTGAGGATTCCTACGTCAGCTAACAAGTTTTGCTCCTGTAAACAAAATGGCGGACAATGAAGACGATAATAATTCAGCGTCCAAATCTGCAGCAGCGAAAATGGAAAACCTCGACGCGAGCGGGTCTCTCCCGCAGCCCGAGACGACACAAACCGCAGCCGAAGCGGGAAATAATCAAGAAGACGCAAGCAAGACGCCGTCCGCCGCAGAAGGGGGCGTTGATCAAGGCCTCGCCGAGTTAATGCACACCGAGTCGGCGGTGGATGTCAGAGTTGTGGACGGTAATGTTACCCAGGAGGTGATCGGGCAAATCGTGAGCGGTGAAGTGATAACTGATCCGAATATCATAACGTCTTACGTTCACGCCACCGCAGAGGCAGGTATGACTGCTGAATGCACCACTGTAAGCGGTGAAGTCTTAAACGCTCTTGCACCGACGACCACCATCATTTACGTGCAGCCCGACGGCAGCTTTGTGGAGAGCTCAGGGTTATCGGCCGAGGAGCAGCAGCAGTTAATCGAGCAATTGGCGAAACAACAATTGGTCCATGTGGCAGGTACTGAGACAGTTGTGAAACCCTCCACTTCCCCTATTGTGGACGTGCAGCAGGTTATAGTGAGTAAAGCACAGGTCATTGCCCAGGCCGAGCCGGCTACAAGTCATACAACGACCCCAAAAATATTGCAGAGGACTGTCACGACGCAGCCGACGTCCTACATTGCGCTGGACTCCAGTAACTTGCAGTTGGCGACAGCGATCCAGCCGCAGCCGGTCAGTATCGTGCAGAACGCGTCGCAGCAGCTGCAGAGCGTCGCCAAACAAGTCGCGCTGCAGCAGTCGCAGAATGGAGCCCACACGACCACCCAGAAGGTATCATAGTGTCTTTAAGTTACAGTAATTGTATTACGAGACAGTTCGCATTTTTACAGGGCAGAATGGCAATGAAGGGTTTTCTCTTTCTTTTTTCCTCAACCTACTTCATGCGCGTATGTTAACTTGTTAATGTTAAGCATTTGCCTCTTTCTTCTGTACTTTTTTCTGCATTTTCTTTCCTTCTCTCTGTACTTGCTTCCATGTGTGCTTCCTTCTGGAGATACTTCCTTCTGTACTTACTTGCTTTTCCCACGTTTTCTTCTGTTTCCTCTCTTCCCTTTGTACCTTTTTCTTCTCTACAGTTTTTTCTTACTTAAGTAATTCCTTCCCTATTACACACATTTCCTTATGTATTTTGTTTTGTATGTTCTTTCTTCCACAAGTATTTTCTTCTGTACTTCTTCCATTCCTTTTGTAGTTCATTTCTTCTGCACAGATTTCTTTCCATACGTCCTCCTTTCTTCCAGAAGCATTTCCATCTGTTCTGAACAGATTTTCTTCCATTTGTGCATGTTCTTCCATGACTATTTGCTTCTGTAGGACACTATACATAAAGAAATTAAACAAATTGTCAAGTATTATTGATCATATATCTTAACTATGGTCACAACAAACTGTTTTTTTTTTTTTTTTTTTTTAAAAAGAAACCAGTTTTTTCATTTTACAGTATTATTATGCCAAACGCATCCTTTTAACATTTGTTTAGTATCCTGCATGCTTTCAGGCAGATAATCTGTATATGCATTAGCTGATTTTAGCTTTGACTGTAATAGCAAATTATTTACCTATTTATCTACAAAGTTAATGTTGTTTTTTTTGCACACCTTGAATTATTTAGGCAGCTGAGCCCATCCAAATTCAAGTTCAGGCACCTCTGAAGCAAGATAATAAACAACGGCAGGCAACTCCAATAACAATTTTACAGCCGCAGAATCTGTCAGCCAGTCAGCCGCTGGTGAAGGTTTCAACCGTAGGAACATTAAGCACCCCACAGATCATCCACATCACCCCTGTGCCTGGACAGCAGCAATATTTCTTACAAAACCCAAACGATCCTCCTATTCAGCTTCTCCTTCAGAAACCAGCTCCTGTTGTTAGCACCATTTCTGTCCCCATTAGCAAGGTACACGTCCCTGCACCCGCCACAGTCAAGAGTCCACCAGCCAAGCCAATAGTTCCTCCCCCAAAGATCCTAGTGCCGTCTCCGAAAGTTTCATCACCTCCAGCCAAGGTAACAATTCCATCCAAAGTCATTACTGTAGAAACAAAAACTGCTACTCCAGCCGTTGAAAAGGAGACGCAGAAAGTTAAAAATCGCCAGAAGAAACCTCAGAAAATCCAGACCAGATCTGGTCGGGTGTCCAGACCACCTAAGCACAAGGTGAAAGACTACAAGTTCATTAAGAACGAGGACTTGGCGGAAAGCCACCAGTCAGATTCAGATGACTACTCTGAGATAAGTGTGGAGGATGAGGAAGGTGAGGAAGGCAAGAAGAAGACCTCCGACGTGACACTCAACCTCCGTGACAAAGCCTTTAAATGTGATACCTGTGAGAAATCGTATATTGGTGTTGCCGGTTTGAACAGACACTATAAACTAAATCCCACACATGATAAGAACCCAACACCACCTCAAGCAGAAGACCTCTCCAAAACTAGAGACGAACAACCTTCGGGAACGGAAGTCACCGATACTAGTCAAGTTAAAACACTCAACACTCAAAAAGTAAGATGACTTGTTTTGCTTGCTTGATTTTAGT